>NC_090928.1:1001783817-1002086848 GCF_040938575.1 Ambystoma mexicanum
GCCCCCACTCATGTCCCACTCATGTCCCCTTGCACCCCCACCCCCCAGCAGTGCAGGGAACCTGCCAGCAGGCCCCCACTCATGTTCCCTTGCACCCCCACCCCCCAGCAGTGCAGGGGACCTGCCAGCAGGCCCCCACTAATGTCCCCCAGCACCCCCACCCCCCAGCAGTGAGGGGCACCTGCCAGCAGGCCCCCACTCATGTCCCCCAGCACCCCCACCCCCCAGCAGTGCAGGGCACCAGCTAGCAGGCCCCCACTCATGTCCGACTCATGTCCCCTTGCACCCCCACCCCCCAGCAGTGCAGGGCACCTGCCAGCAGGCCCCCACTCATGTCCCACTCATGTCCCCTTGCACCCCCACCCCCCAGCAGTGCAGGGCACCTGCCAGCAGGCCCCCACTCATGTCCCCTTGCACCCCCACCCCCCTGCACTGAGTGGCACCTGCCAGCAGGCCCCCACTCAGGTCTCCCAGCACCCCCACCCCCAGCAAGTGCAGAGCACCTGCCAGCAGGCCCCCACTCATGTCCCCTAGCACCCCTACCCCCAGCTGTGAGCGGCACCTGCCAGTAGGCCCCCACTCATTTCCCCTTGCACCCCCACCCCCCACCAGTGCGGGGCACCTGCCAGCAGGCCCCCACTCATGTCCCACTCATGTCCCTCTGCACCCCCACCCCCCACCAGTGCGGTGCACCTGCCAGCATGCCCCCACTCATGTCCCCTTGCACCCCCACCCCTCACCAGTGCGGGGCACCTGCCAGCAGGCCCCCACTCATGTCTCACTCATGTCCCCCAGCACCCACACCCCCCACCAGTGCGGTGCACCTGCCAGCATGCCCCCACTCATGTCCCCTTGCACCCCCACCCCTCACCAGTGCAGGGCACCCTCCACCAGGCCCCCACTCATGTCTCCCACCACCCCCACCCCCCAGCAGGCCCCCACTCATGTCTCACTCATGTCCCCCAGCACCCCCACCCTCCAGCAGTGCAGGGCACCTGCCAGCAGGCCCCCACTCATGTCTCACTCATGTCCCCCAGCACCCACAACCCCCAGCAGTGCAGGGCACCCTCCACCAGGCCCCCACTCATGTCTCCCACCACCCCCACCCCCCAGCAGGCCCCACTCATGTCTCCCAGCACCCCCACCCCCCAGCAGTGAGGGGCCCCTGTCAGCAGGCCCCCACTCATGTCCAGCACCTCCACCCCCCAGCAGTGCAGGGCACCTGCCAGCAGGCCCCCACTCATGTCCCACTCATGTCCCCTTGCACCCCCAGCCCCCAGCAGTGCAGGGCACCTGCCAGCAGGCCCCCACTTATGTCCCCTTGCACCCCTAGCACTGAGGGGCACCTGCCAGCAGGCCCACACTCATGTCCCCCAGCACCCCCATCCCCCAGCAGTGCAGGGCACCTGCCGGCAGGCCCCCATTCATGTCCCCTAGCACCCCCACCCCCCAGCAGTGCAGGGCACCTGCCAGCAGGCCCCCACTCATGTCCCCCAGCACCCCCACCCCCCAGTAATGCAGGGCACCTGCCAGCAGGCCCCCACTCATGTCCCCCAGCACCCCCTCCCCCCAGCAGTGCAGGGCACCTGCCAGCAGGCCCCCACTCATGTCCCCCAGGACCCCCACCGCCCAGCAGTGAAATGGCGATCTCATGACACAAAGCAAAAGTCAACTATGTACATCAACACACGTCCGCCACACGAAGGCAGGCGGTAGCATCCCTGCGCATTAAAAAAATGTGCGCTAACAAAAAGCACGTATATGCAGCTCTGATGAATGTCCCATACTGTGGCCCTCTAGGACAAATGACGTGCAAAGGGGTATGCGACAAACACCGACACCCGCTGTGTCAAAAATAGCATGTGCGTGTATTTCTGGGGTGCGCGGGAAGTTTCACACGTGATTGGGCCTCGGCGAGCGGGGTACGTGTATTTCAGGGGCTCACGGGAAGTTTTACACACGATTGGGCCTGGTCGAGCGGGGTACGTGTATTACTGGGGTGGGCGGGGAAGTACAGGAGGCAAGTGTGTGGAACGGCACACGCTCGCCTACAACACGTATTAATGGAATCGAACGGGGCTAACGCGTGTGCCAAAAAAGACGTGCCAATCCGGAAAGACGTACGCCAGCAGGAAGCAGGCTACTTCGACCCGCGCAGCATAAAAGTGTGCGCAAACAACAAACATGCTCTGACGCCAGGATGAATATACCGTTCCTAGCAGCAGTGGCCGTGGTCAGGGCCAGAATATTTACACCCAGAACAAGCCTTTTTGGGATGCCTGATAACCAGGTGTATGGGAGGTACAGGTTTCCACCTCACATAATACTCGACCTGGTCAGTGAGTGGGAGGATGACCTCACATCACCCACCCTGTGCTCCCAAGCACTCAGCCCCCTGCAGAAGGTCCTCAATGTACTGCACTTCTTGGCCACTGGATCATTTCAACGGACAACTGCTATAGTGGGGGGGTTGTCACAGGCCACGCAGTCACGCTGCCTACACCAGGTGTTGGCCATCATGACTGCACGCCCATCAGTCCGCAGGCACATATAACTGCCCAGAACACCTGCAGAAAGGCAGGCTGTCATCCCGGATTTTTACAGGATGGCACACTTCTCCAAAGTGCTAGGTACCATTGATTGCACCCATGTGGCTCTACGTCCCCCCAGGACATCAGAGCACATCAGAGCACATCTACAGAAACCGCAAGCACTGGCATTGATATGATATGATATGATATGATATGATCGTTTATTTATATAGCGCCTATACACAATGTGTTTCAAAGCGCTTCAAGGCAAGGGAGGGAACAAAGGAAAATACAACCACATTCTTACAGGCCATGAACAGTAAGGATGTGAAATTAACTATCGTACTCGGCCTGACGACATTTTAGATAGTGCAAGAGCTAAGACATAGATAAGAAAGGGAGGGGGAGAGTGGGAAGGAAATGGAAACAGAAAGGCGACTACTGTACTAGGCCTGACAATATTTCTGGTAGAGCCGGAGAAAAACAAAAGGTGAGGGAGAGGGGTGCAGAAAGGGAGGGGAGGAACAAAACAAGCAACTATCATACTAGGCCTGACGACATTTCAGATAGTGCTGGAGGGATGGAGGGGAGGAAAAAAAACAGTAATGGGAGGGTGGAGGAAACAGACGAGGTTGCTATCATATTAGGTCCAGGGACAATTCTGATAGAGTAAGTGCACAGAAGAAAGTAAGGGGAGGAGATAGGAAAATGGAGAAGGGAAAGGAGGAGAGAAAAGAGAGTAAGCAGTCAAAAAAAGAGTGGAGAAGCAAGAGTGGAGAGCGAATACAATTGCAGAAGTCAGTAGTAACACATAATGTTGCAAGCCAGGATACAAGATGAAGATGGGAACAGCATGATTCAGGGCCACCATGAGTACAAGATGCAAAGGAAGTCCAGCATGAGAGTTGCGAAAGAGTGACACACCGTGAATGAATGAAGTCCATAAAAGTCAAATCCAGCATTGGCCACAAGACAGTGATGGTGAAGGAAGGCACCAGGTGGGCGGGGCTTGCTAAGTGGTGAAAAAGAGTGGGAAGCAGGAAGGCACCAGGTGGGTGGGGCTTAGGCCAGGTGACCAAGATCCACTTGCACCTGCTCTCCATCTGCAAAGGAAAAGAAGCTGGAGGGCTCCTTAAGTAGGGGAACAGAGCGGCAAGCAGGAAGGCACCAGGTGGGCATGGCTTGCTAAGTGGTGAAAAAGAGTGGGAAGCAGGAAGGCACCAGATGGACGGGGCTTACTAAGTGGTGAAAAAGAGCGGCAAGCAGGAAGGCACCAGGTGGGCCGGGCTTGCTAAGTGGTGAAAAAGAGTGGCAGGCAGGAAGGCACCAGGTGGGCGGGGCTTAGGCCAAGTGACCTAGATCCACTTGCACCTGCTTCCCATCTGCAAGGAAAAGAAGCTGGAGGGCTCCTTAAGTAGGGAAACAGAGTGGCAAGCAGGAAGGCACCAGGTGGGCGTGGCTTGCTAAGTGGTGAAAAAGAGCGGGAAGCAGGAAGGCACAAGGTGGGCAGGCTTGCTAAGTGGTGAAAAAGAGCGGGAAGCAGGAAGGCACCAGGTGGGCGGGGCATGCTAAGTGGTGAAAAAGAGCAGCAAGCAAGAAGGCACTAGGTGGGCGGGGCTTGCTAAGGGGTGAAAAAGAGCAGCAGGCAGGAAGGCACCAGGTGGGCGGGGCTTGCCATCAACATCCAGGTAGTACGTGATGCCAAGGGAATCATCACCTCAGTATATGCCAACTATCCAGGGTCCACCCACGACAGATTCATTTACAGAATGTCAACCCTAAACCGGGACCTAGAAGCTGGGCGGCATGGCGATACATGGCTGCTCGGTGATTATAAATGCCACAGCACATGCATGCATGTCAGATACTGAGCAATGTCACAACCCCACTAATGATACCTATCACCACCTCCCCAGGGGACAGTGTCTACCCTCTGAGCACCCACATGATGACGCCAATTCGGAACCCCACCACGCCACCCGAGGTAAGATACAACACAGCCCATATTGCAACCCGGGGCATAGTGGAGCGCACATTCGGAGTGCTCAAGTCACGCTTTCGCTCCCTTGACCATTCTGGCGGGCAGCTGTTATACGCTCCCTCAGTAGTGTGCAGGATCATAGTAGCAGCATGTGTCCTGCACAACGTTGCAACACGCCAGGGCCTGCCAGTGGACATGGTGGTGCCCCACATCCCAACCACAAGCACGGCCGCTGCGCATGGGAGGGGAAAGGGCACGGGGTGAGGCAGCCCGTACACAGCTGGTGGATAATTACTTCACCTAAAATCACACCCCTGTGGAGTGCACACAGCCCTGGCACATGCCAGCTGACAATCAATGATGATGACATAAGGGACAGTCAACTGTCACAACCATACCAGCCTGAGATTGGTCACCTGGAAGTGTTACGTTGTGTGCCCTACCTACACAAACACCACCAATGCTGTGTCATCAAAAGACACACTTCTATGCTGCAAAAATCATTACCCCCTTGCAAAATACAACATGTCAACAGTGCCATGTCACCCAACCCCTCCCCAGCACCGCCACCCAACACACCATGGCATGTCATGCTATGTCAGAGCAAACAAAGCAATCCCCAAAACATCACACAAGTGTCAAAGTACAGTGTCCTCAATGCCCAGCCCACACACAATATGCTCCCAGTAATGTAGAACTAACAACACACATGACCATATACTTACCAACAATTCAATGCAGCTACACAACCTCAAACATAGCATAAACAAGACAGTACTAAGTTAAAGTAGTGGTAGTCTTACAACCTGATCATGCCAGCACATCGGCCACTTCCAACTGTACAGTGCTGCTGCCACGCAAATGTCCAAGTGCACTGCTTACAACATGAACTCCATCTCCAAAGTAGACGGCCTTGTGAAGACATGAGGAATTAACCTGCAAATTAGGCGAAAGACATGGATGCACAAGCACATAGCAATACTCAATGCAGTGTACAATTCAACAACAATATCCACTAGGAATGTATACACAGTATTGACTACAGACTGCCCACACAGCTCATGGGAGTCCTACATCACCGTGTAAGTCAATGTCACTTGGGCACACCCTTTGCAAGCCCATGGAAACGGGAAGCAGGTGGGGTGTGTGTCTCACAAACCCAAGCATCTAACCCAAACTCAGGACAAGCCTGCATGTGCCCAGCCGGAATATAGTGGATGCCCACGGGAGCCACACAAGGCAACACACTACAAAAAAAAAAAAAAAAATCAAAAATCAAAAATTGGCCATGTGGGGGCCAGGGAGGGAGGGAGGCCACCCAGGAGGTCCGAGGACAGGGTGCGCACCAACACCCACCTGTGTGGATGTTGGGAAAAAAAACACCTCCATGGGCTCATGGCCTGCACGGCTATGCCAATGTGGGAGAACTGCTGCTGTCCTGCTGTCGCTATCATCAACCTCTGCTGCTGCCACAGGAGGTGGTGCTGCCACAGGAGGTGGTGGTGCAATGGGAGGCAGCCCACGCAATGCCCTGGTATGGTCCTCCATGGCAGCAAGCATGCGGGTGTGGAAGGTCTCGTTCTGGAGGATTATAGTGCAGAGATCCCCATGCAGCACCTGACGTGATGCACGGATCTCCTCCCGAGTTGCTTGCATCTCAGCTGAGAGCGAACGTGTGAGCCGCTCCAGCTTCTGTTCTGACCTCAAGTTAGTGGAAGCCTCAAGGTCAACAAGAGTCTCCCTGAGGTGATGGAGTTCTACCCTTGGGGCTTCCCTGTGGCCCTGGAACTCTATTGATATCGATTGGCGCAGAGTCTCCAGTGCCGCCCGCCTGTCCCTTTTGGACGCCAACATGTCCTCCCTGTGTGATTGGCAAATGGAGTCTGTTGCCTGCTGTAGTAGCTCCATCTGCCTGTCAGGGGGGACAATGGAAGTGGCCACCTTCTCCATTGCTTGAGCCATCATCTCAACTGATAAATGGATTGTTCCCATGCGGTATTGCCTGGTGGCGTACGGCCACCGCGTCGGCGGGCACCCCACCTGTTTGGGGCAAAGCGGTCTGCACCTTGCTGTGCCTGCACTTCCTGAGGCTGCAGGACTGCATTCCCCCTCTGATCTGCTGGCCCAGGAACAGGATCAGATGTTGTGGAGTGTGACACTGCATCCGTAACCACCAAAGGCAGACTTACCAACGCTGACATCCCCATAGAGGGTTCTACCCCTGGTACAGGTGGGTTGGACCGAACAGAATCCCTGCCAAAAACACTTACCTGCGACGCCACATAGGTCTCATCATCCGAATCAACACCTGAATAGAGGTCTGGGGAGGTGCACCCAGAGGCACCCCTAGATAAAATGTTCTGCAGCAAGATTGGGTTCTCACTGTTAAGAAAGGAAGAAGGCAATGAATATGGCAAGGGAAATGTGCACGGAATCGCACAGTGAACAACTTTGAATCTAACAACGTGTATACAATACACAAGACTCGTGTTTACTAAAACCCAGGAGTGCAAATAGAGTGAAACAATAATACCAATATATGAAAAGGGATGTGGGGTAAGCACTTAGAACCTCCTTATGACTGAAATGAAAGTCGGCAAACTCCTTACCCACTATGCTATTACAGATACTGACAGCGCTAAGCCCACGTAGAGGGCAAGCAAGGACAGGATCTGTGAGCTGACACTCTGGATGATACTGAATAAGGAACTTAGAAACAGTACTCACGAGGACCGGAAAGACCACTTGAATGTCAGTAAACCCACAAACCCAGTTGATCAAACAGGGACCCAGAAGGCTATAACAGCAATGGTAGGAGGATAAATAAATACATAAGACCCAAGTCAAGGGGCAAGTGGGAATTGTGATTATAGAATAGTGAGGAAAACAAAAGGCATTCACACAGGAATTAGTTACAACAGCACCCCACACCTAATAATCAATGGGAAATAAATGCAGAAGTGCAATGGAAAACATGGAATGGATCCCCATAGAAAGTAAGGATCAGGAGCAGGGAAAATGATATCACAAAAGGAAACCTTTCCCACCCATCCAAGGAGAAAAGGCAGGAAGCTAAATCTATAAAGGGAAAGACTAATGCATCAAGTTTTTTCAGTAGCAAAGGACAGCATCAAAGAAACAGAGAACACAGGCAAATTGGGCAGCATCAAAGGGTAAAGCACAGAGAAAGGCTGCCTGCAGACAGAGGAAGACAGAAAGGGAAATCCAGAAAGTAGAAATCAATTAAGCACATAAATCCGAAATCCAGGGCAGAGGAACAAGAAACAGGAACTAGGAACTAGGCACAAAAGCTAGGAACAAGGAACAAGGGACCAGTCACAACAGGAACGCTGCAACAATGACCAGCGCTGGACTGAAGCAAACTGAGGCTTTTAAAGCTGCTTAACAAGCACACCCCTCAGGTGTGCCGCCTGCTGCACCTGCAGCCACAGGTGTTGCCTATCCTCCACCTAACCTTGTCCTGCAAGGGAGGAGGTGAAGCAGTGAGCCAGGCATTCTGGGAAGCATAGTATTAGATTAAAGTAGCATGCTGGCTGCCAAAATCCTGGAATGGATCCGGAAGGGAAGTAACTTGGAAAATAAGGTTTTAGCGCTCCCAATTCATCACAGCACTGTAGCATAAGGTTCGGAGGAAATGTCCAGTAGGGAATAAACCCCAAACATGCCCCCAAGTGACGGGAACGGGAGCGAAGGGAGAGAGCCGTGACACTCACCCACCACCACACCATGTCCCCCACTGGTGCCCGGTCGTGCCTGAGATTCCTCCTGGGTCTGCACCATCTCCTCAACCTCAACAGCATCAAGTGCGTCATCCCCTGCAAAAACATGAAAGACAAAAAATGGAAACAGGCATTAGCACCATAGCACACAAATAGGCCTGACAAGCTACAGAACCACTACATGATTAACACGATTTACACACGTCCCACATGACTATAACCCTCCCATGCATGCACTGTCACTGAGTTTGAAGGGGACCCAAAAGGCAGACACTGATGACACCTACATGGAAGAGCAACATATTTTCTGCATGCTGGGTAGCACTGCCATCACACATTGGCCTGTGAGTGGCATGTCCAATACACATACATGACACATGCCATCACACAGATGGCATGTGCCATAGCCATGGTACATTCCACAAGTACATTCATATGTCAGTGAATGAATACTGTCAGCCATCCATGTGAGATGGACATGATGAGATGAAAAATGCTACATAGTGTGACAAAATAGGCATGTGCCACACACTGCAACACATCCAGTGTCCAAAAATACAGTGATTGCAGGCCGATGTATACATCAATGGTTTGTCACTTCAACATGACAGGAAACAACTATCATGTTACACATTCAAACAGGCCGCAAAAATTCATGTGATCAGGCCAATACTCAATTAGCCTGAATGGGCAAATCATTCATTTAACAAGGTAACACTTGTGGTCCAATGTGGGGTTCATCAATGACAGAAGCATGTCACAAATGTGACAATAGGGCTGAGGAATGCGTAGGCAAAGTGGGAGAATTGAAACAATCAGCCTGAACGAACACTGAAAAATACAAACAATGTTGTTGCAAGATACCACTTCAAGGGCAACTGCCGTAATGTTGATCCAAATTACTAATGTGGGCAGAAGGGATACTGTCACACCCAAATCCTAGGCCGCTGAATGTTTTGGATGAAGCACATGGGTGACCCATATCACTCAGGCACACACACCCTCACCTGGCACTCAATCAGAACCCGTCACCCAAACAACATA
Source organism: Ambystoma mexicanum (assembly GCF_040938575.1). NCBI lineage: Eukaryota > Metazoa > Chordata > Amphibia > Caudata > Ambystomatidae > Ambystoma > Ambystoma mexicanum. Next base: position 1,001,793,114 of record NC_090928.1, read on the forward strand.
CACATGCATTACACACACATGCATGGGCACTCACCGGACAATGCTTCATAATCAGGTAGTCCTCCCACACCTTGGATCTGTTCCTCTGTGACCAAGGCCCCAGCAACAGACTCATGTTCAGTGAGTTTGTTGTCCTCTTGTGGAGACCCACCACCAGTCACCAGAGTAGCAGCATGATTTGAGGCCAGCTTCTTCTTTGCTCTGAGTTTCAGGTCATTCCACCGCTTGTAGCAATCATCAGCTGAGCGCCTCACAAATCCAAGGGCACTTGTGGTCGGCGATGGTCTGCCAGTGTGCCTTACGTTGACCAGGTGTGGTCTTGCACCCTGCAGTCACCACTATTTCGTGGCTATGTGCCAACACATAGTGCACAAGAGCATCAAGTTCTGCGTTATTAAAACAAGGCTTCCTTGACGTGCCAGAGTGTGTAGCCGTGTCTGGGGTCACAGCCTGTCGTGCCAGAGCACCCTTCTTCCTCTTCTTTTGGTTGCTGGGTAATGTTGGCAGGGGGAACGTCAGTTTGATGGACTGGGACTGACAATGTCCTGGCTGGGAGAGTCAGAGCTGGGGCGGATGGAGCTGCAGCTGCCCCTGCAGCCTCCCCACCCTGCATACTTGGGGCAGCAGATGACATAGATCCACGTGGATTGGTGACAACAACTTGCACCGCCACACGTGGCCTAGACTTGCTGACCTGGAAGTCAGCCAGGGTGTCATCCTGTGCCAGGTCAGGTGCCACAATGGGCTGGTCCAACAGGGGCTAAGCTTGGATGGTGTCAGCCACGTTTCCCTCAACCATGGGGGGGGCATGAGTGTCCCTGATTGTTCCTCCACACATGGGGGCCTAGGGGCACCCTCAAATCCCGGCCACGTCCCCTACCGTGCCCACCACGCCCACCTTTTGAGGGTCGGCTACCTTTGCCTCCCTTACCGCTTGGTCGCCTCCCAGCCATGGCACTAATGTTGTTGTGCGTATGGGAGTTGCAGTAAACTATTGTCCTGGGCAATTGGGGGTCAAAGGGGTAGGATACCAGATGGAATACGTACCCTAGTGCTCTAACAAGGCTGTCTGTGACCCCTGGGGGAAGATGACCCCCAGGGGTCATGCAACGCACAGGCAGCCCAAAATCAAAAATAAACATGCATGCAACCCCTCGTAGACCACGTGCGTGAAAAAATCGCACTACGCTGTGGCACCCAGAAACACAAAAATAAGCGTACGCGTAATACACGCAGCCTACAATGACCTCTGAAGAGGAATGCGACACACGGGGCAAGCACAGTTGCTAAGTACGTGCGGAACTCACCGTCTGCCTGGAAAAAGAATGTGAAAAATACGCGCGTGTGCGCGTTGGCAACACCCCCGCCAAATGAAGAATTGTACACTGTCTGAGGAGACAGGACAAAAGGAGAAGTGAACTCTGTTTGAGGAAACAGGCCCAAGAAAAAATCAGAAAAGAGCTGTCAGAGGTAACAGGGAGTACGAACTAGAAACGCTGTGAAGTAATCGCGTGTGAACCGACAAGAAGTACAGATTTCACCCACTCGCTCTCCACGAAAAGCACATACAAGAAAATGGCGTCCTACACGCAGCTTTTAAACCGGCCCACACGTACACGTCAGATACGCGTGTATGCGGGCGCTTTCCTCCAATTACACGCGATGACACTCGGATGTGCAGTTTTTCCACGTGTCCTCTGTCATCACGTGCTATGAGGTAAACGCCCGTGCGCGTAATGTAACTTACACGCCTACGCGCTAAGGGCCTTTGGTCCAATGGAATCGCGTGCGTGCGCTGACGCGCTTACGCGCTAAGGCCCTTTCCTCGAATTACACGCTGATGTGCAATTTTTTCACATGCAAAATCACTCCATATCAAGCTGGCCACGCAAAACACACGGAAGACCATGCTCCTGCCCTGAAGGCCATTTTCCTGCCCCCAAGAGCCCCAAGCACACTCCCACCTGCCATCTGCTGCTGCCTGACTGCCTGCTGCCCACGTGCCCTGCTATTTGGTGCCTGCACATCAGCCATTTGCAGGGGTCCAGTTGCTGTGTCCACCCCTGCTGGAACTGAAGACTCCCGACTGGGATACCATCGCTCCACAGCCCAGCCCCTGGACCCAGTTTCCCACCCACGCCTGCCTCTGGGGTTGCCATGTCGGGCACACCACCATCTGAGACCACTGACAACCCCCAGCCAGAGAGGCAGAGGGCCACCAGCTTCACAGCCACCGAAGTTGGTGTCCTGGTGGAGCAAGTCCTGGGGCAGTATGATGCCCTCTTCGGAGGTTCGCGCGCCGACAAGAAAGGACGGACCAGGATCTGGACAGACATCGTGACTGCCATCAACGTGGAGGGGGTGGCAGTCCGAAAATTCCAACATGTCAAGAAGCGCTGGGAGGACTTCAGGTCCAGGACCCTCAACAAGGCCCGGCACCTCTTGAAGGCAGCGGATGCTAAGGGGCGCCGGGGCCACCTGTCAGAACATCAAATGAGGGTCTTGGAACGCATATCCCCAGCACTCCACGCCAGGTCCTTGAGAGGCAGACCCGTCTGGAGTCGAGCGGTATGTGTACATGCATACTGATTGTAAGCTGTGCGTGTGGTGGTCTGCGAGTAGTGTGCAGGTTGCACATGTGGTTTTGTAGGGCCATGTATGGATGTGTATGTACAGGGCAGTGAGGCTAACAAATGCGAGTCCTCTCATGTGTGAGAAACATGGATGGTGCATGTGTGTGTAAGCTTGCATTCCAAATGCAGATGTGTGAGCACACATGCTTGAATGACTGTGTATGTAAGTTGGCATGGTTGTGGTGTCACACATGGATGTCGGTTCCAGCTGCTTGTATCTGCACTGTGTACATGTGCATGTGTGTGTATTTCACAAGGGTGCAACAGTGATGCAACATGGATGCTTGGGACACTGATATGTAGAAGACTGATTGCCAGATGTGAAATGGATGCCGATCTCATCACTGCGACAGTTGGTGGAGGTGTACACATGCATGTAAGTGTGGTGACGTGTGTGCATGTCTAGTGCACTCCCTGTATTTCATGTGATGTCTGGCTCACCTTTGGCTGCTCATGCTGTTGTATGTGTATGGATGGTGCTGGCTGTTGCCATATGGCTGTGGAATTGCTCATGTGTGTGAGTTGACATGCCATGTGTGTTGGGGATTGTGATGCCATGTCTGAAGTTTGACACTGCCACTCAAGTGCAACTGGCATGTGTGTATCAGTCCATTGTGCAGTGTCCTGATGCGTGTTTCCTATCTCTCCCTGTCTGCAGCATCAACTGATGAAGAGGGCTGAGAGGGTGCTGTGGAGCACAGCGGCGGGGATCACACCACCAGCCGGAGACGCAAGGCCCGGCTCCCCTCCCAGGTTGTGATCTCGTCAGGGAGTGAGGAGTCCGGTGCCGCATCCTGGGCCGCAGCTGCCGAGGGTATGTCCAAGAGGCAGAGGTTGGGGTTGGACTCCTCGGCAGCAGAAGGGACAGCTGACACCCCACAGGGTCCAACGAAGGAAGATGGCACGGAGTCAACCAGGTTGGTGGGGGGTTTGGTGGAGGAGGAGGCTGCGCAAAGGACAGAGACGGGATCTGGAGGTGGGGATTCCACTGGTGCCAATGGTGCATTGCAGGGGCAGGGACAGGAGGCAACACAGGCCACCGCAGAGGTGCCTGTGTGTAATCCTGTCCCCGATCCTGTGACTGCATCATCCCGCACCAGCAGGGATTCCTATGTCCAGACCCATTTTCAGGGAGGGGATCCGCTTCCAACAACTGGCCTTCCTCTCCCTGCGGACGTGGCTATCCGGGACCGGGTTGAGCCTGTCCTGGGTGGGGTGGCGTTGTGTCAACGGGACATGTGATGTGACCTGCAGTCTTTTCATGGGGAGACTGCACGTCATCTCGAATGGCTCATTGACCACATCAGCCTCCTGGGACAGGTCACCCAGGCCGGATTCCTCCATTTGCTGAACCTTGCTTCGACCCCCTCCTCACCTGAACCCCCTATGCACCAATCATCTTCCGTGCCATCTTCCCACCCATGTATCACCTGGGGACCCTGTGGAGCTGCCTCTGACCGTGCGGCCAGGCTGGTGGAGGACACATCCCTGCCACAGTTGGGAGTCGGACGTCCAGCAGGGGTGGCCACCTCAACAACTGCACCCCAGCCGGAGGAGGATGTGCAGGCAGCAGGAGCCAGGGCACGGGCACAGGCACAGCAGCAGCAGCAACAAGGTGGGAGCCATGATTGCTCGGGGCCTTCACATCGGAGGGGCAGGCATCGGCCGGAGGACAGGAGGACCCAGGACGGGAAGTGTCTTCCGTGTGGCAGCAGTTAGGCCATGCTATAGATGCGGAGTGGCAGCGGGCGGAAGAGGCACGGCTCACAATGGTCAGGGCGGAGAACTCCATGCAAAGGGCTCTGAGGCGCGCCGAGTGCCTCGAGGCAATTCGTAGGGACCTGGAGGTCCAGATGTCATCGTCCCTGTGAACCCTCAGGGCCTTAGAAGAGGACCGCCTCCGGGACATCGAGCAGGAGTTCGATGATGCCCTGGCCCGGGAAATCAGGAAGTGAGCCATCGGACTAGCCCGCTGCCATTGTATATAGTTAATTAGTGTTAGGTTTCTTTTTGGTTTTCATTTCATTTGGGGCGCTTGGACAATGCCCCACCTTTTTGTATATAGTTCTTCATAAGGTAGGGTTTTTGTAGGTTTCCTTTCAATGGTTGGGCTCATGGACCCTGGATTTGTACTTTTTATATAGTTCTAAACTGGATTTCACTTCATTTAAGTTTCTTTTTTACCATGGATCAATGGATGTGTCTTATTTTTACACTTTGGATTTGGTTGGACGGACAGACTCTTTGGACCCATTTGCTTTTGGATTGATTTGGATTCTGCTTTCACACATTTTTTTTAATATTTTGGACATGCAGCTTTTTCTTCATTATTTCCATTGTTGTGTGTTTTTTTTTGTTATTCATTTGGTTAATTATTGAATACACATTTATTATATACTTTACTGATCTGGTCTTATCTCATTTGTTTTGTGCATGTCACAATATTGATCTTTTCACAGTCATATGTCACCATTGTGTGGGTCTGAGGGACATTGATTCATGGCCATGCTGGTTATGTATTTTCGATCATGACTTTGGGAATTCAATGTGGGGTGTTTGGACTGGGGTGGGATTTGGATGGCCATGAGGGGCATGGGTCTGGAGTGTGATGACCTGTCCGGGGGACATGTGTGGTGGCCTGCTGGCAGGTGCCCCTGACTGCTGTGGGGTGGGGGTGCAGGGGGACATGTGTGGGGGCCTGCTGGTAGGTGCCCCTCACTGCTGGGGGGTGGGGGTGCAGGGGGACATGAGTGGGGGCCTGCTGGCAGGTGCCCTGCACTGCTGGGGGGTGGGGGTGCAGGGGGACATGTGTGGGGGCCTGCTGGCAGGTGCCCCTGACTGCTGGGGGGTGGGGGTGCAAGGGGACATGAGTCGGACATGAGTGGGGGCCTGCTGGCAGGTGCCCTGCACTGCTGGGGGTGGGGGGTGCAGGGGGACATTTGTGGGGGCCTGCTGGCAGGTGCACCTCACTGCTGGGGGGTGGGGGTGCTGGGAGACATGAGTTGGTGATCATATTGCAACGTGACATGTGGCTTGGCTGGGGTGCATGCCCATGGTGGATGGGCTGCCTGCGGGACATGACCAAGGGTGCAGGGTAGTCCCCTGTGGTGTGGGCTGCCTGCAGGGGCCATGGAGGGGGTAGAGGGGACACCTGGGAGGACCGACACTGCCAATTCACGTGTAGGACTCCCCGCGCACCCCCGAAATACGCGTTCCCCGCTCTGACAGCAAAATCGCGTGTGAAACTTCATGCGCAGCCCAGTAATACACGTACCCTACTCCAATCGCGTGTGAAACTTCCTGCGCACCCCTGAAATACACTACCCAGTCCAATCGCATGTGAAACTTTCTGTGCACCCCTGAAATACACGTACCCAGGCCAATAGCGTGTGACACTTCCCACGGACCCCTGAAATACACGTACCCAGGGCAATCGCGTGGGAACTTCCCGCACACCCCTGAAATACACGTAGCCAGGCCAATCGCGGTTGAAACTTCCCGCGCACCCCTGAAATACACGTAGCCAGCCCAATCGCATGTGAAACTTCACACGCACCCCCGAAATACACGTACCCAGGCCAATCGCGTGTGAAACTTCCCGCGCACCCCTGAAATACACGTAGCCAGGCCAATCGCGTCGGAAACTTCCCACGCACCCCTGAAATACACGTACCCAGGCCCTTTCGCGTGTGAAACTTCCCGCGCACCCCTGAAATACACGTGCCCAGGCCAATTGCGTGTGACACTTCCCGCGCACACCTGAAATACACGTACCCAGCCCAATCGCGTGTGAAACTTCACACGCATCCCCGAAATACACGTACCCAGGCCAATCGCGTGTGAAACTTCCCGCACACCCCTGAAATACACGTAGCCAGGCCAATCGCATGTGAAACTTCCCGCACACCCCTGAAATACACGTAACCAGGCCCTTTCACGTGTGAAACTTCCCGCACACCCCAGGAATACACGTACCCCACTCCCACAGGGCCCTTTCGCATGTAAAACTTCACGCGAACCCCAGGAATACATGTACCCCACTCGCACAGGCCCTTTCGCGTGTTAAACTTCCCGCGCACCCCTGAAATACACGTAGCCAGGCCAATCGCGTGTGAAACTTTCCACGCACCCCTGAAATACACATACCCAGGCCCTTTTGCGTGTGAAACTTCCCGCGCACCCCTGAAATACACGTACCCAGCCCAATCGCGTGTGAAACTTCACGCGCACCCCTGAAATACACGTACCCTGGCCAATCGCGTGTGAAACTTCCCGCGCACCCCAGGAATACACGTACCCCACACACACAGGGCCCTTTTGCATGCAAAACTTCCCGCGCACCCCTGTAATACACTTACCCTGCTGAAATCGCGTGTGAGTCTTCCCGCGCACCCCAGTAATACACGTTCCCCGCTTGGTGTTTGCTGTTTGGCAGCCCTGTAAACTGGTCCCGGGTTAGCGCAGCCCTTTGCGCTGAATTGGGAATTTTGATGGCTTTTGCTTGCGCAAGGGCGTTCTTGGGGGCGTAACTGGCACTGCTGCAGGGTGGCTGTGCCACCCTGTGCCCCGGCTGGTTTTGTAGGCTAAAATCCATGAATATGATGTGCGCGGAAATTGATTTTAGCGCACGTGGCTGGCGCAGACATTCGCACGTGCACACTGTGCGCCACTTTTGTGCGAGATTCTATGAATTACCCTGAAAGTATGCCTATACTCCCTTTTATTCTCAGGCACAGAGAACATTCCCAAGGCCAATGTTCAAAGGGCTAAGTGATTGGCAGACCCCAAGATTGATGATAGATGGCAGGCTAATTACGTGGAAAGCTATGGTTATGACCCGCCCACCAGCACCTGGGTGCCAGTCTGCGTGCTGCTAGCGTGTATGGTATATTACAGAGGGGTACAAGGGTGCCAACCAATTGTAGAGGGACACATAATAAAGAGGCCTATAGTTTGTATAACCAATGGGATGTCGTGTATTTGATGACGTTCATAGTGACTTGCAGTAGAGGAGGGCTTAGTTACCTCACCTGATGTTAGAGACCCAATCACTTTCCCAGACAAGTATGGAACGCATACCCAGATGTTCCCAAGTAGGTTTTTGTAGTTTACCACATAAATTGACGTCAATGATGATGAGTTTTTGCTATAAAACCTGCCTTTTTTATGAAACTCGCAGAGGGAGAAGATCGAGCAGATGTTCGTTGATGTTCGTTATACTGCCTGTTTTGAATAATTGATATTAAAACAGATGCACTTTGCAAACTTCCTGAGTCAGTCTGATTATTGATGTTTGAGTATATTCTGCATCTCCATCGATCTCAAAGTATTGCTACATCGTCTTAAAGGGCCTAGTGTTGGGTACATAGGTTCAATGGCCATAGGCCATGTCCAATGTACGTGTTCCCGCAGTATGTTTCTTTTGGACCCAGTAGGTAGCCATGTATGAATGGCCACTGTACATGTCTTTCGAGCCCACTATCCATAGTCTTCGGCCCTGGCCAGTGAGCACAGCCTACGGCCATGCTCCATGGCCTTTGAACATGGCTAGTGGCCACAGTGTTGGCTATGTCCACTGTACATGTTCCCCCAATATGTTTCTTTTGGACTCAATAGGTGGCCACAGCCTTCAGCTGTGGCCTCTACACATGTCTTTCGGGCCTACTGGCCAGGGCCTTCGTCCCTGACCAGTCAGAATGGCCTTCGGCAGTGCATACTGTATATTTTAAAACACTACCAGGCCACTAGCCATGACCTTGACCACGGTCTATGGTCCTGTCCACTGTACATGTACCCCCAGTATGTTTCTTTTGGACCCACTGGGTGGCCACTTTGCCATGGCCACTGTACATGTCTTATGAGCCCACTGGCCAGGGTCTTCAGCTCTTGCCAGTGTGCACAGCCTACGGCCATGCGTCATGGCCTTTGGCAATGCCCAGTGGCCACAGTGTTTGGCTGTGTCCACTGTAAATGTTCCCCCAATATGTTTCTTTTGGACTCAATAGGTGTCCCAAAGCCTTCAGAGAGGCCTCTATACATGTCTTTGGCCCTGACCAGTGAGCATGGCCAAAGGCTTTGCCCACTGTATATTTTAAAACACTACCAAGCCACTAGCCATGGCCTTCATAGTATGGCCGTGTCCACTGTACATGCTCAACCAATATGTTTCATTTTGATCCACTGTACATTTCTTTCGAGCCCACTAGCCAGGGACTTTGACCCTGGCCATTGAGCACGGCCTCCGTGCTCACAGGCCAGGGCCATATTGCACCCCTTGACATGTTGCCCCAATAGATTACCCCAAATTCCACTTTTGTGTATTAATCTCATTTGATTAATTCTCTCTTTAAAAAAAGGAAAACAAAACCCCATACCCATGGGTATTTTAGAAATTGACTACAAATAACCCTGAATATTTGAAAAATATGTGTGGTCATGCTACGCACGAAATAGGGTTCTTTATTCTCGATTCTGTTTGCTGCCATAACCACGAATATGCACAAAATAAATTACCCTGAGTATGGAAAATAATCCTGAATGTGCGAAACCGTTCGAGCTCTGAACTTGGTCCACTTCCCTCCAACTACCCAATTTCACATGGTGTCCTCTTTCCCCCTCCCCACCTCTAGCTTGATGCCATTTCCTCTTTTTTCCTCCTCCAAAAGCCATTTTTTCAACTTTCCAATTTGGACAAGCATGGATATTACCCCGAATATTTGCAAATATCTCTTTCCTCGAACAAAAGAAAATGGTGGCTTTTTCATTTCTGAAAAGCCCCTCCACTGCAAAACACCATGTGAGATATCCTTATAATTTTGGGAGAAGAGGGCGCACCATTCTCCGTCAAATATTTAAATCTACTGGACGCAATAACCCCAGGCGCCACACCCAGAATTCAAGTCAACACTTTGTGCTCATCTTGTTTTGTACCCAATCCAATACCGTTCAGCGGTTCTGGCTGTGCGCTTGAGCAAAAATGTGACTTTGTCCATTATGGGAAAATTAATAGGGGTTGGGCCAAAACTGCGTTTTGACGTTTTCTTAATAACTTCTTTATTTTTTAACTGATTGTTCCCAAAATGTCCGGGATGGGGGGCAGGAGAGGAAGCATAAGTACAATTTTGTTTGCAAAATTTCAGCCAAATCTGTCGTACAGTTAAACATTATTATCAATTCATTTTTTGGGTTTCCTATGGAACTTGATATTCAACTTAACTATAGTGTGGTGATCCCTGCACTATGATTATTAGAGCATATCTTCCTTACAGTAATGCTACTGTTCCTGGTAGCCTCCTTGCACTTACCTACTTATTCACAGTTTCTCTGTTATACAGCTGCCCTTTCACGGTTTTCATATTCATCAGACTGGGCAGCGCTGTTATGGCCAAAACGATACTCTGTTACTGATCAAACGTTGTGGGTATTGCTGGCCTTTTACAGGTATTTATTTGTTAATCGATGTGTACCTGGCAAATTCCTGATTTAGGTAAGCAGAGTTATGTATCATCTGGTACTAATTATGGTTTATACTTATTTTTCATCCCCACAACTAATGCACATGTGGCTTTGTTTACTCAGGTTTGCCATGGCCACTTGCTTAATAATCTTTTTTTATTAAGCAAGGCACTATTTCCTGCAGGCCATCTGAAATAATCACTTTATTCAACTTTATACACGTACATAGATAACTAAAATCTTCTTCTCATATGCCACACAACATATCTACAAAACATCCTATAAATAATTGAGTTCATGAAGTAGAGACACCTCACAGTTTGATGGTTACTGGGCATTCATCGCGATTTTGGGGACACTTTGGCTTTACTGGCAAGGAGGGAAGGAAATGTATTCCTTTGGGTCTGAGAAGGATTCAGGGTTTGGAGGAGTTGTACTGTTGTGGGGTGGGAGTCCATGGCCAGCTAGTATGATGAGATTTGGTTAGGATGATTGGAGCTCGGGACATGTGCCGCACTGGTAGAGGGACTGTGCAAGGACAGGGGATTCAGTTCTGCAGGGAACTGGGGGGATCATTGTCAGCGTCTTGGAAATTGGTGGGCCCAGTGATGGTGAAGGTGATGGTGTACAGAGCGGGTACATTTCACTTAAAAGGATGGATTATAGCTGTGCCACTAGTTGTTGTACCAGCCCAGAATGGCAGAGTCGAGCAGGAAATAGAGCATCTGTGAAAGAGCAGGGAGATTGCTGCGTCTTGATTCTGGAGGTGGTTCCAAGCTTCAATTTTTGACCAGCTGTTTTGTGACGAACAGATGGTGGAATATTGGACCACAGAGTGATCAGATAAGTGAATCACCAGTTTTGACTAATCCATGCTAATAAATGGTTTGTCAGTCTTCTCTTTGTGTGCATTGATGTATTCCACATCATGCTTTCTGACGTGTACACAGCTCATTACGGGATATGCTGAAATAACACAACATAATATTTCGAACACCATGTGACAGTGCATCTCGGTTCTACCAGAGTGTGCATTAAGAGAATAATGTTACATAGCTCATGAGGCTGACTCAGACCGTAGCTGTTTAAGCACGAGCTGTGCTAGATGCAGGAAATTCGATTTTATCACAACTGGGGAGGCCAGTCTGGGGATCTCAAAGCTGGATTATTGTAACACCTTATTCCTTGGCTCATCCTCGTGGAACTTAAACAAACTCCAAGTCCTGCAACACAACACCCTAAGATCGGCTCTAAGCATCCGATGTTCAAGTCATCACGCACAAATGTCTCTCTAACACAGCCCCAAAATACCTGACTGACACATTTTCTAGATCTCAGTCAAACAGACCTACCAGATCCAACTACCTCAACCGACCCACCATCTCAAAAATGCAACTTAAAATCGGCAGGAGGTTCCAGCTTCCCAGTGCTACTCGCCAAGTGTTAGAACTCGCTCCCTCCAGCCATTAGAGCAGAAGCCTCATTTTGGTCCTTCAGAGCCAAGACAAAATCCTGGCTTTTCTCCCAGACTCCTATCTAATATAACAGACTCGCCCTCACATAGTATTCTGTATATATTTGTATAAACAAACTGCACATTATGTAATGCTTATGCATCCTTGGTTATTGCAGCCTTGCAAGCCCCTGGGCTGCTCACAAGTGGACTGTAAATACCTTGTAAAGTTGTAACCTGCCGACTTGATAACTTTGTAAATTCGTTATTACTGGTATTGTGTTAGGTAACCTAGTATGTATCCAAGCATAAGTGCCCAGATACCCTTGGGTTAGGTGCACTATATAAGTAAATAAACTAAAGTAAACTAAACATGCTCACTTGCACTTTCCTTTCAGAATATTTTTCACCTGGCTCATAAATATTTAGGTTGTTCTACCCATAAATTACATTTGAAAATAAATATGCCCCTTCTTACTTAGTTTTGCACTAATTACAATGGAATTTCCACCAAACTCATTTACTGTTACCTCCAATTGGTCCCGCTGATGTTCTGCAGGATTATGAGTGGGCTAACAGTATTGTAAATCCTCATTTTCAGAGGCGAGTGGACTCTGTGGAAAAATCTCAGGATATACCTTGAGCGGTAATTCCACCAGGGTAAATGTGATGATTTTTGGAGGTGAAGTGGAAGATTTACTCCAATTTAGTGCTGGAGGTAAATCCTTCACTTCTCCTAATCCAGGTTTAGGAGATGCCATAAAATTTGCACCAATACCGTGACTTCAAAAAAGTGGCGGCAACGGAATTAGACCCAATAATTCACAGCACCACCAAACCTTGAATGAGGTGCATAGTTTGCAACTTTGTGTAGTAGGTACGCATATTATGGGCCTCATAACGCGATTGTTAATAATTTGGTTGAATATCTACAGAATTACAGCCAAAATCGTTTTTTTTACCGCCAGTAGATAACAAGTGGTAGTAATTCCAGGTAAGGAGGAAGATTTACCTCCAAGTTTTTTTCTGGAAGTAACTCACCAAACTCATAGTACAGCAGTGTGGTAATGCAGTGGTCACAGAATTACCACCACTTTACCAACCTTTTCACATGCACCACTGAACTTCTAATGAGGCAACATATTTTGCTAAATTGGTGAAGTCGGAATAGGGTCTGTAGGAGCTAAATGCAATTGTGGGAGAAGCGATCCATTTGCATATTAATTGTATGGAAATTGGTCATTAATATCTTGATTTAAATAAAAGGATTATCAGCCTGAAACTCTGTAGTTTTCCATTTAATTAGGTCTGAAAACAATATCCTTTTTGTTGAACTTGAGAGTGCATCACTTCTAACTCCTACGCTATTCCATCTCTTTAGACAGACGCTCCTTTTTAAGTGACACATGCCTGAAAGCTGCTTTCACTTTACTTCAATATTAGCCGGGGTACTTTTGTTGCATTTGCGGTTGCTCCGTTAACATATACTCATTGCTAGGTTTAACTTGATCCCCTAGCTTGTATTATTGTAGTTTTATATAAATTATACTTATTTTACTGAAAATAGTTTGCCTAGTAGGATCACGTCAATATTGTCTTAAAACTTTCAAAATCATAATGAGAAATTGCAATAGATGATTCTCTAATGCTATAATAAGAGGCTCATATTCTAGACTGTGCAAATTCCATAGCGTGGATCACCAAAGTGTACATTTACCATTGGCAGAGCTGGAGGGGGAGTAAAGGGGTCCGCTGCCCCTCCTAGGTTCCCCTTCAGAGCCGAGGGCATTCATTCTGTGTCGCCCAACAGGGCTGTGTTCAGGCACACAACATTTATGCAAACTGTAATGCCTTACAGAGTGATCATGTTAACCACGCCTACACTAGAGTTTGAAAACTGTGCAATGGGAGTAACGCAGGTCTGGTCACAGTTTTTTAATTGTAAGACACAATTACGCAGGCAAGTGCAGGCTCCTCACTGCAAAGGCGTGAGGTCGTGGGCAAGCAGCCAGACTCACACTCCTGATGCAGCTGCCGTCTTATCTTCCCATGAACTGAGACGTCATCTTTACTATTCAAATAGGAAATACCCATTGCACGGCAGAATTCTAGAGAATACCTGCCCCAAATCAAGTTGCACTTCGCTCCAGACTGAGTTAGGCCTCGCTCCGCACTGATGTAGGTTTTATTGTATTGCCAAGAAAGCTGAAGATGACTGACATCAAATGATGGCCAGCAACAGATAGGAAGTATTGTGGCGTTGGCAGCAGTCATGTCGCCGGCCTCACAGGTACTGGGTGGCCCAGCACCATGTTAGGATTGCCGGGGTCACCCGGACTTACTTGGGTTGTAGGGCAGAACACTGTGAGGCCATGGGGACATGGCGTGAGTGCCAGGGGGACCTTGGATGCCACCAGCATCCTGGATGGTGGGTGCCTGGGCTGGACCCAGGGCACAAGGCTGGTCTGGGGGCCCCAGACAGCAGGGACCTGCAGGGCCCGATCACATGGCGTGGGCCTGTAGACCCACATTGAAAGACGGAGACAACCACACTTCCATTGTTTGAGTCTGCAGGCGTTCTCCTGCATGTGCCTGCAGTTTCTCCTTTTATCAGCTCGGGCCATAACACAGTCATCCCCCATCTTAAAAAGGACAACACACTTGGGAGGGACACATCATATTGAAAGGTCAATACACTGTTCACACATAACAGGAAGCATGGTCTTCCGGCAGGCAGCCCCTCCTCTTGTGTCAATGTATTATTTTGAATGGAGGCGCGGTGGCGTCTGGGGCTAACCAGCTGAGTCACAATGGAAAGGAGTAGTTGTCTTCTCTCATTCTATTAATGCATTTGCACAGAGTCCTGGCGTGTAGCCTGGTTGCTGGAAGTTGAACTAAAAAAGGCACATCATGGGTGTAATTGGCTGAGCACAGGTAGGTATTTAGGTACGGTTGGGATACTCTATGCTGAGAGGATAGGTTATGGGCTGGGAGGAGCCGCAGGTTGTAAATCACAAGCATTTCTTACGTTTTTCCAGACCCTGTTTATTTCCATTCTCTCCTCCCTTTGCAACTCTTTTTACATCCCCGCTTCTGTCAATTTACAGAAAAGCCCCCTTTTCATACTGTACACTGCATACCCATTCTTGCATATAGAAGATAAAGGCAGAGTAGATTCATAGGGATGCCCCGGGATTGTAGAGGAAGGACAAGTGGTTTAGGTAATGTGGGGTTGGAGGATGGGAGAAGGTTGTCATTGAAGGATGGGACAGGTGATAGGAAAGGATGGATAGTAGGAGTTGTGCAGCACAAAGTAAGGCTATATCGATAAAAAAAGAGGAATGAAAGGATTGTGCAGCAGGACCACGCAGGAAGAAAAGAGGTGAGGAGGATGGATGTGAGAAACTTGGAAGTAAGGTATAGAGAATATGTGAGGAGATGGAAGAGTGGGACATGGAAGCATGGAGGTCACATAGTGTGAAGGTATGGGAGAGAGAGAGGTAGGCTACACTCATGGAGGAGAGGGAAGGCATGACTAATAGGAAACCAGGTAAGATTATGGGATATAATTTCTGTTTGTGGCTTGGCTTTTGTGTGTGGAATTGATCTGACCGTTTATTTTTAAATATAAATGTCATTCTTGCCCATGTGACAAACACAGTGAAGCTCATTTTCATTATGGTGTAGAGTAAAATTCATGTCTGAAATAAATTAGTAGACATTTTATGTATGAAGTTTACACCACGCCATGTTTTCCTTCATTTGTATTGGAGAGAGGGGTACAGAACAGAATTTCTCTTTCTTCCTCTCCAATCCTATCTGCGATTAAAATAATTAGGCAGTAAGCCCTGAGCCGTTGGGCCATTACCACGTCAGGTAATGCCCCTGGGGCATAAGGTTAGAGGGGGCATTACCGGACCCGGTAAAGGCCCGCTGGCAAGGGGCTTATTGCCATTAGTATCCCAGCCCATTAGACATGGGTACTAATGGTGCTTTATTTGGTTTAGCAGCCCAAAAAAAAACATGGTTCCGCGATCATGGAAAGGTATTCCGTTCTCCCTTCTGTGCCATAGTAAACAAAGGAAATGGCCGCCATGGAACCAGAGAAGGGACTACAGGTAGTCCCTTCTCCCTTTCCATTGTGGCCTGAAAAAACATAGAAGAAAGGCGTTGAGCGGCCAAAGGGATGCTGCGCAATCTGAGCGGGATTACCAGAAGGTAAGGCTTGCAAATGGACCAATAGGTAATGTGGAGTATTTGTGTCCACGCCACTGCACCACACTGCACCCCTTTTCTAATGGGGAAAGGAAATTGCCAAGAATGGAGGCAATAACCCCTGTGCGTAGAGTTCATAACCCATCAAAAAGAGCTGCACACCCTGCCAAATACACCGGCAAAGTGGTGTAAAAGCAGGCCTCATTGCTGTCATCTGTCATCTGTTATCTGCCATCTGTCATCTGTCACTGGAAGCAAGCCCACAGAATGGCTAAAATCTGAAAATGCCCCTAAATACAGTTTCCTAATCAAGGGCAAACTTCAAAGTGCTGTTTTGGTGCTAAATTCAGTTATTTTTCCCAGTGAATTATTGAAGGGAGAGTGTGCTGGTATCATGGATCCTCAAGGCAGTCAGAGGGATCCAGGCATCACAGCCTGACAGCTGCCAAAAGAAATTGGCTGTAAAACTTATCTTAAATGCATTTCTTTGTCCTAAAAAGTTGCAAAATCCACTATTTCAAGTATGTTGGTGAAGGGCTAATTCTTTTAAAATGGTTAAATCCTTTATACTCTATACTTATATTTTATATGTGAACTGAAATGATTTTAATGTCACAGAGCCCAGTCTGAAGCCAATCCACATGTGAACTCTGAACGGACATGGCGTGCCCTGGGAAAAATGACATCTCCTGTTGACACCTCCTTGAGAACAGGAAGACTAATGGCTGTTAATTAGTCACGCATAATCGCAGCAAGCCACTCAAAGGATTTGCCTGGGTCATTTGTCTGCTGACTAATTAAAGAACAAAGGACATGCTGAGAATTGGCCTCTGCCAGGGGAAGCAGGAAGTGGGGGAGATTCTCAGTGATCCAGATTTCATTGCAGAATTCAGATGCTAGCATTGCAGAATTATTGCTAGTCTGACCCAATTGCAAAAATCCCAAACCTGAAGGGATTTAATTTTAATTCAGCTTGGCTGGCTACCACTAGGCTTGCCCACTTAAAACTCGTATCTGGCTATCTACCGCATCCAGTCACCAGAAGGGGCCTTTCCAAATCCAGTCTGAGGTGCAGTCCCAATTTGACCAGAACCGCGCCGCTGACCCAAATCCCTCCAAAGGTGCCTGTTTTCCGGTGGACCTGCCCAATCCCTGACCAGAACTCACGGTCCAAGTAATACATTATTCAGTGAGTATTAATAGCAAGAACAGTGACCCATAATATATTTGCATTGTATGATCCCTATTTTCAACCTATCTCATTTCTAATTCAGAACCATCATCTTGCTAGAACTATTTTTGCGCTGATTTCTTTTCTCATCTGAAGAAGTAGAGTATCCACAGCGGGCGGGTTACGCTGATCACGTGACTGTAAGATCCTTCTGTGGCATTCTCTTTTTCATAGTTATAGTCTATTGTAATCAACCCATTTGTGTTTTCAAAAGTGCAATTCTGTTTTCCATTCTTGCACCTATTTTACAAAAACAACCTTTACTAAAACCTCTATAACTCCCTCAGTTTTCATGATAGAAACTCTTACGTGTACCTAACATCCATAGCTATCCATAGAACCCAAAACCGCATTGCAAATCAGTGCAATTCTCCCGTTATCGCGAATATCGCGCAGGGAAAATTTTGCCACGAATTACAATTCTGAAAGGTTTTTACACATGTGAAATAGCTTTAAATTGTTTCTGACTTGGACTTTGAGATTTCACATGCTTTCTTTGGACTAAATCATTGTTTGTGACTGTGTGCAACGGTTCAAAGAGGCTCCCATAGGAATTTATAACAATTTAAGTATTTTTGATCAAATTTGGTTTTTTTGCCCAGTCAATTCTAAAGACAATGTAAAAGCCATCTGACAGCTGAAAAGCCAATTCCGTTTTTCTCTTGTGCTTGAAGGCGGAAGGTGGGACTGATATTCTGTCTGATTTATGCTATTCCTGAATACCGGCTCTCTCCTCACATTTATTTAATTGCTTATGGGGGGGTTGAGGGGTGTTGCAGGGGGAACCTTTAACCATAGTGCCATCTGTCCAAACCAGCACAAAAGTATTCTTTTCTCTGTTGCATTGTTTTTGTGCTCCTTCCTTGATTCATAGTGTATTAAAGATATTATTCTGTGTTCGGTCACCCCATTGGTGATTGTTGTTTACCTATCAAAATATACTGTGATTAAATTTTAAATACATAAATAAATATGTACCTTTGCAAACTAGCCTGATTCCTGGTTTCATTGTGACTCGGGGGGGTCTCGAGAGAAGGGTGTGATATGAGTGGTATATCGTTCAGAATATTGAATTTATAGATAAAAATTAATAAGTGTTTCAGTTGCGAACTACATGCTGGGTGAGACTTGGGTGTGTGCCAGATTAAAATCACTTACAGTAAGGGGCTTTCTTTTGTTTTTTCAGTGTGCCGAGTACTAATATAACATTTTTACCAGCATGACAATTTCATACTTGCGTAAATGGCTATAGTTGAAATACTCAAAAGTGAATCCAATAGGATTAAGGAAGAAGCAAACAGATGAGAGGATGAGAAGAGCATCTAAGGAGAGACTGACAAGGCCTTTGGGTGTAGAGGAACGTAAATGTGATGCTAACATATGGTTCTAATATCACAAATCAAAGACACCTACGAACTTTGTTTGATGACCATTGATTCAAAGGATTAATATGTGGGAAATGTTACAAAATGACATGGCAGTTTTGCTGAATATTAAATCAAGATGAGCGTCACACTCCGTGGGACTGTCAACTTGCAGCAAATGGAAACCAGGTGGAAGTAGTTCATCGAAACAAAAAGGTGCACTGGGCTGGAACAATTTTTCACACATATAAGAGGATCAATATTACAAAGGAAAAGTAAACCATCCTAATCTGTCGAGTGCAGATAAGAGGAGCAACAGTTTAACAGGCCCACTGAGCTGGCAGAACTAGATAAAAATCAATATACTGGAAGAAGTGTTAGGGGACTTTTGTAAGAATGTATAGGCTAATACCAGGACTGAAGGTCGAGTGAGAGGAGTTTGGGAGAACATGCAGTGTTCAGCATTTACCTTTCTGAGGCTCTTTTCCTAAATAGTCAGCATATTACATTATTTACACAATAAGCAACAAGCCGGGGACGTTACCACATCAGGTAATGCCCCCCAGTGAGGGGTGACTTTTTTTTAAGTCCCTTTCTATGGCGGCCATTGAAAAACCAATTAAAAAGCAAAAAGAATAGATGGCTGCCATGCAAGGGGGAGAAGGGACTACACATAGTCCCTTCTCCCTTTCCATGGCAGCCAGGACACTGATGTGACCGGCCCGATGAAGGCTTTGACGGGCTGGTAACGACTCAGCGAGTGCCAATGAGCTTGCTTGTTACAAACTCATTGACCCTCACTAGGTGCTAATGAGATTTACAACATAGCTCAGTTAAAGAGATTAGGAAAAAGTCAAACTCTGTATACAGTGCTTCTTGTAAAACACCTAAACCTAAAGAAAGCTCATATGAGGAGAACACGTTTGATACTTTCTATCCCCATCTACTCATGTCAACGTCATCACATCCTTAAACAAAATTGCTACCTCATCACCATTCATGAAGATCTGACACAGTGCAAATGCAATATGAATTTCAGAAATAAGCTTTGTTGTTGTGAAGTTAAGAGAGAGAGTATAACATGCAATATGTGGCTACCAAAATGCCCCCAAATGTTCTCCAACTGTTGCAAAAGGGTGTTGAGAAAACACTGGACTTTCTGTTCAATAACCCAAAAACGTTCAACATCAAACAATTCATCAACTGTCTAGATTCATGATGTTTATATGCTAACTTGTCTCTGCCATGAAATCTTGAAATCTATGTGGGCAGACTCAAAAGTCAATTGAAAGGAAGAGTAGTAGAGCATGTGGCAGCTATTCGTAATCAGAACACATTTTCACATGTGACTTACCACTTCGCTGTCAATCCCTCAAGTCATCCCAATCACTGGAAATTCTTTAGCATGGAAAGGATGAGTCCTGACACATGAGGGGGCAATCGAGAACAACGGGAAGTAAGATGGATCCTATCACTTCTTACCATGCAGAATGCACCCGGTTCTGTCTCTCCTACCCTACCCCACTTATCCAAACTCCCTCTCCTTACCTTTCCTCTTACACTCCCTTAGTCCCTTCTTCCTCTCCACTCAATGACAAACCACTCTGTTAATCCATCTATGGAGATATGCCAATCAGAGAGCTTGTTTGTGCACAGATCTCTTAAAGACCTTCTTGAATATTAGTATTAATATGCAAAGATGCAATCACCAAAGAACTATTACTGGTTAATCTCCAGCTCCATGCATTACAGAGCCACATGCAGCGGGACCACCAATAGGGACAGTAGGGAACCATACAAGAAAATGTACAGTACATAAAGGTACAATCAGAACTCGATGAATTGTACCGGAAATAAACTCATACAATCACCTACACAAGCCACTCACTCGTGCATCATGCACAACCATGCTCACACATATATTCTGAAACTCCACAAAACAATCATATAATTGTTTACATTGCCTACGTGTGCACGTTGTGGGATGTATTGACCCATTTTTGCTCTGCTATGCTGCATCACTCTGTTATGGTGGTGCCAGAAAGAGCAAAATGGCCACAAAACCCTTGTGCGCACCAAAACCCCTGAAAAACACGCTTTTCAACGCACAAAAAGATGGCTGCCCAATTTGCCATGCATGTTGTCAGTGGTGGAACAGAGCTCTCACTACTGAAATGTGTTACTGGGCTCCACAACAATTGAAAGTGGAGTGCAGAAGGAAAAAGCAGTGCTTTGCTAAATGAAACTCCAATATTGCTTTAAATCACCTTTTCTTGGCTGCTGAAACTTCAGAATGCGGGTACAGAACACCTTCCAAAGATTCAAAATTCTCGATGAGTGCTACAATTCACTTAGTTTAAGGAATCACTGTGAACTTACAAGGTCCTGAAAGGCTAAGAGCATAAAGAGATCTTCACAGCAAAAGTGGCCTGCCTGTGGATCTGTAAAAAAATCTCCTTGTTCTTATACACGACTCTTGCAAATACCCACAAACCGGTGATATGTACCACAGTGTGGTACATATCACACTGTGTTCCTTACAAAAGGGGAATATTATATCTTGTTCATTTCACCGGTTTGTGGGTATTTGCAAGAGTCGTGTATAAGAACACGGCAGAATGTGTTTAAAAGCATACTGACTGCAATGAAATGGTGTATAGTAGAGCCAAACACAACACTTGTTTTTACAAATGTATGATCTTTTTTATGATTGTTTTAAATGCAATGTGATAGACATTAAAATATGTATATTTTTTGAAAAACCTTGTGTGCCTACCTGAAGTTAGAAAGGGTGGATTGTGTATGTGTCAGGCTGATGTCATAGACAGCTCTATACCCTAAAGGGAGGAAGCCGTTTATATGGGTTGCGTTTTTTTGTGATAGATTGTAGTCCTTTCCCATACGGCCCCTAAAAAGAGGACAATACAGCTCTGGTTAGCTGATATCTGTAAAAGCCTCCTTTTCCTAGTAATTTGTCAACTGTGATGTATTAATTTCCTTTGAGTGACCAGCCTAGCGCTCCAAGGTAGACAGTGAGGAACCAGGACTGAGTCGCAAATCACTCCTGACTCTTACCTGTGCCGTCCTGGTGGCTAAGCTTGGATGCTCTAGTCCATAGCCAATATTTTCTGATTTTAAAACTAAAGCCTCTTTCCATTCTCGCGCCTATCTCGCAAAAACAACCTTTACTAAAATCTCTATAACTCCCTCGGTTTTTGTGATAGTCCTACTTGTAGCTAACATCCACAGCTTTCCATAGAGCCCATAGAGCCCAGTGCGGTTCTCCCGTTATCGTGAATATCACACACGAAAAAGATTGCCACAACTTTTCATTTTGAGAAGTTTTTACACGTGTAAAATAGACTTAAACTGCTTCCGACTTGGATTTTAAGATTGCAAATGTTTTCTGCTGACTAAATCATTGCTTATGCTTGGGTGCAACTGTTCAAGGTGGCTCCCATAGGAATCTACAACAATTTAAGCATTTTTCCACACATTTAGAGTTCTTGCTCAGCCACTTTAAAAGTCATCCTGACAGTTGAAAAGCCCATTTTGTTTTTCTCTTTCTGTGTAAGGGGGCAAGGGGAAAGTGAGATACTGTTTGATCTGTACTAGTCCTGAATACCTGCTCTCCCCTTCCATCTCTTTGCATTGCCTATTGGGGGTTCAGGGGTATTGCAGGGGGAATTTCTAACCATTGTCCTATCTAATCTGAAACCAACAAAAAAGTATTAGTTTTTTGTGCTGCATTTGTTTGCTCATAACTTAGTTCCAGTGTATTAAAGACATAATTCTGTGTTCTGTCACCCCATTGATGATTGTTGTTTATCTATTAATATATATATTGTGTTTTGATCTTAACTAAATACATAAATAATACCTTTTACAAACCAGCCTGATTTCTGGTCCAGCGTGACCCAGGATATTCTTAAATAAGGGGTTTGATACGAGTGGTACATCTTTCAAATAATTGAATCCATATATCAAATAAGTTAATCCATTGCAATGTACACTAGGCCGAGAGCAGAGTCTATCGCCTGATTGAAATCCTTAACAACGTGCATGCACAGATACACATACACACACACACACACACACCATCTCTATAGCTCAGTGAATGTTTACCAGCTCGCTATGCTTTGAGGCAGTCTTCTATGGCCCATAGACACTGAATTAAGTGCAGCCAATGCCCTAAGGTCTCTCCTTTTTGTATGTATTATTCATTCATTCATTTGTAAAAATCACAGAAAAGCAATGTGTTATTGGCACAAAATCCATACAACATGTAACATTGATAATAGACTGGAAGATATGGCTCCTTGGCAATGGTATGAGAGAATGTGACTTGAAGACCAGATGTTGCAGGGGAAGGTAAACCAGGGACAGGCCAGAATAACATAGGAATGGGATGGTGATGGAAGTGCTAAATTAAGGATTTAGGTCAGACAGAAAAGTGCTGTAGGGTTGTCCATGAGGGCAGGGTGAGAGGGAAGTGAGGAGATCGAGTAACATAGAAACAGGTTCTTCAGAATGGAGGAGGGCATTGAGGGTGGATTTAGATAGTGGTAGAGTTGGAGTAGTACAGAAAGGGAGAGGAAAAGCATTCCAGAGTAGGGGAGCAAAGAGAGGGAGAGAGCGGGAACTAGAAGGAGCGCAGGGGGCTAGAGTAGTGGCAAGGAGGTGAGCCGAGGATGATCATAACGAGAAATGGGGAGAGTAGGGAGTGAGATGAGCAGATAGATAGAGTGGGGAAAGTCCATGGATAGTTTTAAAGATGCTGAAAAGAAGTGTATACTTAGCTCTTTGTTTCATAGATAGCCAACCAATCTGGTGATAGGCAGAGGAGATAGAGGTGAAGCAAGAAAAGTTGAAAAGTGTTTGGACCATGAAGTTGAGGGCTTTGTTCAGAGTGAAAAAAGCATAGTTGCAAAGGCCATAGAAGAGATTGGCACAATACTCTGGTCTAGAAAGGACTAAGGAGGAACAAGGAGGAGATTAACTGTTTAGTAGTATTGAAAGGAAGAAGATGACATATTTTTCTTATATTGAGTAGGTTGAGTCTGAACGAAAAGTTATGAGGTGTGTTGAAGATGACTCCAAGGTTACGGACTGAAGCTGAGTAAGGAAGGTAGTCAGGGGAGAAGGGAAGAAGAGTGGGATAGGAAGAGAAAGTCTGGTTGGCTGGGAAGGAGAGAATTTCAGTATTCAGTGGAGTAGAGCATGAACAAATGAGATGCCATCCAATATTTGATGGCAGAGAGACAGTTTGGCATTTTTGACAATAGCTTGCCAGATATGGAGGGAAAGGAGAAGAACATCTGAGTATTGTAAATGAAGAGTTGATAAGAGAAGCCATAAGAGGAGATCAGGGTGCCAAGAGCTGAAGTATAGCGAGTGAAGAGAAGTGGACCAAGAACAGACCCTTTGGAATTTTGAACAGTAAGTGTGGGTGAGTGGGGGGAGAGGCTAGTCCAGGACACCCGCAAATGTCTAGCAGCAAGATATGAAGCAAAACAAGCAAAGGCCTTGTCTCTGATGCCAGGGAGAGATAACATAGAGTGAAGGGCAAAAGTGGTCAGCATTATCGAAGGAAGTAGAGAGGTTGAGAAGAATAAGAGTGGATGAAAGGTTCACATGGCATGTGGAAGAGATAGAGTTGTCTCAGTAGAATGCAGAGGTCGGAAGCAAGATTGAAGAGGGTTCCAGAGGTTTTGAGTATCAGGGAACTCAGTGAGTCATTGAATACTATTCACTCTAGGATTATATAATAGTGTGGTAGAAGAGAGAGAGTACTAAATTTGGCAGTACAGTTACGATTAAGACCAGATTTCTCAAGGAGAGGGAAGACAGAACCTGACTGATAGGATGAGGGAAAAGTAGCATTATCAAGAGAGGAGTTGAAGAGGGGAAAAAAGATGTAGAGCAACAGGAAAGGATCAACTTAGTACACTGGTAGCTGTGTGCAGGAGCAGTGGGGGCACAGGAAGGGTCATCCATGAGGAGTAGGCAAGAATCTCATCAAGGTTTTTGGGGGCAAGGGAAGACATAGTAGCGGGAGAGGAGGTAATAGTGGTGGAGAAAAGTGAGCAATGTGGAGGGGATACAAGGTAACTAACGAGGGTACTGCAAATGGTAGAACATTTAGAAGCAAGGTAGAGAGCAAAATCATATACAGAAGGAGTGGAGGAAATAGAGGCGGGTTTAGGAGGCGAGAGAATTCAGTTGAGGGTTTTTTGGAGGTGCCTGGTTTGGGAGGATTGAGATTAAATGAGAGAGAGTAGTTTTGTATAGCAGTGAGGTAGAGTTGGAGATCTGAGCAGTGTCTTGGCCTTTGTCAAGTGCACATCTTTTTCTGCATTGTTGTTTTCAGGGTGCGAATGAGTGGTGTAATCCAGAGCTGTGTGGGCTCGGTTTGGTAGTAAATGTGGAAGAGAGTAGTGAGAGGAGAAGGGAGCATAGAGACCAGTGTTAAAGATAGTGAAGGCTTCTTCAGTGGATGGAAATGTGAGGTCAGCATATGAGGTGAGAGAGTGGTGTAGATCAGAGAGGCAGGCAGGGAGTTTAGAGGAGGTAAACTTAGTTCAGTAGTACTAGATGAAGGGAGAGAAGACAAAGCAGGAGTGGTGCTTGAGGCAAAGATGATAGAGTGACCAAAGGGAGAAGGACTGGTAAAGATATTAGCGGTAGAGACTTTAGAGGAGATGAAAATAAGATTGAGGGAGTCTCCATTTGCATGGGTGGGCAGTGAGAGGACAGAAGAGTGTGGGTGGTTAAGGAGAAGACAGTTGAAGTCAGTGGATAGAGCAGCAGAGAGAGAGAGCAGAGGTTAAAGTCACCAATGATAGGATATGATATGACATGGCATTTGTAACACACCTATATATAAGTGTTCCAAGGCCGACAAGGAAAGGAAGGGGGAACAGAGTGAGGACAGAGACAACGATCTTACTAGGTCAAGTGACATTGGGATCGCGTAAGTGCAGGGGAGGGGTGAAGGGAAAAGTGCCTTGGAAAAGGGGAGGGGTCAGTGCTGTTCATGGGATCAAAACAATAACAAGATGTGTGGTCAGCAGGTATCAGGTGCAAGGGTAAGTGCAGACAGCAGGTGTCCAAAAGTGCAGGTAAGGGGACTGTAGTGTTTCAGATACAGCCACAAGTGAAAGGGTTGCTAGGAAGCAGTGCGGGTGTGCAACTGGGCGGGCAGGGACCTGAGCCCGGAAGCAGAGGGTAGCCAGGAGACCAGTGCAGTATCAGACAGGAAACCAGCAGGGGAGAGGAAAAGAGAAGGCAGAAGCAAAGAGGGTGGTCTTGAGCTGCTTCCGGAACCAGAGATGGTTCTCCTCAAGTTTCGGAGAGGCACAGAGGCTGTTCCAGAGGGATGCTCCAGCCGAAGAAAGGGATCAATGACAATGAGGTGGTGATCGGAAGGGATGGAGTCAATTAGTTGGGAGAGATGGTTAAAGAATTAACCTACCAGAACAGTTAGCTGACAGAGACAGATAATATGTATGCCTTAGGGGGTAGTGAGTAAATTCGAATGAGAGAGAATTAGTGGGCATGGGGGATAGGAAGTTTGGAAGATAAAAACAGTCATACACCACCACCCCTGCCAGTGAAGCAGGGAGAGTGGGTGAAGGTGTGGGCAGGGCCTTGAATGGCAGTAAGGGTTGTAGAATCTGAGGGATGGATCCAGTTTTCAGTGAGGTTAATGAGGTCAAGAAAAGGAGAATGAGAAAGTAAGAAGTCAGAGTTAAAGGATGTTTTATTACAGACAGACTGTGCATTACAAATAACGATAGAAAGTGAGTGATTTGAGAAATAGAGGCACGTGTGGGTTATATGCGAGAAGAGGAATTGTAATGAAAGCTAGGATTGGAGTAGGTTTAGTGAATGTAGAGAGTAGTGCAGTGAGAAGGAGGTGGCATCGAGGAGAAGCGATGATAGGGAGGGTTCTGGGTGGAAGAGAGTGCAGGGATAAGTAGAGGGAAAGGAAGAGATTTCATGAGGATTGTATGTAGAGGGTGAGACTGAGAAGATGCAATATGGTTACATAAAGACAAGTGGCAAGACACAGCAAAGCAAAGGCACCCAGGCAAGACATCTGGGAGTTTGCCCTTTACTTCAATGCCCTTAACTGAAGATGCCCATGGACTGGACGCC
This sequence comes from Ambystoma mexicanum, assembly GCF_040938575.1. Classification (NCBI taxonomy): domain Eukaryota; kingdom Metazoa; phylum Chordata; class Amphibia; order Caudata; family Ambystomatidae; genus Ambystoma; species Ambystoma mexicanum. Next base: position 1,001,819,625 of record NC_090928.1, read on the forward strand.
CATGGACTGGCCGCCCATATGGAGCTACTAAACTATGTGAGAGGGAAAAGTCACCTGAAAGTGGCTGGCACTTTCAGCGACAGGAGAAGTGCTCTACAGTTTGTGGTTAGAATGGGAATGTGTTCATGGAAAACTGAAAGTAGTCCTTGCTGAGAGCAAGAGTTGTTGCTGGGCACTCTGGTGGGCAAAGTCACCTTACGATTTCTGCTGCTTTCAGTTCTAGGTCCCCAGTCACATGATGTGAGAGCAGTGCCCCCAGTTGGTGATTAGAATTCAGGCACGTCTGTGTGAAAACTGGGAGGAGTGCTGGCTGGGAGCAGGAGTTCATGCTGGGTTCTCTGGTGAGTAATGTCACCTTACAAGTTTGGCTGCTTTCAACTTTGGGAATTGATCCCACGATCTGAGACCAGTTCCCCCAATTGATGGTTAAAATGAAGGCAGGTGCCTGGAAAAGGTGGGAGCAGTGTTTGCTTGGAGAAGGAGTTACTATTGTAGGTGGTAATACCTTTCAAAGATGGTTGTTTTGGGGTCAGAGGTCACCTGAGTAGCCCCTAGATCGATCCTGGATGCTTCTTGTAGACCCCCTGACTCCTGCTGGCAACCTCGGACAGATGGAATGAGTGTCTCTGGTGGAGCTCTGTGTTGCTCTCAGCCCAGTTGAAGCCCCCTTATTATGCAAAGTGTGTTCCAATATTAACCGAATAAATGAAGTTTTTTGTTCACTCATTACTCTTTCTCTTCTCCTCTTCTGCTGTTCTTTTTCCTTACCGTTCTCCCACCATCTGTCCCCCTTTTGTCACTCCTTCATAACCTTTCTCCACTTGGTGTAGTAGTCCAACAGCGAGGGTATTGACATACAATAATTGTATTTTTACAAAGATCATCATACTTGCACTCGTTCAAAATGGTATATAAGACTCCTTTGTTTTTGCAATCTAATTACCATTCCCTGAAAATGTTATTGCAGTGTCATTGCTGTCATTCTTGTACCTCTTATCTCATTTATGATTCCCATATTGGGAAGTTATCCGAAGTACACCAGGAACCATCAAGTTCATATTATACAACCCTCTAATGTCCCAGAAAGAATGGAAATAATCTACATATTGTTTCACTAAACACAAAATATCTAAGCCGCCCAATTAAATGGCAGACAAACTATTAGATCAATTTATTAAGGGGATATTGCCATATTACAGGAATACAAGACAGAGCATAAAGAGGTCAAGGCAATGAAAGGTGATTGGGCAGCGTTGGCTCTATGCACTAGAGCTATGGGGAAGAAAAACTGGGCAGTTACTCTTATTGACAATTACTCTCATCTCAGTCTCATCAAACACAAACAGGGCATAAAGAGAGAGTGGCTATTGTGTCTCCTTCCATCAGGTGATATCCACTTGTATATTACTTGAATGTATGCTCCCATGAGGAATATCACCTCCTTTTTGGAAACTCTAGGTAAGAAACTAAATACTGTCCACACAAACTACAGAGTAGTTATTTTGAAAGACTGCGTACATCCGCCCATAAAAAGCAAGGTGGTGAAGAGTGAACTATCATCTCTCTCTGGGGCGTGGCTAGGAAGCCATGTGAAAGGACGTGTCTGTACGGGGGCTCCCGAAGATCCGTACATTATCCGACTGAAAACCGTGCAAGGACCGATGTAATTTGGCTGAGACTGATATGACTGCATACATGAATCTCAGGTGAACGTGTGGACACGTTTTGATACGAGCCTGCACCGTGAGAGCGCAACGAGAAGCTAAAAGAAGACCCGGAGGCGAGAGCGCGATGATCGAGAAAATGGCCGCCACCGCCTAACGAAGGAACAAAGGGGTGCTTGATCTGGGCGCCTGACGGTCACACTGGAGCGTGGTGGTGGTGTGGGTGCATGACGCGGGTGCATCGAGGTCATTAAGGACACCTAGTCCTGCGGGGCCGACGGCGTGGACCTGGGAAGGGTGCAGGGCCTGGCCGAAGATACTTTGTAACCGGAGCGTGCGGTGTGACCGGGAACTGTGCCCCGGGCCCTTTATGGCCTAAAGTGCGCCTCAAAGGGTGAGACGCGACCTGGCTTAGCTGGATAATAGACAAGATGGCCGGGGGAGCTGAAGGACACAGGAACTTTGTGTCAGAGATGTGGCGATAACGATGGGGCACCCGAAGAGCGCACTGTGACACCCTGCACTAGATCCGAGCGGGGATAGAAGGACGGGAGAAATGTCTAACAAGCCCCTGAGAGCGAAGACCAAACAGCACACGCTCGACGAATACGCTAAAACGCCTCCCGGCCCAGACGGAGCCAAAAGCAAAGACAAAACGCAAGCCAAGGAAATGGCGGCCGGGGGTGCGAACCACGAGGTCCTCGCTGCGATCGCAGACCTGAAAGCGACCTGGGAGACCAAGCTCCAGCTCGCTGTGGCTGAACTGAAGACCGCAATGGAACTCCAGGTTGGGGCAGTGCAGGAGGACGTGAACCTCCTAAGGCAGGACGTGCGTGCTCTGGCAGAGCGCACGGAGACTTTGGAGAAAGAATTGGGCCCTACCGCGGCGGACTGCGCTGTGCATAAGCGTGAACTCCATGCCCTGGTGCAACGTGTGGGCAATTTGGAGAGTAGGGCGGAGGAGGCAGAAGGACGCGCCCGGAGGAACAACATCCGTATCGTGGGCCTGCCGGAGGGAACTGAGGGCCACAATCCAACGGAATTCATCGAAAACATGCTACTGCAGGAGATCACGGGAGGCACCCTGTCGCAGGGTTTTGCGGTTGAGAGAGCGCACAGGGCCTTAACTAGGAAGCCACCACCGGGACACCCGCCCAGGCCAGTGATAGCCAAGATCCTTAATTACCGGGACCGAGAAAGGATCCTTGAACACTTCCGCAAGGGAGGCACAATACAACGAGGAGCGGCGAATATAACGGCCTATCCCGATTACACCTTGCAGGTACAGCGCAGTCGTATGAACTTCGGATCGGTGAAGAGGAGATTGCGGGAAGCGGGGCTTAAATACATGTTGCTCTATCCGGCCAAACTGAAGGTATTCTTTCAGGGCAAGCTGCTGTTCTTTGTCACCCCGGAGGATGCTATGGAGTGGCTGGATGCACAAAACTGCCCTCAGGAGTCAGATGTTCAGACGGCCGGTGGGAAATAAAGAGCGAGATAAGTAACGCTGTAGGCCCGGTCGGGTTATGAACATTGGGACTAGAATATAGTCATTGAACTCGCTTGAGAACATGCGCGCGTCAGGGGGTATGAAACGTGGTCCGTGCACGGACATGGTTGCGAAGTAGAGGAGCCGCCAGAAGCCGCCCTTTACACCCCTTTTTTGTGTTTAGTTTAGTCACTGTTAGTGGGGTGACACCCTGTCGGGTTCTCTATTTGGGTTTCCAAGGAGGACCGAACACAGGGATGCCTGAGATCCAGGGATGGAGCTGGGCAGTTGTTGGGGGTAGGGGTTTGGGGGGGAGTTTTAGTTTTTGTATGAGCATGGGGGTGAAACCGGGAGCGGGTGTTCGCAAAGTGGGGAGGGATTGCCTCGGATGGGGGGAGGAAACTACTGATAGGCCATGGGAGACCTCAGGATATTAACGTGGAACGTTAGGGGGCTTAACAGTTATCTTAAGCGGAATAAAGTCATGTTGTATCTTAAGAGGCAGAAGATAGACATAGCTCTGCTACAGGAGACACATCTAAAGCGAGAGAAACTGGAGCTGGTAGGGAGGAAGTGGAAGGGAACAGTGGTAGGATCAACGTACTCCGCCTATGCCAGAGGAGTGCTGGTGTGGGTGGCGCCACACGTCCCATTCAAGCTAATTGAGGAGGTTGTGGAGGAGGATGGGAGGTTGGTTATGGTGAGGGGGCTGGTAGAGAACAAAGTAGTGTGCATTGTAAACACATACGCGCCTAACCAGGAAACGGCGACATATTTTAGGACGCTGTGCACCAAGCTCAGTGTTGGGATGGGGGGAACGGTGATATGGGGTGGCGACTTTAATTGCGTGTTGAATCCCAGAGAGGATAGGTCGGATGACAAGATGGCTAAGCCCAGTCCGGCGGCTAAGGTATTGCAGACGCTGCTGGCGGATTTTGGCCTAGTAGATGTGTGGAGAGCGAAACACCCGGGCGTGAGGCAATACTCGCACTATTCGGCTCCGCATCTACTGCACACGAGACTTGATTACTTTTTCACTACGCCAGACATAGTCGCGGAGTGCGACCATATAGACTACAGGGCGAGGGTCCTCTCTGACCACTCGCCCCTGGTCATGCGATGGCAACTGTATTCCCCACGAGCGCGTATACCAACATGGCGCCTTAGGGCGGAGGCGCTCAAAGACCCTGCCTTCAGAGAGGATATTAGGGAAGAGATAACTGCTTATTTTGAGGTGAATAAAGGGAGTGTTAAGTCGGCTGGCACCTTATGGGAGGCCTTTAAGGTCGTAATGCGGGGGATCGCCATTGCGAAGTCTAAGGGATTGATGGGGGGAGTCCTGGCGGATTTGCATAGAGCAGAGACTGAGCTGGAGGAGGAGTTGGAAGGTGGTGGGACAGATGTGGAGGCGGTCACCAAATTGCAACAGGAGTGTGCGGAACATTGGGACAGGCTCTGTAATTTGAACTATAGAAAGTATATTGAGAGATTGCATGCGGGGGGAGATAAAACGGGCCGACTCTTAGCTTGGCTGTACAAGAGTGAGACCCCACGATCCCCGATCAGATTGGTAACCAACGAAAAGGGGGAGGAGGTAGACACCCAAGAAGGCGTGAACAGGGCATTCGTGGAATACTATAAGGTCTTATACGAAGATCGTGAGGGGGGCAGCCAGGAGGAGATAGACGAAGTGCTGGAAGATGTAGGCTTGCCCAAGGTCAGCGATGAGGAGCGAGAGGAGCTGGATGCTCCGATCACCCTGGAAGAGCTGAAGGAGATTGTGAGACAGTTGCCCACTAGCAAGGCCCCAGGGGCAGATGGGTTCCCCAGTGAATTTTATAAAGTTTATGCGGAGGAAGTGCTCCCGCCCATGTTGGAAATGCTCAACGAAGCGTACGAGATGGGACGATTGCCGGAGTCACTTAGGGAGGCGATTATAATTCCGCTCCCCAAGCCAAATAAACCGGGACATGATTGTGGCTCCTACAGGCCCCTGTCGATGCTGAACCAAGATAGCAAGATCCTGACAGCTGTCCTGGCTACTAGAATGCGTAGAGTGATCGGCAAGTTGATCCACCCTGACCAGACGGGCTATGTCCCTAATAGGAACATTACTCATAACCACAGGCGCCTCCACAGGGTGGTCGAGTGGGGTTGTAGTGATGACGGCGAAATGGCGATAGTGGCATTGGACGCGGTTAAAGCGTTCGACTCCGTTCGGTGGCCTTGGCTGCTGGCGGCTCTGAGATGGTACGGGATGGGACCAGGTTATGTTAGGTGGGCCGAGATGTTATACAGTGCACCACTAGCCAGGGTCCGCACGGGTGCAGTGGTGTCAGAGAGATGGCAGTTGGGCAGAGGCACTAGGCAGGGGTGTCCCTGGTCCCCAATGTTGTACATCCTGGCCCTAGAACCCTAAGCGATTTACCTCCGGCAGCAATATGACCCGGTCGTCATCGATGTGAGAGGAGAGTGTCACCTTATATCCCTGTATGCAGATGATATGCTGCTATACCTAAGATACCCAGAAGAAAATTTGCAGTATGTCTTAGAGGTGATGGGGAGGTATGCCTGGTTGTCCGGTATAGTGGTAAACCCCCAGAAATCCACTCTATTTCCACTGGGGGGCTATGTGGGGACTCCGGTAGAGAGGTTGCCAGTGTTGCAGATCCCGTGGGCGACGAGATCCCTTAGATACTTGGGAATTGACGTGTATCACACGACTGTGGAAGAGCACAAGCATAACACTGAACTTGCTGTGGGGAAGATCGAGAAATGCATGAGGTTCTGGGAAAGATTGCCACTAGCGATGATGGGCCGGGGAGCTATGCTTAAAATGGTGGTACTGCCCAGGCTTCTGCATTTTTTTAACAACATCCCCTACATGATTCCTAAGAAGTTTTTCGTGAGGCTACATAGTATTTGCAGAGAATTCCTGTGGCACGGCACGCGAAACAGAGTCGCACTGTGGAAGCTGCAGAACTTCTATGAGAAGGGCGGAGTCAAACTGCCGAACTTTGAGGCATATTATGTGGCAGCGCAGCTACAATATGTGTCCAGGTGGCTCTCTGATGATGAGACCCCTGAAGACAGGCTGTTTGGGAGGGATTGCTCCCCCTTTTATCTGCGAGAGGTGATCTGGGTGGCTAATGCATGCATGAGGGAGCGGCCTAGAATGCTAGCTTTGGGACGGAACATGTGGAAACGGGCCTGCCGGATGATGGGTAACCCCTTGCCGTGTGTGTTGCAGTTCCCATTGGTCGCACTGGCGAAGGGAGATGGGCAGCTCAGAGCAACCATTCGGATATACTGGGAGTCAGTGGGGTTGGTCACCATGGGAGATATTTGGCAGGATGGGACCATCTTGGAGTTCGAAGAATTAGAGGCAGGGTCGGGATTGCACAGGGGTCAATATATGACATATCACAGGATAGTGCAGGAGATCCGGAATAGGTGGCCCGAAACTACCCTGGCCGATGAACCGGACGCCACGGTGGAGATACTATATGACACATCGGAGGGCGGACATGAGGTCTCTAGGTTGTACGAGATGTTGATGACGAAGGTTGGGAGCGACTTAGTTCACTTGAGAATGGAATGGGAAACGGAGATGGGGGCCCCGATGGCAGATGGGGTGTGGGAGCGAGCCCTGGGGTATCATAAAAAAGTATCGAGAAACGCCAGGTTTAAGCAAATACAGCTTTATATAACGCACAGGGCATACATGACCCCCTTGAGAATATCCAAATTTCGGGATGTTGGACGCCAGGCGTGCCCCAAGTGTGACGAGGAGAATGCAGACATGATACACATGTTCTGGGCGTGCCCAGTAATTGCAGGCTATTGGGGTGAAGTGGCGCAGAAGCTGGCAGGAAAGGGTGTCACGCTCAAAGTGGATTCAGCCTGGGCCTGCTTACTGGGGGGATATCCCAGAACGCGTAAACTTAGACATGTCGAGAAATTGAAAGATTTGGCTTATGTGCTTGCTAAACGTAGGATTGCCATGGGATGGAAGGAGTGTCATAAGCCACGAACGGAGGTCTGGTGGAGGGATCTCCAAAAATGGGCGGAGGCCGAGACGGCTGTGTGGCGGGATACCAGTATTGCAGGGGAGGAGGAGGAAATGTGCTCCCTCGCGGCATGGAAATTGTTGATAGCTGAACTGTTTGGAACGGGGTCGGCTCCAATTGAATCTGAGAGCGATGACGCCCCCCCGTTCACAGCGGATACCAATGGCGAACACCATACAGGCTCATAGGGGGGAGGGATGGGGATTGCAGTGCTGTTTGTTATCAAATGTGTTTATTTATGTTCTAGTTGTAATGTCGTGTGGTTTATATATAAAATAAAAATATATTTTAAAAAAAAACTATCATCTCTAGAAAAAAAAAGAGTAATGTAGTTCGAAACCAACTGCATAAATAAGAAATCTAGGCTGAAAATTATTAAAACTCTCCAACAACTAAAATCTGAAGAGTACAATTACAACAGCATTATCTTCCTTATATGAGTCACTTGACTACAAACAGAGCAGAATCTCACTGCTTAAGTCTCCAGGCAGAATGTTAGTGACATATCTTCAATCTAAAATCTTCAGGGGTACAGTGCTTCGAACAAAGACGAAAAATGTGATATTGTGACCAAGAACAGCAACATCTTTGAACCATTTTGCGTGTTCTTCTAAAAATTCGAAACTAATAAAATTTGTCCCACTACCTCTAAGCTAATGAATATTTAAGATGTAATGTTCTCACCATGATTTCTAACAAATATCAGTCTTACCTGGACTCTGATTAACAAGACGGAAATCCTAGTTTCCATTAAGTCTTTGCTTACTAACAACCAACCCGTCACCAGTCTGGATAGCTTCACTGCTACATTCTAGAACAAAATTGCAATGCACTTCCCTCATCTTAAAACGTCTCTTCTTTTGAGGTGATCACTGGTAGCATCACTGAGGTCATCATGTTAGTACATGCTAAAGATAGTAAATACCTGCAAATACCTGAAATTTATGGACTTATATCTCTTCCTAAGTGGAAATGCAACAGATATGGAATTGTCCTTTACATGAGACAATTCAAAATAATCCACTCCGAAATACATCCTGCCTAGAAAAAGGTTTAATTAAACACAAATCAGCCAGGCTAATGATAGAGCACTCTTCCAAAAGCTGTCTGCAACCTCAACCATCATGGCCTTGGATGCTGCAAAGGCTATCAACAGTTCTAGAGAAATTAGACATTGGTCATCAACTCATGAAAGAGCTCATGACCCTCTAAAGCAATCCCACAGCCTGCATTCAAACTAATATCTCCAATTCCAAATCCTTCAAACGAGAATGGGGAATTAGGCAAGGACATTCTCTCTCACCTCACCTTTTTGTATTTGTCCTTGAACTGCTCTAGCTTGCAATCGTAAACAATGTATAAAACTAAAGAGCATGCAGACACCATTGTATCCTTATTCTTAAATGTAGTCCTTGGTACAATCCCAGCCACTAGATGATATTAACTAAAATGCCTCATTCTTTGGCTAGACCCTAAATAAATCAGAATTCAAGGTAAAATCAAACAAAACAAACACCAAAATAGACCTAACACCCAATTTTCTTATTAAACAGCAGCCTGTGCATCTAAAATATATATAGTTACTATTTGCTGAAGATCTCGTTGACACTAATGATCTGAATTCAAAACTCATCTTTGACAAAAAGTATCTCCTTAACAGAGAACTAGTCATCTAAATGTATCACGTGGTGGTGCAGAGTTCAAACTATCAAAATGTTGCTATAGTCCACCATCAACTATACCATTATTATGCTCCAAATCAAAATTCCTGATTCCTTTTTAAAAGTGTGTTAGTACAATAATGTCTAATTATCTTTGGGTAAGCAAACGATCCAGAATTGCAACCTGTAAATGTTCGCACAAGCATATTGGGCGTCTAAATATTGCAATTTTCAGAAAGTACCACTTTGCCATCTGAAGTCAGATAATAACCCTGACTCACATCTGCATCTATGGCTTACAGATAAGAGGCATGTTTGTAGCCCAAAGAAAGTGATGAGGCCCGACTAGACCGAAACACGTGTCTGGGTTGCTGTTGGTACTCGGGTTCAGAGGAGAATTGCCTAGCATTTCTGTTCTGGACTGCCCTTGGGCAGGACAAAGACTGATAGTCAGGGATATTTCTCTTCTGTGAAAGGGACAGTGAGCTAAAGACTTGGTTGAGACTCTCCCAGGAGCCATCCACCCAAGAACAGGTCAATGGGCTATGTTTGTGCTGCTAGAGAGACTCCCAGAACCCCCTTTGTTTTGCACATCAATGATGGGACTTGCAAAAGGCTGAAGAAATAATGATCTTTAATACAACCGAACCCCAACTCATTGCAAATGGAATGGTGTGGTAGGGTTAATAAGGCTCTACCGAATGTATTCTCCATGGCTTGTCATTTAGCAGTAAGCTTTTCTCCCCAAATCTCAGCCCTGTATGGTCCAAAGGCATATGCTTTTGCATTATAAACCTTGAGTATCATGGCCACGGGCTGAAATTTTATAGACTTTGGGAAGCGAAATATCCCAGCTATCACCTGCATTAACTCAATTACTTGATTCTTTGTTTGCATTCTGAAATAAAGTAAGTGAACCAAGTTTATTCGGCCAACATCTTAAAGGCTGCAGTCTTCAATGAAGATATGGCGAAAGTGCCAATTTATGTATGGACCACTGGCCACTATGATGTAGGCTTACTGAAAGAAGTTGGGGAAGTGAAGATTAAATTGAAACCAGGAGCAAATTTGCCTCGAGCATGGTAATATCCCATGCCTTGAGAGGCAGATGAAGGAATTTTCAAGACAATTTCCACCATGATGGGCCAAGGTATCTTAGTGATGTCAGAGTCACCATTTAATACTTCGATTTACCCAGTGAAAAAAGGGAAAGGGGGGTTGTGGAGGCTAATCCAAGACCTTCGCCAAATAAACAAGATTGTAGAAGCCGAGTTCCCTCTAGTCCAGAACCCGTCTACGTTTCCATGTAATATACTTGTAGATGCACAATATTTCATGATGATTGACTTGAAAAATGCGTTTTTCTCAATCCCATTTCACAAAGACTCACAAGACTTGACATCATTCACTTTTAGATAAGTGCGATTAAAAAGCACAAGTCTGCCCACAGGGGTACTGTAAGTCCCCATCAATATTTAATAAAGTATTCCTGATGGACTTGAGCAATATGGCTTTAGAGAGCAGAGTTTTCTAGGACTATGTAATTATGTCAGAGCATGGGTCTTTGACTACAGCTCGTACACTAGACCGCTCTTACAGGCCTTGAAGAAAGCACAGGCAACGCAAGAGAAAATCATATGGACTGAGGCAATGGAAGAAGGGTTTGACAAATTGAAAAAAAGCCATTTGCACGGCTCCAGTTTTAGGGATTCCCAATTATGCAAAGGAATTCTTTTTATTCTCGCACACAGATGGTACTTTTATGACAGCAGTACTCACACAGAGAACGATATTGGGGTACAAGCCCCTCGCATATTACAGTGGAATTTTGCACTCAGTAATGAGAGGCCACTTTCCATGCGAACAAAGTTTAGCAGCCCCCACGTTCGTCATAGAAAAAGCTACAAACATAGTGATGGGATGCTCCATAGATGACATTTTAGTTTGCAGCACAACAGAGGAAGAGTGCAGACGTAATTCTGTTCAGCTAATGCTTATACTTGCTGACAAAGGATATAAGGTTGATAAGGAAAAGTTACAATATTTTCAACAAGAGGAGTTGTGTATAGGCCAATTGATTTCACACAAGGGAAAGAACGTTACTCCTGAAAGAGCTGAGGCCATTTTAAAACAGCTAAGCCGGACACGATAAAACAGATACAGAGTTTTCTAGAACTATGTAATTATGTCAGAGCATGTGTCTTTGACTACAGCTCGTATAGTAGTCCACTCTTACAGGCCTTGAAGAAAGCACAGGCAACGCAAGAGAAACTCACGTGGACTGAGACAATGGAAGGAGGGCTTGACAAAAAGAAAAAAGCCATTTGCACGGCTCCAGTTTCAGGGATTCCCAATGATGCAGAGGAATTCTTTTTATTCTCGCACACAGATGGTACTTTTATGACAGCAGTACTCACACAGAGAACTACATTGGGGTACAAGCCCCTTCATATTACAGTGGAATTTTGGACCCAGTAAGGAGAGGTCACTTTCCATGCAAACAAAGTTTAGCAGCGCCACGTTCGTCATAGAAAAGACTACAAACATAGTGATTGGATGCTCCATGATGTTATTTGTTGATCATGCATTATTTGCAATTCTAGAAAAACCAAAAGGCAAGTTGACTACTCAAAGGGCTTCTGCCTATGAGGTAATCATATCGACTCCAGCAATTAAAGTAGTCTGAGGTAAAATAGTGAATCCAGCTATGTATGTAGCTGAGCCTATTACCGTAGGAGAACCTATACATGATTGTGCAAACTATGAAAAGTTCTGTGATGAGCTCACTAGAGTCAAAGAGAATCCACTCGTGGGGGGGAGATTGTCTTCATTGACAGCTCTTCGCAGATCGATCACAATGACGGGCAAAGATATACAGGCGCCGAGGTAGTGAAACATTTGGAAATGGAGAATTTTGAGTGCTCGTGAGTACTCGGTTGCCATCACATTATTCAGCCCAAGCTGCAGAATTATTGGTGTTGATGCTCGCAGTCGAGAATCATGCAGACCAGGAAGTGAGAGTGTACAGTGACTCCGCCTCTGTGGCATCGACAGTGCACGCAGGATTAGGCACTTGAACTCCCACTGGGCATAGCAGGCGTCAAATGTCTAGCTCACATGAAAGGGACAGATTTTATCTTGACCGGAAATCAAGCAGCAGGCGCTGAAGCCAAGCGTGTAGCAAATACAGATATAGGAATGACAAATATCCAAACCATTGATGGTGAATGAAGGATATAATCATATGCCTAAAACACAAATAGTTGAACTCCAAGGGGAGGCACTGCAAGAGGTCGCAAGAGGAAAATAATTTGTGGAAACTAGTAGGGTGTTCTTGAAACCCCAATGAAGTATTGTGGCGACAAGACAGCACTGGTAAACCAGTGATGCCTATAGCCTTGCTAAGGGTAGCGCTAGAACAGCTACACTACCCAGCGCATCCAACTAGGGAGAATCTTGCTGTAACCATTGCAGAGGATTGGTTCGTACCGAACCTAATGGAGCATCTTGCATTTTTTATGGTAAATTGTATTATTTGCCAGAAATTCATGGCTGGGTATACACTGCGCATAATGAGGGGGGTCATCCCAAGACCCAATTGCCCTTTTGAGCAGTTCCATGTCATTTCGTCATCATGCATTTCAAAGCTTGCAATTTAAACGTGTTTGACAGTTCACCGAATATCTTATTTGTTTTGGGGGGGTCCACTCCCCAACCCCTCCTCCTGCACCTATTTTTAACTATACTCAACCACTTATCTGTCCTTTCCCACTACCTCCCCAAAAAATGTGATGAACTGTCAAACACGTTTAAACTGCAGGCTTTGAAATGCCTGACAATGAAAGAACATTGTACCCTTTTCAGCACTTACATATTGACTATGTTGACATGATACTAGCTTGTAATGGATATAGTCACCTATTAGTTGTAGTATGTCCTTTCTCCAGATGGATAGAGGCAGGTCCAGACTCTAACTGTGCAGCCAAGTTCTTGGTGTGTGAAGTGTTTCTAGGGGGAGTGTGTGAAGTAATGAGATCTTATAATGGTCCTCACTTTGTTAATACATTTTTCTAGCAGATCACCTTGCTGCTTGGTATAAATCACAAGTTTTCTTTGGCTTATCATATGCAAGGAAACGGTATCTGTGAAAAGCTCAACTGCCTGTTAAAAGAAAGAATAGCTGAGTTGAAGCTTACTTTGAAAAAAGGGTGGTTGCACTGCCTGCCACTGCCATTGCCATTGTATGCATTGAGCAACCAACAAGGTTCTGACCACACTCTTACGCCGCAAGAGGTCGTGATGGGTAGGTGAATGAGAACGCCTTTAATGCCTCCATCCTGAGTTAGAAGTGATGCTCAGCCAACGTAAGAAATATTAGGACTTGAATTTCAAAACTACTTGAACTGTTTAACATCTAGTTTTACTGTAATTTCAGGACAGTTGCAGAGACAAGCGTGTAAGGCAGTACAGACCACAGAAGAAGATGCTTCAATAATCCAAACTCCTGAATTTCTACGTCCAAGAATCTGCCCAGGAGACAAAATCTTGATTCGTAATCACACAAGGAAAAAGTGGGACGAGCCCAGATTCCACGGCCCTTTCATTGTAGAGGACGTGACGCCATCTGCTGTCAAAGTGCAGCGTAGACGAGCCTGGATCTTCCTGGGAGACACTAAAATCTACAACGGAGAGATGCCTCTGCTTACACCCCACCACGAAGAAGCTACAAACACCGGGGAAGAACCACAGCACGTGCAGACAAGATCCATGAAGAGGAAGAAGGACACATAACCCGACAAGTGGAAAGCGTGAAGAACTTTTTAGTTGGATTATGGCTTAATTTGGACACTTCCTTTTCAGATATAAATAAAAGGGTAAAAGGACACATTCGAACACTCTCTGCATCTTAGTTGCACAGTAACAGAAGATCTGAATTATTGAAAGCCACAAGTAGGTTATTAACTTTGGACTAAGGCATGCTTAAGCCTTGATAACAAGAAAAGTGAGAAAGGTTTATTAACTTTAGAGCGAAGCTCACTTAAACCTTGATAAGAATAAGGATATGCCAAATTTTGATCATGGACACAGCAATTGGAAAAGGATTCCTTTGATACAGAGCTCTTGTTCAGTGTTACTCATGGTGTTACCCAGTGATGACCTTTCTAGGCATATACTTACGCATTTTGAGTTGGTGTTACATTCATATCTGTCACTGGTTGGGAGAATTTGCCACATTCCAGATTTTATTGGTAATTATGATAACGAAAAGCTCATTAGAAGATTGCTCATAATCATCACTGAAGAGTTTTTGAAGTTGCCTGAGTACAAGAAAGCCCTACTAACCACCAAATTCACAGTTGAGATGGCTCCTGAGCCCCCTATACTGGCCACCCCATCACCTTGGTACCAGCGATGCCACCCCCGCTTCACTTTCCAATCTGCCACCTAGTAATCTGTCCTGAAAACCTTCTTGGCTCTCAGACCCTCCAACTGCAAGAGTGATGCCTGCTCTGCAACCTCATAAAGGCCTGCGCACCCAGCCTTAACCTTGTCATCACAGACTTTATCAACACCTCCTTTAACTCCTGCACTGTCCCCACTAGCATAAAAGCAACCTAGGTCACCCCGTTCCTAAAAAAGCCTGCACCGGACCCCACCTTACCCACCAACTATAGGCCTATCACAACAGTACCATTCCTGCTCAAAATACTAGATCGCACTGCCTACCTCCAAGTACAACAATTACTGGAGCAATACTTGCTCCTTGATACCAGACAGTCAGGCTTCCAACTGAAACGTAGCACAGAAACAGCCCTCCCAGATCTAAAAATGCAACTTGATCCCATCAGAGACACAGGTAACCTAGCCATTCTCCTCTTCTTCGATCTTTCAGCCGCATTTGATCTGGTTGAACATTATCTGCCATGTCATAACCTCTCTTCCCTCTTCGACTTCTCCATGGATGCTGCCTCCTGGATTAAATCCTTCCTCAGCAACAGGACCTCTAGAGTGTTCATTGTTAACCACTCAGCTGATCCCCTTCCGGTCCCCCTCAGTGTCCCACAAGGATCCCCCACCCTCTATAACACTTACACCAAACGACTCTTTCATTTCCTCAATACCTTAGTTATCACCTATACCAAATTTGCAGATACACAAATTCTTATCCCTATTTCCAGTAACCACATCAGTGACACTGCCACCATCAACAAAGTGTTCGGCATCATCCAAAACTGGATGGCCACCCATAACTTATGTCTTAATGATGAGAAGACAGAGTTACTAATCGTTGGCTCACCAAACCACCTCAAAGCACTCAACCCTTCCTATTCCTTATTCCTTATCAATGGCTCCACCATCCCTGTTCTCAAACACATCAAAACACTAGGTGACATCGAGCTATCCATGTCCAGGCACATTAATGCCCTTGCTTCCTCTACTGCCCATACTGCGAAGCTCATCTCACTAAGCAGACAGTTTCTGACCACCAACTACTGCCTGACATTCGCCAGAGCTATGATATTGAGTAAACTTCAGTACTGTAACATACTCTTCAAGGGCTTGTCAGCATCCAATCTGGCCAAGCTGCAGTTACTGAAAAATAAAGCCCTACGTACAGCCCTCGGCCTCTGCAGGTCTGACTACATCTCCGCTAAATGATGGGAGGTCCACTGGCTGCCAATAAAAGCCAGGATTGACTTCAAAACATTTAGTATTGCAGATTGGTGCATCCATAAGCAAGCTCTCCAATAACTGGACCACTGAATTCTAAGAAGACACCACTGCAGATCTCTCCGCTCCACCAGACAACTCACCTGGTGGTCCCTCACTGTAAGCTCACCAGGACCCGTGGTGTCACCTTTAGCACTACAGCCCTCTCTCTCTGGAACTCCTTCTGTATATCAGAATTAACCCTCTTACCCCACCTTCAAGAAATCACTGAAAACCTGGCCGTTTGACAGATCTGACTGATTCTAACTGTGTCTGAGAGACTTCCTCACCTTCCTACCACCCAGACCCACAGGTATCACAGTGTTTGTACCATAGGAACAAGAATAAGCATAACAGTGTTTAAACACAGCAGATCGTAAGAAGGTGAAGAAATCTCTCAGACACAGTTAGAATTAGTCATATATGTCAAATAGCCAGGTTTTCAGTAATTTCTTGAAAGTGGGGTAAGAGGGTTCATTTCTGATGTACAGAGTGAGTTCCAGAGAGAAGGGGCTGTAGTGCTGAAGCTGACACCGCAATTCCAATGCAAAGCTATCCTGGATACCACACATTTTAAAAAGGAATTCCAATGCAAAGCTATTCTGGATAGCTTTACATTGGAATTCCCTTTTTTTTATTTGTTGGGTGATATATATATATTTTTTTACATTTTTATGACGCCCAGACCCATGGGTTTCACAGCGTTGTGCATCCCAGAGATTGCCTTTCTTAACTCCTCAAGCTTCTGTAGCCCTTCATGGCCTGAGTCACTGCCTTTATTATGCTGCAATCCCTGAGAACATTCAAAAAATTGCCCAGGCTGCAGAAGGTTGCTCATCTCTCTTGTAGAGCTTCTTGAATAACCTCTTGAATTTGTCACAAATGTTCACACTTGAGGGAAATTCCCACTGAAGTACATGGCAATTTCCATCCTGCCTAGTTATCTTCATTCCGTTAAGGTTTAGCTGTCTTGAACCTTTTGACTAGCAAATGTGTGTCTAACCCCATACCAAGAGCATTCTGTCTTGGGAATTCTTCATTTTACACAGGTTGAGATTTGTGAGTGTGTGCTGGTATTTGGTAGTTTCTGTAACTCTCTTTTCTTGCCATCTCAGCATTACATGATTGTTTCATTCCAGCTGAGGAGATAATTGTACCACTCAGTGTGCTTTTAGGGCCTCCAGACCGTGCCCAAGAGGGATAACTTCCTACATTTTTGTGGAGGAATTCCTCAATCTCTGCATGCATTGTTTGCACTAAGGTGGGATACGATGGCAGAGTTGTGTTGAATCTCCATCTTGGAGAACATGTGGAGGCTGAGGTCACAGTTACATTTAATTGAACTAACACATGATAAAGTGGTGTTTGACATTTTTGTGCTAATTTATATTACTTTTAATTTAAATAAAAACCAATATATTTCCCGTACACTAGCCTGGTTCTTGGCTCATTGTTAGCTCATGGGAGACATATCCAAGGGGCATGATATGCATCTGAAGTAGGGCTGAAGAAAATAATTTGCTAAATAATTTGTTGCGTGACACCTTGAGTGGAGAGGGGAGGAACTCCCTGTGTTGCAGGTGTTCTCTCAATAAACTGTTACAAATTGGGGGCTCGTCCAGGATTTAGTTGCCTATTTCGGATCCATGACAAGTACATTGTCACAGACTATTCATTTTGATGCAATTGCATTAAGGCGGAGGGAAAGTCATCTTTGTTTTGTTAAAGTGCTGTGAGGACGTCACCCCTGAGTTCCAGGGAGGTGTATGAGTGAAAAATTACGATTGTCTAAGAATTTATTTGTGGGAGGATATCAAGCAGGAACAAGGTGATTTATGCCCCTGTACAAAGAAAGATTTACTAAGGTGCAAAAGGCCATTTGTGAAAATGACTACTGTACACATTGGTGAAGCCAGGGAGCATCTCCTAGCTAAATTATTTCTTAAAGGAGAATGGGTTGAGGATGATGCAGGAAACTGGTAAACCAGAATTGTGCGTGTTGTTACCTCAGTAAGCAATGACATTTGGTTTGAGGGTGGAATATTACACAAAACACTTGAGGCATTTTATATGACCACAACTGCTTGTGATGAACAGATACAAAAGGCTCAGCTAACTGCTCAATTATATTTTCATGTGCTGTTAGTAGAAGAGTGTTGGCAACATAGTGAGCTAGTAGGATGAATCAGGCTGGAGACCTATCACAGGCCCAGGATCTTGTTCACCAACTCACATCTGAGTTACAAACACTGCAGAAAGAGAGCGCAGAGTGTGAAACAACGCTTTTTGCACTGAAAAATGCACCAAAAGAGTGTGTAGAAAATCTGAGCGCACTGCAACACAAGCTAAATGACCAATCTGCTCATAATAGAGTCTTTTTGGAGGACATTATCACATTCTAATCAGAAATAAAACAATTAAAAACAGCAAATAGTCAATTACTTATCAAAGGGGTTGATTCCCAAAACCATTTTGATCAGATACATCAGCAGGTAAGTTCTATGAAACACTAATAACAAAAAACAGCAAACCCACCTAGGGGAACAAGCCTTCCTACCTTATGGGGTACACAATATATTATTAAGAAAAGGAAAACTATGCGTGTAATTCACATTTAAGGAACTAGGTGGTATAGTTCCATCTTTCTATTTCTAAAATACATATTTAATATGACAAATTCATGCTATTCGACATTTATGCACACACAAAAATATAATATAATAAATATACAGATAAAATCCATATAGTAGAAAAATTCATCCCTTGAAACATAAAACACGTATTAAAACCAATAGTGTCATTATGCATTCCTTTGTTTTTAGAAAAATGGGAGCAAAGTACAAACAGTATGTAATTCATTGCGCCCCTATAGCCCAACTAGCCCAGGTTTCTGTCCTCTAGGCATGATTCCGCCACACATTCATCAGGGGTTGCTATAAAATGTATGTGTAGTCTACTTGCCTCAGTCAGTGCATCACAATCCTTTCCAAAGTTCCTTAAATACATAAACCAAATGTTTTATTAAAATTGGCCTGCAATTAATCCAAAATACTCTAGGATTTCCCTAGAATATACATATGGGACATATTCTCTCTATATCTCACTGGTGCGTCTCAGAAACTTCTTCAAACCAACTTCAACTTCAAATGTTGACCATGCTACCTCCATTACATAAAGTGCATCAAAATGAAACACTGACTCATTATTCTGAAAAATACAAGGGTATCCCCACCCTAGTTATTAAACAACCTAGACTTTCTACCACCATGGTTGTGTAGAGGAGGAGCCAAGTACCCCCACTCCACCAACCCCGCCTACATTACCTGAAAAGTATGAACCAAAGTATGTGACGTATACTGCACCAATAAGAAAGCAAGAAGAAGAGCAACAACCCTGTGGAGTACCCATACGAATATCATGGTTGTGTAGAGGAAGAACCAAGTACCCCCACTCCACCGGCCCCGCCTACATTACCTGAAAAGTATGAACCAAAGTATGTGACGTATACTTCACCAATAAGAAAGCAAGAAGAAGAGCAATGACTCTGTGCAGTACCCATAAGAATACCTATACCTAAGAGAATATGGGAAGTAAAGTACCCATTGAGGAAACCCTACCTGCATCCAAGACAATATGATGGCCATTTGAACATGATTCCTGATGGAACAAAGAAACTGAATGACCTGGATGAATGGTGATGTCCTACGAAGCTGAATTAACTCCATATAGAAGATAACCAGACCACAGAGGCAGACGATTTATGAAGAACAAAGAAGTACCAAGGATAAGTGACATCTTAGGATCAAGATGAAGAGACTTATGCCATAAGTAGATACTTAGTTAGTTTAAAAGTGTACAGATGCAATGAAACGCAAGCAGCAAAGCAATCATGAAGCTAGCCACATGCTTTTAATAGTGAATAGACAGCGGCAAGTGCCAATATATACATATATACCTCATAGATACATATGGATTCAATAAATAATTAATGTTCCACTACGTATAAAGCAGTCTTGAGCAACAAGGAAGGCCTCAATTCAGTGTCACAGTTACAAAAGCAATTGAATTAAACAGAATATAGTACAGCTAAGGAGTTGGCTGAGCTAAGAAAGCCAAGGTCTTATCAGAACTAGAAATTGGCTGACATTGGATACAATTAACGTGAAACAACAGACGTTCCTGTTCAAGAAGGTCAAGTGAAAACAAAAGACGTCAATGGACTATTGGAGAATAAAATCAAATACCCAAAAAGACTCAAATCGTGGTGTCTAGTCACATGATGGAAGAAAGTTGGACGCATGAGAAGATCACACCTACGCATGGAAGCCAGACAGTACCCATACTCCTCAAAAAGTCCCAGAGAACAGTACAGACTCAAGGCCAACTTCAAAATACTAATTGACACTGAATCATTGAGGTGATGATGGAGTGTATTTTTAATTGGTGGGAAGCTGGTATCAAGACAAGCACACCCGCACCTGGATGTTCAGTCTGCGTGCTGCTCACGTAGGTGGAAAGTTACTAACGGGGTTAGTAGCCAACCCATTGTAGAGGACCACGTAGTTGGGGGTCCTATAGTTTGTGTAGCCAATGGGATGTCATACATTTAGTAACGTTCATAGTGGCCATTTTGAAGTGCGGACTTAGTCCCCCCACCTGATGTTACATATTCAATTATTTCTCTCTGTTACTCTATACAGATATAACACCTATGCTAACTTATTCACTTAGAACCAATCCTGCATCCTGATAGGTTTTAGAAGTTTGCCACTTAGGATGACGTTGGTAATGACGCAGGTCAGCACGTCAGCTATTACCAATTTTGGGTTTAAGAACCCAGCTTCTTTATGAAATGTGGAGAGAGTTGAGTATCGAGCGATTGCTGATGTTCGTTGTACTCCGTGTTTTAATTACTTGCATTAAAACAGACAAACTTTTGCCAAGCTATTTGTGTTGTCTGAATTATGGATGTCTGATTGAAATCTGCATCCCCATCCATCACCAGGGTATTGCTACTCATCTTAAAGGGCTGGAAGCCTCCAGTTCACTTTGTAGCAGAGATTGATGGTTAGATAAGATACCATCGGCCGTCCACATAAGTAACTTTAGAGTCTATGCAATATCACATGACCTTTGCCATTTGGCTCACAGGACATGAAGCTCCCTGTAGATCGTGGTTAGAACAGGACACAATCCTTGCAAGGAGGGTGTGATGGGGCCCCTAATTTCGATAGAAACCCCTCCCACATCTAAGAGAAGTGGATTGGAAAGTGGATCGAAGAGGCAGTAACTAAGGCAGTGATCCCGAAGGTCCGAAGACGAAAAACATGTGAATGGTGAGTGAATAGGACCAAAGAGTGTGGCAAAAGGGATACATTTGTAGTAAATAATGGAGAGTAATGGAGGGAGGCTGGATAAAATATAATGCAAGAGTAAGAGTGTAATATATATATATGTATATGGGGAAAAGATATTGACTTGAGGGTTGCCAAGTAATATATGAGGAAAATAGTCATGAGGTGTAGCCATGCTATGAGGATACACCCTGTTCCTAGACTTTAAAGAGTGCTAGCAGAAGCTTTAATTCAGAGCTCCCTTTACCAGAGACATATAGGACATGAGATTAGTTTAAAGACTTTCTTAAGGGAATTAGCTTATGTTCCAATCAGAGCAGATTTTAGAGGGTAAGATGAGTCCTAAGAGAGGATTGTGAGATGCATGTACATGTGGCCGATCGAGTCTGTCTGTTTTGTTTCATGTGGTTGCAAGGGATGATGACATCAGAGTTGAAAAAATAAATGTCTTAAGTAATAGAGAAACGTGAAGTTAAGTGAAAAGTGATTATTTTAAGATTAAACTTTGATGGTTGTTTTTTAGCAAGATTAAAGTAAAAATGGAAGAAGAAGTTACGCAAACAGATACCAAAACATGTGCTTAAACAATACAGTGCAGAGTGGGTAAAAGGGAGTGCAGACAAAATGTTTATGCCATGGCCACAAGGCGGATCATTATCGAAAGCAGTTCTACAGCATATGACGACATATTTGCATGCTGCGTATACAGGAAAAAAGTTAGAAAAGCGCCTTGCAAGTCTAGAGCTTTGGAAAATGTATGAACACTAGAAGGAGGAGGAGCCCCCTTTAGATTGGATACTGACTATATGCAAAGAGGGGGGTGAAGAGCCTTCTGCTCCGCCCACCCCATCTGAAATGAAAGACGAGATTAAGAAAGACGAAGGATTATATCCATTAAGAGAACTTAAAGCAGCAACGGGATATAGCAATCAGTCGTACGAGTCACCTATGCAAAGTAGTGACGAGGGCCCAGAGAAAGATGTCGAGAAAGATATAACCTCCAAAGTCCCAAGGGATAAGGAGACACGGGATAAGGAGAGAAGTGATCAAGCAAGTACATCTCTAGACATAAGTAGTGAAATAAAGAGATGGAAAGGAGACAAGGATAAAACTGATGAGATAGCGCTCGTACAGAACCAATGGTTGGGAGTTCCGATTTTATTTAAATTCGATTGTAAAATCATCAAAGATGTAAGATAAAGGGGAGATCAAGACAAAAAAGACAAAGAAAGGGAGGAACGATTGAAAGATGAAGGAGCAAAGAGAAAGGATAGACAAAGACGGGAACAGTTATATCAAGATGAGCAAGCTAAAGAATAAGAGAGAGCAGAAGAGTAAAGAAAGCGTGATAATAAAAGAAGAACAGCCGATGAAAAGGAAAGGCTGAAATAGAAAAGAATAGAAGCCGATGAACAGGAAAGGATAGGAGAAAATTATACAAATACGAAGAGATGACGAAAAATGAAGGGCATATGAACAAAGGGATATGAAAAAGAAAGAGGAAGATAGAATAAGAGAAGAAGCGAGAAAGCGCAGAGAAGTTGATGATGACATGGAACTCAAAAGGAGACAGAGAGCACGCAATCTTGAGTATTTGGAAAGGGAAGTAAGAGATCCCAATCCACGGGTAAACTAAGAAGACATAGAGGAATTCTTTCCCGAGTCTGAGTCATTACTAGGCACGTCTAGAGTAAATCTAGAAGACAAATTTGACTCACAAAGCATTGGAGAAACGATCGATAAAGTATACCACGAAATGCAAGCCCAGAAAGAAGCACAAAGGAAGGGAAAAAATGATCATCTTGCAAGTACTCAGCTATATGACACAGAGGAAGCGTCAGGTAGTATGAGACAGAAGGAGCGGTCTTTAGACAGATTAACATTAAATAGAGATGATGATGAGAGGAGTTGCACGAGTTGGACACAAGAAATATCAGACTAAGAAAGGGAAACCTATTCGAGGGAGATTAGGAGTGATATATGTGATCTAAAAGAACATCCGCCTTTGGATAAGGAAGTAAGATGGTCAGATTTAAAGATACCTATGTCCAAGGCATCAGAGCCACTGACACAGTCAGACCGACATAAGGGACAACCCCATGGTCAGAGGGGGGAGTGCCCATCCTATGTAAGCAGGCTAAGGTCATTGCCAGGTAGACAGCAATGTGGGAATATTACTCCAGCAGTAGATAAACCTACACGGAAACCCAAAAATAAATATATAAATAAAAAAAATTCAAACCTTTGGTTTTCGACCCTATTGACTCTCACCTTTTGCATTCGAGCCTTTTGTAATCAATCCTTTGACTGGA
Source organism: Ambystoma mexicanum (assembly GCF_040938575.1). NCBI lineage: Eukaryota > Metazoa > Chordata > Amphibia > Caudata > Ambystomatidae > Ambystoma > Ambystoma mexicanum. Next base: position 1,001,842,886 of record NC_090928.1, read on the forward strand.
CACCTTTCATCATATATTATATTACCAGAGCAGGTGCAGAAACAGGTCAAGAAATTAGTGGGGATAGAAGTAAAACCATGGTTGGAAATTCAGTTAACCATAGCACATTATTGCTGACTGCTGGAGGAAATGAAACGTGAAAAAGCCAATGCACGTTAAGGTGAAGAAGCAAAGTTAGTGCAGGGGATTTCGAGGGAGAGGTTGGCAAGGTAATCAAGGGTTTTGGTAGAATAATCAGGGAAGTTTTCAGAATAACCAGCAAGGGTTTCAGAATATGCAAAATGGTAATCAAAACATGCAATATGGGCAGATGGGAAGACAACCTCTTGTATGATGGACATGTGGAATGACAGGACACATAGCTTGTATGTGTAGAAGCCAAAGGATGGTGCAGAATGCTCCGTTTTCAAGACAGGGAATGCCAAATCGACCTGCATATTCGCAACAGAGCGGAAATGGAGATCAAACAATGCAGCAGGAAGCGCCGAGAGTGCAGCAAAGCTTGCAAGCACAGCAAGTGACAGGTAACCAACTGTAAGGACAATCGCAGCAATCTCCTTTGCAACTTCAGCAGAACACAACCACAGAGCAACCTATGACGCGTAGAATAGGAGGTGTTACTGTACTGGATTGAGACTGTACCCGCAATAGGACAGCTCACTGGGAGACCTGATTGTTCAGTCCTATCTATTACGCCAAGTCCTCATGAGGAGCCAGGGGTAGATGTAATTGTGGGTGGCAAAGCTTTTTCCTTCTTAGTGGACACAGGTGCAACACGCTCGTGTATACATGAGTGCACATTTTTAATGTCTGGCGATGCAATGAATACTCAGGGCTTTACAGGAGCTACAAGTCGTGTTCCTTTTTCAGAAGAATTACCAGTCTCCATAGGAGAATGTGATATGAAGGTGCCACTGCTTTATTCGAGACAAACACCTGTCAACATATTAGGACGAAATTCAGTGACAAAAATGAATATGACCATTTTGTTTACAGACAATGGTATAGTATGCTCAACACCAGGAATGCATTGTTTGAAAATGTGCGAAATGATCAGGGCATATGCAGGACAAAAAGCGCCTAGAGCAATACCATTATGGGATACGCATTCTGTTAACATGGCTGCTAGGTCTAGTAGGCATAACCATGAGAATACCAGATGAGTTTCTATTTAGACCACAGATACCTATGGATGAGGAAGAGGGACAAATTTTCCCCTTAGCATTAGAAGCACCTATAGTCCGGGGAAATATGGCTTTGCTTGATGCAACTTATGATAAGGGTAGAGGATGGAGCACAATAATTGCCATTGAGGAAGTCTGCAGAGTGACTGACGTCACTAATGAAGGTTTGTTTGGAGATGACAGATCTGATGATTTTGTGATATTTGTAATGTGCATTACTTATTGGGTCAAAGTGATTAAGCGAGAGGTCCCGCAGAGAATGATGTTAGCAAAGAAGCGTCCTGAATATTTTGATGAAGATATGGCGAAATTGTCAATTTCAGTATGGACCACTGGCCCCTATGATGTAGGCTTACTGAAAGGAGTTGAAAGGGAAGTGAAGATCAAATTGAAACCAGGAGCAATTTTGCCTCGAGCACAGTAATATCCCATGTCTCAAGAGGCAGATGTAGGAATTTTCAAGACAGTTTCGGCCGTGATGGACCAAGGTGTCTTGGTGATGTCAGAGTCACCATGTAATTCTTTTGATTTACCCAGTGAAAAAAGGGAAAGCGAGGTTGTGGAGGCTAATCCAAGACCTTCACCCAATAAACAAGATTGAAGAGGCTGAGTTCTCTCTAGTCCCGAACCCATCTACGATTCCATGTAATATACCTCTTGATGTATGATATTTCACTGTGATTGATTTGAAAAATGTGTTTTTCTCAATCCCATTGCACAAACACTCACAAGATTTGACATAATTCACTTTCAGATAAGTGTGATTAAAAAGCACGAGGCTGCTCCCACGGATACAGTGAGTCCCCATCAATATTTAATAGAGTCCTCCAGATGGAATTGAGCAATATGGCTTTAGAGAGCATTGTGTTGTAGTACGTGGATGACATTTTAGTTTGCAGCACAGCAGAGGAAGAGTGCAGACGTGATTCTGTTCAGCTAATGATTATACTTGCTGACAAAGGATATAAGGTTGATAAGGAAAAGTTACAATATTGGCAACAAGAAGTGTTGTACATAGGCCAATTGATTTCACATGAGGGAAAGAAAGTTACTCATGAAAGAGCTGAGAACATTTTAAAAACAGATAAGCCACGCACGATAAAACAAATGCAGAGTTTTCTAGGACTATGTAATTATGTCAGAGCATGGGTCTTTGACTACAGCTCGTATACTAGGCCACTCTTACAGGCCTTGAAGAAAGCACAGGCGACGCAAGAGAAATTGTGTGGCCTGAGGCAATGGTGGAAGAAGGGTTTGACAAATTGAAAAAAGCCATTTGCACGGCTCCAGTTTTAGGGATTCCCAATTATGCAGAGAATTTCTTGTTAATCTCGCACACAGATGGTACTTTTATGACAGCAGTACTCACATAGAGAACTACATTGGTGTACAAGCCCCTGCATATTACAGTGGAATTTTGACCCAGTAATGAGAGGTCACTATCTATGCGAACAAAGTTTAGCAGCCACCACATTCGTCATAGAAAAGGCTACAATCATAGTGATGGTATGCTCCATGATGTTATTTGTTGAACATGCTTTATTTACAATTCTAGAAAAACCAAATGGCACGTTGACTACTCAAAGGGCTTCTGCCTATGAGGTAATCATATTGACTCCAGCGATTAAAATAGTCTGATGTAAAATAGTGAATCCAGCTATGTTTGTAGCTGAGCCTATTACCAAAGGAGAACCTATACACGATTGTGCGAACTATAAAAAGTTCTGTAATGAGCTCCCTAGAGTAAAAGAGAATGCACTCGTGGGGGGGGAGATTGTCTTCATTGACGGCTCTTCGTGGATCGATCAAAATGATGGGCAAAGATATACAGGTGTCGTGGTAGTGAAACATTTGGCAAATGGAGAATTTAGAGTGCTTGTGAGTACTCGGTTGCCATCACATTATTCAACGCAAGCTACAGAATTATTGGCGTTGATGCTCGCAGTCGAGAATCACATGGACCAGGACATGACAGTGTACAGCGACTCAGCCTATGTGACATCGACAGTGCACGCAGGATTAGCGTGCTGGAAAAGGAGGGGCTACCTCTGAGCAGAAGGCACACCAGTGCAGCACACAGCCTTATTGGACAGGCTCATTAAGGCACTTCAACTCCAAGTGAGCATAAAAGTCGTCAAATGTGCAGCTCACATGAAAGGGACAGATTTTATCTTGACCGGAAATCAAGCAGCAGACACTGAAGCCAAGCGCATAGCAATACAGATATAGGAATGATGAATATCCAAACCATTGATGGTGAATGAAGTATATAATCATATGCCTAAAACACAAATAGTTGAACTCCAAGGGGAGGCACCGCAAGAGGTCGCAAGAGGAAAATAATTTGTGGACACAAAGAGAGTGTTCTTTAAACCCCTCTGAAGTATTATGGTGACAAGACAGCACTAGTAAACCAGTGATGCCTAGAGCCTTACTAAGGGTAGCACTAGAACAGCTACACTACCCAGCGCATACAACTACTGAGAATCTTGCTGTAACCATTGCTGAGGATTGGTTTGTACCGAACCTAATGGAGCATGTTGCATTTTGTATGGTAAATTTTATTATTTGCCAGCAATTCACGGCTGGGCATACACTGCGCATAGTGATGGGGGTCATCCCAAGACCCAATGGCCCTTTTCAGCGGTTCCATGTCATTTCATCATCAGGCATTTCAAAGCCTGCAATTTAAACGTGTTTGACAGTTTATCGAATATCTTCTTTTTTGGGGGGGTCCACTCCACAACTCCCTTCCTGCACCTATTTTTAACTATACCCAACTCCCCAACCACTTATCTGCCCTTTACCACCCCTTTCCAAAAAAATTGATGAACTGTCAAACATGTTTAAACTGCAGGCTTTGAAATGCCTGAAAATGAAAGAACATTGTACCCTTTTCAGCACTTGCATATTGACTATGTTGACATGATACTAGTTTGTAATGGATATAGACACCTATTAGTTGTAGTATGTCCTTTCTCTGGATTGATAGAGGCAGTTCCATGTATGCACCCAGACTCTACCTGTGCAGCCAAGTTCTTGGTGCGTGAAGTGTTTCTAGGGGGAGTGTGTGAAGTAATGAGATCAGATAATGGACCTCATTTTGTTAATACATTTTGTTAATACATTTCAGACCACCTCGCTGCTTGGTATAAAACACAGGTTTTCTTCGGCTTACCATCTGCAAGGAAATGGTATCTGTGAAAAGCTCAATGGCCTGTTAAAAGAAAGAATAGCTAAGTTGAAGCTTACTTTGAAAAAAGGGTGGTTGCACTGCCTACCACTGCCATTGTATGCATTGAGGAACCAACCAGGATCTGACCACCATCCTACGCCGCACGAGATCGTGACGGGCATGTGAATGAGAACGCCTTTAATGCCTCCATCCCGAGTTAGAAGTGATGCTCAGCCAACGTCATAAATATTAGGACTTGAATTGCAAAACTACTTGAACTGTTTAACATCTAGTTTTTCAGTAATTTCAGGACAGTTGCAGAGACGAATGTATAAGGCAGTACAGAACATAGAAGGAGATGCTTCAACAATCCAAACTCCAGAATTTCTACGTCCAGGAATCTACCCAGGAGACAAAATCTTGATTCAGAATCACACAAGGAAAAAGTGGGACGAGCCCAGATTCCATGGTCCTTTCATTGTAGAGGACATGATGCCATCTGCTGTCAAAGTGCAGCGTAGGTGAGCTTGGATCTTCCTGGGAGACACTAAAATCCATGCCGGAGAGATGCCTCTGCTTACACCCCACCGCAAAGAAGCTACAAACACCAGTGAAGACCCACAGCATTTGCAGACAAGATCCTTGACGAGGAAGAAGGACACATAACCCGACAAGTGGAAAGCGTGAAGAACTTTTTAGTTGGATTATGGCTTAATTTGGACACTCCCTTTTCAGCTATAAATAAAAGGGTAAAAGGACACATTTGAACACTCTCTGCATCTTAGTTGCAGAGTAACAGAAGATCTGAATTCTTGAAAGCCACAAGTAGGTTATTAACTTTGGACTAAGGCATGCTTAAACCTTGATAACAAGAAAAGTGAGATAGGTTTATTAACTTTAGACTGAGGCACACTTAAGCCATGATAAGAATAAGGATATGCCAAATTTTGATCGTGGACACAGCAATTGTAAAAGGATAGAGTACCCTGATTCCTTTGATACAGAGCTCTTGTTCAGTGTTACTCATGGTGTTACCCAGTAATGACCTTTCTAGGCATATACTTACGCTTTTTGAGTTGGCATTACATTCAAATCCGTCACTGGTGGGGAGAATTTGCTGCATTCCAGATTTTATTGGTAATTATGATAACGAAAAACTCATTAGAAGATTGCTCATAATTATCACTGAAGAGTTTTTGAAGTTGCCTGAGTACAGTGTGGAAAACACAAATGCCTCTATCACCCGATGCAGCACATAGACTGGTCAGTGTGGTGTTCTTTCGTCTAATTGAAGACTACCCACATCTTGTTGGAAGACACAGTGATGAGATTACATTTCTTGGAGACCCAAGAAATACTACCAATTTAAATATGATCTTGGAAGGAATCATTATCCTGGTGGCGATCTATTCTGAAAGAAATCACACAGATGTGTAGAAACTTTCCTCTGAGGGACAGAACTTTGGAAGTGATAAAACCGAAAACTTTGTTCATGCTGACAGGGAAGCTACAATGTCATCTGGACTGAAGCAGATTCGAGGCATCGATTGGGATCTGGTTAAATAAATAGACTTTATAGAAGCTCGCAGAAATCATCTTTTTTCACGATAAAGGAAAATTTGCACTGCGACTGGTGAAGGAATTGGTTCCAGAAATCAGCTAGTTTATTGAGGACGACTGTTGAAGAAGACAACAAGCTTTCAGAAGCAATCTGAACATTGTAATGCTCACCTGGTATCCACAGGGACACCACCCAATCTGGCTGGACTACTTCTGACCTCGGACCTACTCCCTGGGACTCTGGTTCGGCGGAGTACCAGGTCTGAAATCACATGAGTTTAGGTTTTAGCTTATAGTCTCTTTAGCCCAGAGCCCACCTCCCTTGTGGACCCTTTGACCCCTTAGTGCTCTCCTCGCCTTGGTTTTTGGTATGGTGTGCTCTCCATCCTGCTGTTCTGTGCAGGGGTTCGTTGTGGATGGGCGCGTTGCAACCTAGTTTCTTCAGTGGTGTGGGCCGCTCAGAGTCCAGACCTGCTGCGACTCAGTTCGTCAGGTAAGTCTGCTGTTTTGCCAGCTTGTCCTTTATTTGTAATTGCCCCTATTAATGTCTTTCCTTCTTTTTTAGGTGCAGAAGGAGGTCTGGTGATGCCGTGCTGGCTGGTGCTGTGCACGAGATGGTAAGTGAAAGCGCAGAGTGCGGCACTATGTGCTTTTCTTGTGCTAACCTGTTTGTTGTCCCTTTCTTACAGGCAACCGTGAAGTTCCAGACTGTATGTTGCAGAGAAGATGGAGAGCAGTGAGTAAGGTGTTGTTCAAACCGCCTTCTAGCACTTATGCATGTTGAACAACCTTGTCTTTCTTCTTGCAGGTCATTGAAAGGCCCGGAATGGATGTGGACCAAAAGCAAGCCCATTTCAGGTAAGCGTGCGCCTTTTGATTGTTTTTTAAATGTGAAGAAGAAACGCTTACTATGCTGCTTCTCTATTCTCCCCAGGTTGCGGCTTCCAAGAGAGAGAGCGACCGTTCACTGAGATGCTGGATGTTCGGGATTCTGGAGCGGATTGCAGAAGCAGGGCTTGCTAATAGGTAAGCGAATACTAATAGTGTTCTTGTTTTCTTGTTCTTGCAGGTATCGGGCCCGGAATGCAGAGGAAGATCCAACAGACCGTGGTGAGCATCATGCTGCGACCAGCAGAGTAGCGCGAAGCGTGTTCTGCAGCTTGGGCGTGGCTTATATAGACTGCAGGTATCCCAGGTGCCCCCAGGCCTGACCACACCCTAAATGCTACACCGCATGACTCAGTTCTGGAACTGAGCCATGCAGGGGCATCCATGTTGTGAAAATGCCATTGTGAATTCCAGTTTTCCCATTTCCCATATGAGCCTGGAGCCAAAGGCGCCAGGGCTGACTCCAAGAGAGTCTTGGGGGACATGATGTGGCCCTTGGGGCCATGATGGAAGACCGTGGTGCAGCCCAGGTGGCCTGACTGCCAGGGCCAGCGGCAGGGGTCATGAAAAAAATGCAGTGCCATTTTTAAAAAGTTTTCTTTCTTCCTTAACATCAAATGATTGAGTTGGGGAATCAAAGCAGCAACTTTGTGTTGCCACAAGAGGACAGACAAGCAAATTGTCCCAGAAGCAGATGCTGTCGCATCACCTACCAGTGCATTGTTTACACATGTATTGTATTCATACTCATATTCCTTTCACTGCCAGTTAAAACTGCTTTTTATATAGGAGCACATGATGCAAAGATTCCTGTATATGTGTCTGAGCAGAAGGAAAAGGGAAACATGGCAACTACAAGGCAACCCAGGCCATTCATAGTCATTCCCATCCCTAGAAACAATGGACAGATACCTGAGATTGAAATGGATGTTATTAGTAATATATCACACACAGCACTTGTTTCAAACACCATTTTGAATGCCGGAGACAGGGTTGGCAGAACAGGCAAAATAAGGGGTTGACAAAGTTTGGGACCACACAGATAATACATGCAGACACACCTGGTCCAGTAACACGAAGCCCAAGCACAAGTCCCACAGAAAAATCACGTGCAGAGATGATAGCAGAATCTATATTGCCGATTTTAGCTATTGCCAGAAAGAAACAGAGGGCTAAAGAAAGACTTGCTGAACTTTCTTCGACGGTGATAACCCAGATGGATTTTCCTGCAAATCGACCAGCCAGAAGAAGTTATACCGATGTATTCAGAGATGTGGTTATAGAAAACTACATGAAGACTTTGAGAATTAAAAGAAGCATCCAAGAAGACAATTATGAACTGAATGATTATCTGGACAGCACAGCACATTTGGGAAACAACATATGGTACCAACACATGAAAGAAGTTGGAAGAAGGACGTCAGATGAAGAATGCTTCGTATGTGCACTCCTGCCATACAGGATGGGGAAATCAAAGATCTTCATAGCATTTGAAATTGATGTCCGGACAGTTCATTGCCTTTCGCACATAGCACTTTGCAAAGCAAGAGGTCAATTTGTGGGAAGTGATGCTTCTCTTAAATGGGCAACTGAAAAGACAGATCCAGATGAGGATGACTACATGCAAGATATAAAGACAAGAAAGAGGGCCCATTCGAGAAATCATATGATCAGATATGACAAACCAGGAGTGCTGGCATTAAATGGGAAGTGAACAAAGAACTTGATGTCAAAGGAAAATCTACAGAAGACAGATGGAAGAACAGAGGACAAATGCAAATTTTGGGAGCAGTACTGTCATCAGACTTATGGGAGAAAGGAGTGGTGATCTGCAGAGCATGGATGATCATTGGACATTACAAAGAAACAATTGAGAATGCACAAATGTTATGCAAGCCATTGTGGCCAAGCATTGCTAAACTACTGACATGGGTTGAAGACAGAGGAGGACCCTTGCAGATAGTACCATTAGAAAGTTCTAAGTTATGCTTCGGGAACAATGGTACAAGAAAAATGGGGGAAAATCAGAACTGTGGGCAAATATTCGATGCACCAGGAATGCTGCATGGAACAGATGTAATCATGGATCACTATTGGGCTTGTGGTTCAAAAGCCTACATCAGACTGCCTAAAAATTGGGGAGGAATTTGCACATTAGTGAATGTCCATGTTCCTGCACTGGTGATTCCTAAAGGTGACCTGAACATTGATAGTTACCCAAAATCAGATGCTCACCTGAGGACGAAGAGATTGTTAGAACTGATAAATTGAACAAAGAGAGATAATTACTTCTCTACTAAATCAATAGAAGCCTTTGATGCTATCCTGTATGACCACAGGCTGTTCAGGCAGACCGCACCAGGGTTCATGATGATCTTTATGCCAAGAATCCATGTTGGAGCAAATGCCAAGTGGTTACACATCACCAGATGGGAATTGCTGCAGACAATTAACACAACTATAAAAGGATTCAATGCATTCAGAGAAGAACTGAGAGCTGTAAGACTAATGGCTCTCCAGAACAGATATGTCCTGGACATGATCACAGCCATGGATGTAGGTGTTTGTGCCTAAATTGGAGAATCATGTTGCACATTTATACCTTCTCATAATGACGAGAATGGAACATTGACAGAGGCCATAGACATGTTGACTGACGAATCTCCATTGCCAGATGATAGAAGAAGTAGAAGATATTGCTGATGACAGCTGGATTGGATCACTCTTCTCATGGGTTCCACAAAGGATGGCAAGGGTGGCAGATATATTAAAATTTCTTGGAGCTTTGCTATTATTAGTGATGCTTGGATTCTGTGTGATCAAGATAACAATCTCACAATGTAAGATGACAGCAAAGAAAGCCATAGGGATGAAGATCATGATCAATGTTGAACCCGGATGGAAGCCTAAAGACCTGACCGATGAAGAAATCAGAGACTTTGTGAAGTCTAGTATCCATCCACCCGAGGGAACAAAGTTCCTGTATCCAAAGGACCACAAAAAATATGTGGGAAGATGAATCTACTGCATCCCAAGTGGACAGTGCATGCTCGTGACATGGAACAAGGGTGAGCATGTGAAATCAGCCAGATGCCTAAAGGGAGTCATAAAAATATGGGTCCCTAAGAGGCACTTCTTCAGACAAGGATGTCTAGGAATAGAAGATGATATGAGAGTGGTTGATAAATCGCCGAGAGGGGGGAGTGTAGAGGAGGAGGAAAATATCCCCGCTCTACCGGCCCCACCTACATTAACTGAAAAGTATGAACCAAAGTATGTGACGTATACTGCACCAATAATAAAGCAAGAAGAAGAGCAACGACTCTCTGTAGTATCCATAAGAATACCCATACCTAAGAGAATATTGGAAGTAAAGTACCAATTAGGGAAACCATACCTACATCCAAGACAAAATGATGGCCATTTGAACGCGATTCCTGATGAAACAAAGAAACTGAATGACCAGGATGAATGGTGATGTCATACGAAGCTGACTCGACTCCATATTTAAGGTAACCAGACCAGAGAGGCAGACAATTTATGAAGAACAAAGAAGTACCAAGGATAAGTGACATCTTATGATCAAGATGAAGAGACTTGTGCCATAAGTATGATGAAGATACTTAGTTAGTTTAAACGTGTACAGATGCAATTAAATGCAAGTAGCAAAGCAATCACGAAGCTAGCCACATGCTTTTAATAGTGAATAGTGTAAGTGATTTCAATCCGGCACACACCCAAGTCAACACCTAGCATGTAGTGCACAGCTGAAATCCTTATTTATTTTTGTCTAAAAGTTATTTATTCTGAACAATATACCACTCATATCATGCTCTTCTCCAGGAACCCCCCTCCCCGGTCACACTGAACCAGGAATCAGGCAGGTTTTCAAAGGTAAACATTTATTTATGTATTTGAAATGTGATCGCAATATGTTTTAAACGGTACACAACAATCACCAATGGGATGATGTAACACTGAATAATATCTTTAATACACAAGGAGTAAGTATTGAGCAAAACAATTCAGCACAGAAAATAATACTTTTGTGTGGGTTCAGATCAGATAGCACTGTGGTTAAAGGTTCCCCCTGCACGCCCCTCAACCCCCAATATGTAATGGGTAATGTAAAGAGATAGGAGGAGAGAACAGGTATTCAGGAATGGCAGAATTCAAACAGAATATCAATCCCACTTTTACCCTTTCAAACACAAGAGAAAACGGAATTGGCTATCAAGTTGTCAGAATGGCTTTTACAGTTATCTTTAGAATGGACTGGGCAAAAACACCAAATGTGGTCAAAATTGCAGAAATTGTTATACATTCTTATGGGAGCCACTTTGGATAGTTGCACACAAACACAAGCAATGATTTAATCCCAGGAAAACACCTGAAAGCTTAAAATTCAAGTCAGAAAAATTTAAAAGCTGTTTTACACGTGTAGAAATTTCGCAAAACAAACATTTGTGGCAAACTTTTCACTGCGCGATATTCGCGATAACGGGAGAATTGCATTGATTTGGAATGCGGTTTTAGGTGAGATGGATAGATATGGATGTTAGCTACCAGCTTCTATCACCAAAACGTAGAGGGTTATTTTAGTAGAGGTCGTTTTTCAAGATAGGTGCAAGAGGGAAAACAGCAATATGCTTTTAAATATAATAAATGGGTTGCTTACACGAAAGGATGACTATGAACAAACTGAATACCACACAGGAACACAGTCACTTGATCACGGTGACTGCCTGCTAAGGAAACTCGCCTTCTTCAGATGAGAAAAGGATCAGCGCAGAGATAGTTTTAACAATATTGGGTCTGTCGCAAAGATAGGATGGTTGGCTAGAGGGTTCAGACAATGCAATGATACACCTAACAATACAGGTTCTGAATACAAGATATGATGGGTCTAGGATAGGGATAAGATTATGCAAGTACATATGCTAGTGACACAATTCTTCCTATTTATACTCACTGTATATGTTTTTAAATGGGACCGTCAATTCTGGTCAAGGGATGGGATCTGGTTTAGGAAAGACACCTTGGCACATCGGACTGGTCAGGGTCAGCAAGACACTCTGGTCACAGCACAGGACTGGACAGGGTCAGCAAGGTGCTCTGGTCACAGCACGGCACAGGACTGGGCAGGATCAGCAAGGCGCTCTAGTCACAGCACGGCACAGGAATGGATCGGGTCTGCCCTTCTTGGTTCTGAGGATTTTTTATCTTCAAAGATAAAAGATATTTATCTTCAGCAGGCAAACAGTAACAGCACAGCCCAGCTGTATTATGTTGCTTCCCCTTAGTCTTGTGGGGTTCTGTTCTGGAATTTGAGGCCTAGCTGAGAATGGTTGAGCTATGCAGTCGGCCTTTTGCTTTTCCAAGTTTAAGTTTCTGGAGCCTGGAGCAAGGAAGATGTAGAGTTCAGCAGCAGGGTGCTCTACCAGCATCAGGATAGTTAGTGAATCTGTCTGTCCTCATGAGTGCTGAGCCGTCTCTATTTATGCCATGAACTGACATCATAAAGGGTGTGTGTGTTGTGTGCTGGTTTAGCCAAGCTTGCCCCTTTGAAAGGTGATTGGGCCAAAGTCTACTCTCTGCCTTGATAGGAGGAGAGAGACAGAGTGTCATCTTTATGATGCAATTTTATGAGGCTGAGAATCCACCCCTAGCCCCTGGAACACAAAATCTACTTTTGGCAAAATACATATTTACACATGTGCAACTTCTATAAGAATCGCATATACAGATTACATATTTTACATAGCAGCTATTCCTCAAAACCCCGTAGCTGTGGGATCTTGTCTCTGCTTTTCACAGAATTTTGCCCTTTCACTATGAACACAATGTCCAATTTTTAAGCAAATTTCTACAAGTGTGCGTGTTTAACATGGGAATAAGTGTATAAAGTTTCGCATTTCTAGCAGAAATACATTTTGCGTAAAATCATATTTCTTGCCATTGATGTCCAGAACCAGTCACACAGTTCTGGCGCCTCTTCCCCGTGCAGCCTGAAATTACATTAACAACTTTGTTATTTTTATATTTTTCACAATTTTAAATAGTAAGTTATCAGTCTTTTTAAAATATGTTCTTTGTCCATGTTAAGCAACAAATGGTTGTTTGGCTCCACCCCTTGGTCTCTACCTGGAAGCCCAGGAGCCATCCCCTAAGTTTGTTCCTCGCAGAGGCCATTTATGACTGTCTTCACACTTCAAATTTCCTGCTCTGCAACTTGTCATTGTTCCTTTTGCCTCTGTAGACCAGGTTCTTTCCTCCTCTGTAATTAACACTTCTCCGTGAATTCCTGCTGGGGGGAAAGACCTTCCTTCTGTGAGAAAAACCTGTTATTCAAGTTCTGCAGCTTCAGCCAGGTTTAAATTAATTGTTAAATTCTGTGGCCTTTTCCTTAGCACAAAACAAACTTGTTATATCAAATAACAGCTAGAATTTTCATTAAAGATGTTAAACCATGGGATCAAAACAATTACAATATGGGTTCATATATCAGTAACAGGCCTCTTAGATTGCAAACATTTGACTTTCAATTTATACATGTAAAATTTAATCAGCCAGGCCCCTGACAGCTGTCATCACGGCAGCCTTCTGCTGCACAGAGATTTTTGACAGATCCACAGACAGGCCACTTTTGCTGTGGAAATCTCTTTATGCTCTCAGCCTTTCAGAACCTTGTAAGTTCACAGTGATTTCTTAAACTAAGTGTTTTGTAGCACCCAGCAATAATTTTGAATATTTGAAGGTGTCTGTACGGGCATTCTGAAGTTTGAGCAAAAAAGAAAAGGGGATTTCAAGCAATCTTGGGAGTTTCATTTAGCAAAGCACTGCTTTTTCCTTCTGCACTCCACTTTCAATTGTTGTGGAGCCCAGTGACACATTTCAGAAGTGAGAGCTCTGTTCCACCACTGACAACATGCGTGGCAGATTGGCAGCCATCTTTTTGTGCGTTGAAACCTCGATTTTCTGGGGTTTTGGCGTGCACAAAGGTTTTGCAGCCATTTTGCTGTTCCTGGCCCCACCAACGTAACGGTGTGATGCTGTATAGCAGAGCAAAAGTGGGTCAATACATCCCACAATAGACAGCAGCAAGCGCAAGTAAATACATATATTTCTCATAGATACTTATGGATTGAATAAAGAATGAATGTTCCACTACATATAAAGCAGTGTTGAGCAACGAAGAAGACCTCAATTCAGTGCCACAGTTACAAAAGCAATTGAATTGAACAGAATATAGTGCAGCTAGGAGTTGGCTGAGCCAAGAAACCCAAGGTCTTCTCAGAACTAGAAAGTGGCTGACATTGGATACAATTAACGTGAAAAAACAGAAGTTCTTGTTCAAGAAGGTCAAGTGAAAACAAAAGACGTCAGAGGACTATTGGAGAATAAAATCAAATACATGAAAATGCTCAAATTGTGGTGTCCAGTCACGTGATGGAAGAAAGTTGGACGCATGAGAAGATTACACCTATGCATGGAAGCCAGACAGTACCCATACTCCTTAAAAATTCTCAGAGAAAAGTACAGACTCAAGGGCAACTTCAAAACATTAATTGACACTGAACCATTGAGGTGATGATGGAGTGTATTTTTAATTGTTGGGAAGCAGGTATCAAGACAAGCTCACCCGCACCTGGTTGTTCAGTCTGCATGCTGCTCACATAGGTGGAAAGTTACCAACGGAGGTTAATAGCCAACCAACTGTAGAGGATCACATAGTTGGGGGTCCTATAGTTTGTGTAGCCAATGGAACGTCATGCATTTACTGACGTTCATTGTGGCCATTTTGATGGGAGGGCTTAGTTGCCCCACCTGATGTTAAATGACCAATTATTTCTCTCCGGTACTTCATACAGATATAACACTTATGCTTAGTTATTCACTTAGAACCAATCCCGCATCCCGATACATTTTAGAAGTTTGCCACGTAGGATGACGCTGGTAATGACACAGGTCAGGATGTCAGCTATGACCAATTTTGGGTTTTAGAACCCAGCTTTTTTATGAAATGTGAAGAGAGTTGAGTATCGAGCGATTGCTGATGTTCGTTGTACTCCCTGCCTTAGTTACTTGCATTAAAACAGACAAAGTTTTGCCAAGCTATTTGTGTTGTCTGAATTATTGATGTTTGATTAGAATCTGCATCCCCATCCATCTCCAGGGTATTGCTACTCATCTTAAAGGGCTGGAAACTTCCAGTTCAGTTGTTTACATAAATGCTAATTATAATCAGGCTTACCTCCAGCGGTAGGCGCCAATATAGCCATGTGTTATTCAATACGAGCTATGGTGAGGCATGTCCCGCTGTGTATCAGCACTCCAATATTTTTTACATCAAAAAGAGGAAGGGAAGGAGAAAACCAAGGAAAATCTCTTAGTGCCACCAAATCTCCCTTGTCCTCAATTCGAATATTATCAACAGTGCCATAATGCCCCAACATAAAGGGTTTAGCTACTTACTCGCTTAATTCAGCACGTTGAAAATTATTCAAATCTCTCTCTCAAACTCTATCTAGCATGCTCCAATTCAAAATGGCCGCCGCTTTAAATATTCAAACAACAGAGCGTGATGACGCCATCACATCATCATCACATCATCACGTGACCGTACAATATTGCAGTTTCCTTTGGTTTTGGTGCCAGTCAACCCAAAGGATAAAACCGAAAAGGTAAACAAACGAAGATATATGGGCAGTCCAGTTGTGGACTCGGAAGTCCCTGGTTTCCATCTTATTATGCGTGGTTATACCATGATGGATATGGTTTGTGACATTTTCCAACTATAGTTATGTTTGTCTCCACCGGATCCGATTAGAGAGCAAAGAAACTAACTTGATATTGTTGTAACCTACACCATTTATCATGTGAAGATTATGTAGATGAAGTTCAGGTGTCAGGTGTCACCTGTTATTACACAATCAGGGAGACAACCATAAGGCCACTGATTAATGAGCCATTATTAATCATACTAATGCAAAACATGCTCACTTAGCCACTATGCCACAATGACACTAGTGTGATGTAGTTATCATTTACACCAATTCTCATGTAATAAATTACATTGATATTCCATTATTGGTTAAATGATGTCACCAATTATTATTCAGGTATTAAGAAACACACAGAAGCCCACAAATCATGGGGCATGGTCCCCTACATTGTTTCTCATCCTAATGAGGACGATGCTAACTTGACCACTAGAGCACAAAACAGCAACAAAAAGAAGCATATGTCTTATGTCACATTATGGCATTCCACATAATCATTCAACTCATTTAGATGACGTTTAGCTAAAAAAAAAATGTTTGTTCCAAATTAAGTAATGTTCTAATAACATGTTCTTGTGAAACTCCTTTTATTTTTTTTAGAATCACCCACTGTAAATCTGTAAAAGAATAACCAAATTCTATATAATGTTTCACGTGGGGTGATTGTTCAATTCTATTTTTGATGCAGATTGTTTGCTCTATTAGTCTTGTTTTACACTTCCCATTGGTTCTACCAATATAAATTAACTTGCATGGACAAGTAAACAGATATACCACATTTTCTGAGTTGCAATTGGTATGTTCCTTGATCTCCCATTTTCTGGCTAGCCCAATATCCACCGATTCCATTTTCTTATAGAATGGGCACATGATACAATTACCACATGGGTGGTGACCTATCACTGGTGGAAGACCCCATAGGGTACCCTGTCTCACACATGTCTCCTTTCTTGTAGTAATGTCATTGCTCATTAATAAGTTTCTGATATTGGTACTTTTTCTGACTACCATCATAGGTTTGGGCAGTGATTTGGGAAGCAGTTTCTTCCAATTATTGTTTATGACTTTTTTGATTTCATAGGACTGGTTACTAAAAATACTGACAAACACCAATTTAGCCTCTTCCCTTTCTCTGGGCTGTTTTTCTAACAACGCCTCTCTATGGCTATATTCTCTCTTTGCTGCCTGTTTTACAACCCTGGGACATCAGTGTGTCTGAGAGTTTATCAGCTTCTACCTCACAAGAGTCTCTCATGATGCTATTCCGCTTAAGACTTAAACATTGTCTAAATGGGAGATTATCCCGAACATGTTAAGTGTGATTGCTTCCGTAATGAAGCAATGCATGTTTGTCTGTGGCTTTAGTAAAAGGTTTCACCAACAATTTTCCTAGTGAGTGATATATCGTAAAATGTAAATAATTTACTTCTGTGCAGCTAATAGAAGCTGTAAATTTAAGATACCTGTTTTGATTGTTGAGCCAATTTACAAATTCCACTGCCTGTTGTTGAGTCCCAGACCACAGAATAAAAATGTCATCTATATACCTTAGCCAGTGTGAAAACTGGGCTCTAAAATGATTGAGCTCAGAGTATACACTTGTCTCTTCAAACATGTCGACAAATAGATTGGGTAAGTGTGGTGCCATCATTGACCCCATTGCTGTCCCTTCTGTTTGTATATATAAAATCCCATTGAACTGGAAAACATTATTGGTGAAGGCTCTCTCAACACACTATACAATTAAAAAATTACTGGTAAGGTGATCATCATCTCTTTTTAGTAGAGTCTCCTCTATTACTTCCAAAGTGGTCTTCTGAGGAATGTTAGTATATAATGATTGAATCTCCAAACATATTAGCGCACATTCTCGGAAGGGTTAAAGCGCTGTGCCTCTACTGTATTGATGGCATCCTTAGTATCTTTAATGTAGCTCATCATTTCATTAATGAAAGGACTTAGGTAACAATCTACATATTTAGATAATGGTTCCAAGATGGAATTGACCCCTGAAACGAATGGTCTACCTGGAGGATTACCCAGGTTTTTATGAATCTTGGGTAATATGTAGAAGACAGGGACTCTCCCATTCTCCAGTGTCAGATAATCAGCTTCTTGTTTACTAGTTAAATGTAATTCCAATGCTATACATACTTTGGCCTTACTTCTACCACATAGTTGAGCACTAGGATCATTGTCCAATTTCTGATAACTACCTTCATTTGACAGAATTCTAAGGCATTCATTGACGTAATCGGTTTCATTCATGGTTACAATCACCCCACATTTATCCACTTGGCAGATCACCACATTTTTATTAGACGCTAAAGATCTGAGCTTAGAGTGGTGTGAAATTTTGTTAGCCTGTAACTTTTCCATGTCTTCTAAAACGTTATTTCCAAACATCATAGATCATACTGAGTGTGTATGTATGAGAGGGGGAACACTGATGGATTCCTTAACCAACTACAATATAATGGTGGTTTCACCGAGTCCACATCTGGGAGGTGTAGCAGTGCCTGCACACTCGCCCTGGTAAGTGACAACATCTTTCAGAGACTACTAGTAGCAAAATGGAGAGTTCCCTTGCTTGGAATGAGAGCTCGGTTCATTGTGACGGGTGGGCATTGGACTCCTTTAGCCAGGGATGAAACAAAGTATTCTGTGCTAGGAGGCAACCAATTCTACTCTGGTTCATAATAGCAGCCCTTAGAGGCGGGTTTCACAAGTGGGTTGGGGAAAGCAGAATATTCTTTTCTGCTCTCTCTCCTAATTTTGAAGGACACTGTCATTAAGTGGGATTGTGTGCTAATAGGATTCCTAAATCTGAGGCAAGCTTTTGACTCTTTGTGAAGGGTGGTCTGGTGGGGCAACAATGCCTCCCTTACTGCAAGAAGCTGGTCAGGTTGCTCATGTTGCAAACCCAGCGGCTGTCAGATTTGGCATGGAGGATGAATTTATTGACTGTTTCCCATTTGGAAGGGGAATGAGGCAGGGTTGTGTCATGGGCCTCTTGTCCATTCTTTTTATTAATGGTTTGTTTCAGGATTTTGAGAGATTGTGGACTTTACCATGTATGCTTTTCTCTGTGCAGATTATGCTCTATTACTGGGACATACTCCCAGGACCTTCCTGGTTATGAACATTTCTGTAGGGAAAGGTTATTGACCATCATCGCGTACAATGCTAAATTACTATGCATGAGGCTTGGTTTACGTTCCAACATTTCAACTTCAGGATGATGACCATGATCAGTTAGGACTAAGGTTCAGTTCCACCTTTTTCTGGATTCTCCAGGAACCTATAGCAACTGTGCAGTTGACTGAGGTTACACGTGGAGTCAGGGACTTGTATGGAAAATAAGGAGGGCATCTTTACCAAGGTAAACTCAATGTTTATAACTCACAGATCAAGGGAATCTGATTGTGCATGCGTTTTTGCTGGCTTTTTCACAGCAAAGTTTTATGGGGGAGGGTGGCCACACTCCCTCCTATGCTTCCCACCCCTTCCCCGTCCTCACACTACCCATCAATTTATTTTAAATGCACCTTAACCTATCCACCCACTAATAATACTACGAAACGTGTGGCAAAATGGCTGTTTCACCCAATGCCATGAAAGGGCCATGATCAGATGGACAGGTGCGAATTGTGAAGCTACAGCAGCTGTGACACATTATGGATGGGCTTGGTTTCTAGGGAATGGAGAGTTGCACAGAGCAAAGCCAATGTCACTCTCACGTTCATAGTAGAAATTATCAAAAGATCCAAGCAAATGTTATGAATATGCAATAGTTTAATGGGGCCATGTGTTAGACTCTAAAATGCAGCCGACGCGTGTTTCGACCAACAGTAGTCCTCAAGGCGTTACTTGAAACGTTTGGATAATCGCGCTGCTTATGCGCTTCAAACCCTCCATTTAAAGATGGGCTACGGAATATTCTGAACCTCTTTTTCAATAGTTAATGCATTGACCTTAATTGGAATGGCTTCTATATTACTGGCCGATCTCTGGTACCTCGTTCAGTTCGCTCCATTATGGATGGGTTCTTGGAGCTCCCACCCCTGCCATTCACAGAATGTATTGCTGAGAAGTCATCAGATCTTTCTGCAACCCATTGGCAGGCTTCCAATTGTGCCTTTTACCAATTTCCACATAGGTTGTGGTTTGGGCTGGAAGTGAGGATGAACACGCCTTTGTTGTGTCATGGTTGATCCTGAGCCGAGCCTGCTGTGCCCAGAGTCCCAAGATACACCTCACTGATGACACCCAATGAGAATAAATCTGGTTTGGCTGATTGTGGTCTTGTGCAAAAGAGATGTAAACTCACTGCTCAGGCTGAACTGCCTCTTTCCGGTTAGAACCAAGCACGGCTTGCATATTTTGGTAACGGCACAGAGAGCTGAAATATAGTGGTTTGGAAGATTGCCCGGAGAAGTCCTAGTGCCTGGCAGTCTTCTAGCCATCACTCCTCTGTATTGCATAGTTCTCCTTATATACAAAGGTAGCTCAAGATGTGAGTCCCAAAATGTCTCTACCGGACAGTCGCAAGCTAGACCTCATGATGCCAAATGAAGCTGACACGTATATGGTGTTGCTTGTATTCTCGTGTAGGAGGGATTTGACCTAGCAGGTTCGTCTGGACATGGCACCAAACACCTCTGAATGGGAGGAGGCACTGTGCCCCTGTGCATAGATGAAAGCACGATCCACCTCTAATTAGGGGTGATGGTGGCCCAAAGCCCCCAAACTTGGAAGGTGCCATACAATGCCACGGATTGGGAACCCTCTTTGTCTGGGAGAGAGATGGTAGAAAGAAACCATACTTGGACGAAGGGGTTGCCTTATTGCCATCCCCGTGTCTTGGAGATGGGGTGCCACGCAGCACCTCTGATCGGAAGAAGAGGTGGCGTCCCCTGTTATTGTGAGATGAAATGGCATGAACGCACCCGTGCGGGTGTCAGGCGCGTGGCCCCTTTGTCTGGTGCAGGACGTGGCACACGTGTGTGGGAGAAGGCACAGAGTGCCTGTGTCTGGGGGATTGCAGAAAGCAGGCGAGCCTGCTCACTGTGCCCAGGACTGGAGCACATGACTGGTCCTTACCCCTCTGCCGGGGAGGAGATGTGAGGGGCTGCTGGCTCCCCGTGTCTAAGAAGGGTTGGATGGGGAATCCCTCTAACCTAAGCGTGCTGCTGACACAATGCCTGCGTGGGAGATACAGGAGACTCGTGCACCTGCCACTAAGGCTGGGTCTAGAGGCCCCAAACGACGACATGATTCCAGGCGCCTCCACTTGCCAGAAGGACGCGAGCAAACCCAGAACTCCGCCCCGGACCGTGGGAGGGGACACGCGATCCCTCGGTGCAGCGCACAGACACCCTTGCCCAGAGATCTCATCCACGTTAATAGGGGGGAAGCAACTCCGCGAGCCACGGTGCCCCTGCAGCTCCTTCCCCGCGCGTACTGGCTCCCCCTCCCACTCCCGCTCCAGCCTTCCACCCCCCCTGTCTCTAGCCAAGCGCGGCTCCCGTGAGCGCTGCTCTCCTCTGCCAGAACACACTGTACCCAGCGCCGGGAAAGACCACCCGACCTTTGAAAGATGACTGCCTGCGGAAAGAGGGGAGCCCAGTCCGCCTGGAAATAAGAAGTGAGTGCCGCGTTTTGTCGTTCATGCCCCAAGCCACTCGATGCCAGCATCCTCCCCGGGGATGAGTGTGGAGATGAATTTAAAGGCTGGTCTCTTTGTGCCTGGGGGGCATCTGCAATACGTGCAATGTGCAATCGTGTGAGTGCTTGCAATGCTTTCCGACCGGTTTAGCAATGTTAGTGCATGCTTTGCATATGTGAATCTGTTTATTGCAGCCAATGGCAGGTAGTGTGGCGTGCAGTCTAGAGCAGGCTGCTTATGAGCAGAGCCAGGGGGTCACTGCACAGTCTGCCGGGTCTACGGGAGGCACACAATGGCCTACAGGAGTCTGCCAGAGTTTACTTTGTTCAGGGCGTCGCTGAGGGGGTGATTCATTTAATACTCCTGGGAACGGCTTCAGACATCCCAGAAAGCCACCTGGGGGCTTCCTCCTTTTGGTCATTCTGTGACCTGTTGGCTACTGTCGTTGCCGGGGTTCATTTGAGCCCCACCTTTCGTTTTTAGCAGACATGCATTTCATCAGAAGATGCGCGGCCTGGAGCGCGCGCTGCCCATTGTTCGGTAGCGCAAGCACTTGGCGATGCCGCTCGTTAATTTGCGTCGCAGATGGCACCGTGGGCTGGAGGGAGGAAGGTGTGAGGGGCGGATGGAAATTCGCATTACTTCACCTGTCAATCAGATGCGAGTCGGGTCGTTGTTGGCTCAGCTGACGCCCCTTCCCTGCCGAAACAGCATCCTTGGATTACTGTATGTGTAAACCCCCGCCCCTAATACGCTGCGACTCTTTTCATTAGCATCTCTTTTTCGGGCTCTGTTTCAAGTGACAGGGCCCGGCTGCTTTGTGAATTCCAAACACCAGGCTGCACTTGCTGGTGCGTGCTCGGGGTGGCTGCAGTGCTTGTTCCTACCGTAATGCCCCGAATGCTGCTGGAATCATTTGGCCCTGCCTTGAAGTCTTCTGCAGCCGACCGTCCTCGTGCACGCATTTCCATAGATTTACAGGGTAATTCATAGAATTTCGCAGAAAAGTGTCGCAATCGGCTGGCGCAGAGTGTCCGCGTGCGATTGACTGCGCCAGGCACGTGCGATAAAACCGATTTCCGCGCACAGCGTATTCATGGATTTCATGCTCCCAAACCAGCCGTGGCGCAGAGTATCGCAGCGACCCTGCAGCAGCGCCAGTAACGCCCCCAAGAACGCCCTCGCGCAAGGAAAAGCCAGCAAAATCGCTAAATCATCGCAAAGGGCTGCGCTAACCCTGGACCAGTTTACAGGGCAGCCAAACAAGGAATGCAAAGCGGGTAACGTGCATATCAGGGGTACACGTGAAGTCATACACGCGATTAGCCAGGGTAAGTGTATTACAGGGGTACACGTGAAGTCATACACGCGATTAGCCAGGGTACGTGTATTACAGGGGTACGCGGGAAGTTTAACACGCGATTGGCCAGGGTACGTGTATTACAGGGGTACGCGGGAAGTTCAACACGCGATTGGCCAGGGTACGTGTATTACAGGGGTACGCGGGAAGTTTAACACGCGATTAGCCAGGGTAAGTGTATTACAGGGGTACACGTGAAGTCATACACGCGATTAGCCAGGGTACGTGTATTACAGGGGTACGCGGGAAGTTTAACACGCGATTGGCCAGGGTACGTGTATTACAGGGGTACGCGGGAAGTTTAACACGCGATTAGCCAGTGTAAGTGTATTACAGGGGTACACGTGAAGTCATACACGCGATTAGCCAGGGTACGTGTATTACAGGGGTACGCGGGAAGTTTAACATGCGATTGGCCAGGGTACGTGTATTACAGGGGTATGCGGGAAGTTTAACACGCGATTAGCCAGGGTAAGTGTATTACAGGGGTACGCGGGAAGTTTAACACGCGATTAGCCAGGGTACGTGTATTACAGGGGTACGCGGGAAGTTTAACACGCGATTGGCCAGGGTACGTGTATTACAGGGGTACGCGGGAAGTTTAACACGCGATTGGCCAGGGTACGTGTATTACAGGGGTACGCGTGAAATTATACACGCGATTAGCCAGGGTACGTGTATTACAGGGGTACGCGGGAAGTTTAACACGCGATTGGCCAGGGTACGTGTATTACAGGGGTACGCGGGAAGTTCAACACGCGATTGGCCAGGGTACGTGTATTACAGGGGTACGCGGGAAGTTTCACATGCGATTTGGCCAGGTACGTGTATTACAGGGGTGCGTGGGAATTATCACACGCGATTTGGCTTGGTACGTGTATTACAGGGGTGTGCGGGAATTATCACACGCAATCAGGCTGGGTGGGTCCTCACAGGTGTTCCCTGTACACCCTCCACAGCCCCTGCAGGCAGCCCACAAAACAGGGGACTACCCTGCACACCTGCTCATGTCCCCCTGCACCCCCACCCCCCAGCAGTGCAGGGGCACCCTCCACCAGGCCCCCACTCATGTCTCCCACCACCCCCACCCCCCAGCCACCAGGGTCACCCTCCACCAGGCCCCCACTCATGTCTCCCACCACCCCCACCCCCCAGCAGTGCAGGGGCACCCTCCACCAGGCCCCCACTCATGTCTCCCACCACCCCCACCCCCCAGCAGTGCAGGGGCAGCCTCCACCAGGCCCCCACTCATGTCTCCCACCACCCCCACCCCCCAGCAGTGCAGGGGCAGCCTCCACCAGGCCCCCACTCATGTCTCCCACCACCCCCACCCCCCAGCCACCAGGGTCACCCTCCACCAGGCCCCCACTCATGTCTCCCACCACCCCCACCCCCCAGCAGTGCAGGGGCAGCCTCCACCAGGCCCCCACTCATGTCTCCCACCACCCCCACCCCCCAGCAGTGCAGGGGCAGCCTCCACCAGGCCCCCACTCATGTCTCCCACCACCCCCACCCCCCAGCACTGTGGGGCACCTGCCAGCAGGCCCCCACCCATGTCCAACTCATGTCTCCCACCACCCCCACCCCCCAGCCACCAGGGTCACCCTCCACCAGGGCCCCACTCATGTCTCCCACCACCCCCACCCCCCAGCACTGTGGGGCACCTGCCAGTAGGCCCCCACCCATGTCCAACTCATGTCTCCCACCACCCCCACCCCCCAGCACTGTGGGGCACCTGCCAGCAGGCCCCCACCCATGTCCAACTCATGTCTCCCACCACCCCCACCCCCCAGCCACCAGGGTCACCCTCCACCAGGGCCCCACTCATGTCTCCCACCACCCCCACCCCCCAGCAGTGCAGGGGCACCCTCCACCAGGGCCCCACTCATGTCTCCCAACACCCCCACCCCCCAGCAGTGCAGGGGCACCCTCCACCAGGCCCCCACTCATGCACCCCCCTGCCACCATGTGCAGCCCCCACCAGGTCCTCACAATGTGCGTAATGGTCAGCCTCCACAGCCAAAAAGCCCTACCAAGTAACCCATTCACCCACATGGAAATGGAAATCACATGTTACACCCCCAATGTTCATGAAGCAAATGAACCCATGTCCGTCACACACATATTTTCCAATTGAATGGGAAAACACACAACATGACATGCATGAAACCAATGAGATGAAACCACACAGTGAACAATGTAAAAAAAAATGTATTAGAAAAAAATACGAATGCTAAAGAAAGAAAACTAACTACAATGTAAATGTGAAAAAAGAAGCAGCATGTCCGCATAAAAACACAAAACTAGAAAATCTAATCCAAAAAATTTTGTCCAAAGTGAAATGCCAAAACTCTCCGTGCAACAAAGAACTATGTACAAAAATAAAAAGGGTCCATCATCACAACAGAACTAAGGAAACCTCCTAAAAAACCTACCTAAATATCAACTATATACAAAAAGTGGAGCAGTGTCCGTCGACTCCAAATCATAAGAAAAAACAAAGGAAACCTAAAACTAAAGAACTATATACAAAGGCGGCGGGCAAGTCCAGCGGCTCACTCTGTGGTGTTCCGGGCCAGGGCATCATCGAACTCCTGTTCGATGTCCCGGAGGCGGTCCAGTTCCATGGCCCCGAGGGTCCGCAGGGACGACGCCGTGTCCTCCTCCAACCCCCTGCGGATTGCCTCGAGGCACTCGGCCCGCCTGAGGGCCCTCCGCATGGAGTTCTCCGCCCTGACCATTGTGAGCCGCGCCTCTTCCGCCCGCCGCCGCTCCGCACCTATGGCGTGGCACAACCGCTGCCACACGGAAGACACTCTCTGTCCTGGGTCCTCCTGCCCTCCGGCCGTTGCCTGCCCCTCCGATGTCGAAGGCCCCGAGCCTTCATGGCTCCCACCATCTTGCTGCTGCTGCTGCTCTGCCTCTGCCCGTGCACTGCCTCCTGCTGCCTGCACATCCTCCGCCGGCTGGGGTGCAGTTGTTGATGTGGCCACCCCTGCTGGACGTCCGACTCCCGACTGTGGCAGGGATGCCTCCTCCACCAGCCTGGCCGCACTGTCAGAGGCAGCTCCACAGGGCACCCAGGTGACTGATGGGTGGGAAGATGGCACAGAGGACGACTGGCGCGTAGGGGGTCCAGTTGAGGAGGGGGTCGGAACAAGCCCCATCAGACGGAGGAATCCGGTCTGGGTGACCTGTCCCAGCAGGCTGACGTGGTCAACGAGCCATTCGAGATGACGTGCAGTCTCTCCATGAAAAGACTGCAGGTCACCTCGCATGGCCCGTTGACACAACGCCACACCAGCCAGGACAGGCTCAACCCGGACCTGGATAGCCACGTCCGCAGGCAGAGGAAGGCCAGTTGACGTCAGCTCATCCCCTGCCTGAAAACAGGTCTGGACGTAGGCATCCCTGCTGGTGCAAGATGATGCAGGGACAGGATCGGGGACAGGATTGCACACAGGCACCTCCGCGGGCGCCTGTGCTGCCTCCTGTCCCTGGTCCTGGACTACACCACTAGCACCAGTGGGATCCCCACCTCCAGACCCCGTCTCTGGTGCTTGCGCGGCCCCCTCCTCCACCAAACCCCCCACCAACCTGGATGACTCTGTGCCAT
This sequence comes from Ambystoma mexicanum, assembly GCF_040938575.1. Lineage (NCBI taxonomy): Eukaryota > Metazoa > Chordata > Amphibia > Caudata > Ambystomatidae > Ambystoma > Ambystoma mexicanum. Next base: position 1,001,869,120 of record NC_090928.1, read on the forward strand.
CTTCCCCTGTTGGGCCCTGTGGGGTCCCAGCTGCCCCTTCTGCTGCCGAGGAGTCCAACTGCAACCTCCGCCTCTTGGACCTCCCCCCGGCAGCTGCGGCCTGGGACGCGGCACCGGACTCCTCACTCCCCGACGAGATGACAACACGGGAGGGGAGCCGGGCCTTGCGTCTCCGGCTGGCGGTCGGATCCCCGCCGCTGTGCTCCACAGCACCTTCTCCGCCCTCTTCATCAGTTGACGCTGCAGACAGGGAGAAACAAAACACAGGCATCAGGGCACTGTACAATGGACACATACACGCATGACAGTTGCACATGAGTGGCATTGGCAAACCTCAGACATGTCATCACAATCCCCAACACACATGTCATTGCAACTGGCACACATGAGCCATACCACAGCCATATCGCAACTGCCACCACCATCCCTACACATACAACAGCATGAGCAGCCAAAGGGGAGCCATACATCACATGCAACACAGGAAGTGCAACACACATGTACACACACCACCACACTTGCATGCATGTCTACACCTCTGCCAAGTGTCGCACTGTTCAGACGGGCATCCATGTCACATCTGCCAATCAGGCTTCCACATACCGCTGTCACATGCATCCATGTAGCATCACTGTTGCACCTTTGACAAATACACACACATGCACATGTACACAGTGCTCATACATGCAGCCGAAAACAACATACATGCCTGACATCACGGACATGTCTACTTACATACACATTCATCCAAACATGTGTGCACGCACAACTGCATTTGCCATGCAAGCCCACACACACAAGCACCATCCATGTCTCACACATTACAGCCCTCGCATGTGTCAGCCCCACGGCCCTGTACACCCCCACCCATACTCCACCCCATACAAACAGATGTGCAACCGGCACAATGGGGAATGATCACCACACGCCCTGCTCACAACCAGGATGCATGTACACTCACCGCTCGACTCCAGACGGCTCTGCTTCTCTAGGACCTGGACGTGGAGCGCTGGGGATAGACCTGGACGTGGAGCGCTGGGGATATGCGTTCCAGGACCCCCATCTGTTCTTCCGACAAGTGGCCCCGGCGCCCCTTGGCATCCGCTGCCTTCAAGAGGCGCCGGGCCTTGTTCAGGGTCCTGGACCTGAAGTCCTCCCAGCGCTTCCTGACATGTTGTAAGTCCCGGACTGCCACCCCCTCCGCGTTGATGGCAGTCACGATGTCTGTCCAGATCCGAGTCCGTCCTTCCTTGTCGGCGCGGGAACTTCCAAAGAGGGCATCATACTGCCCCAGGACTTGCTCCACCAGGACACCAACTTCGGTGGCACTGAAGCTGGTGCCCCTCTGCCTCTCTGGCCGGGGGTTGTCAGTGGTCACAGATGGTGTTAGCCCCGACATGACAACCCCAGAGGCAGGAGTGGGTGGGCAACTGGGTCCTGGGGCTGGGCTGTGGAGCGATGGGATTCCAGTCGGGAGTCTTCTGTTCCAGCAGGGGTGGTCACAGCAACAGCACCCCTGGCTGATGTGCAGGCAGCAAATGGCAGTGCACGTGGGCAGCAGGCAGTCAGGCAGCAGCAGATAGCAGGTGGGAGCGTGCTCGGGGCTCTGGGGGGCAGTAATTCGGCCTTTTGGGCAGGAGCGTGGTCTCCCGTGTGCTCACGCGTGGCCAGCTTGGTACGGAGTGAATTGGCACGTGAAAATCCTGCACGTCAGCGTGAAAACCGAGGAAAGGCCCTAAGCGCGTAAGCGCGTCAGCACGCATACGCGATTCCATTGGACCAAAGGCCCTCAGCGCGTAAGCGCGTCTGTGACGTGACCCGCACGGGTGTTTCCCACACTGCACGTGATGACAGAGCACACGTGGAAAGACTGCACGTCAGAGTCTCATCGCGTGTGATTGGTGGAAATGGCCGTACACCGGGATACAGGTGCGCTGACGTGCTTGCGTGTGTAAGTGTCCGCGCACACCTCATATACACGTACATAGGCCAATCGCGTGTACACGCACTTTTGTCCAATTACACGCGATGAGACTCTGACGTGCAGTCTTTCCACGTGTGCTCTGTCATCACGTGCAGTGTGGGAAACACCCGTGCGGGTCACGTCACAGACGCGCTTACGCGCTGAGGGCCTTTGGTCCAATGGAATCGCGTATGCGTGCTGACGCGCTTACGCGCTTAGGGCCTTTCCTCGGTTTTCACGCTGACGTGCAGGATTTTCACGTGCCAATTCACTCCGTACCAAGCTGGCCACGCGTGAGCACACGGGAGACCACGCTCCTGCCCAGAAGGCCGAATTACTGCCCCCCAGAGCCCCGAGCACGCTCCCACCTGCTATCTGCTGCTGCCTGACTGCCTGCTGCCCACGTGCACTGCCATTTGCTGCCTGCACATCAGCCAGGGGTGCTGTTGCTGTGACCACCCCTGCTGGAACAGAAGACTCCCGACTGGAATCCCATCGCTCCACAGCCCAGCCCCAGGACCCAGTTGCCCACCCACTCCTGCCTCTGGGGTTGTCATGTCGGGGCTAACACCATCTGTGACCACTGACAACCCCCGGCCAGAGAGCCAGAGGGGCACCAGCTTCAGTGCCACCGAAGTTGGTGTCCTGGTGGAGCAAGTCCTGGGGCAGTATGATGCCCTCTTTGGAAGTTCCCGCGCCGACAAGGAAGGACGGACTCGGATCTGGACAGACATCGTGACTGCCATCAACGCGGAGGGGGTGGCAGTCCGGGACTTACAACATGTCAGGAAGCGCTGGGAGGACTTCAGGTCCAGGACCCTGAACAAGGCCCGGCGCCTCTTGAAGGCAGCGGATGCCAAGGGGCGCCGGGGCCACTTGTCGGAAGAACAGATGGGGGTCCTGGAACGCATATCCCCAGCGCTCCACGTCCAGGTCCTAGAGAAGCAGAGCCGTCTGGAGTCGAGCGGTGAGTGTACATGCATCCTGGTTGTGAGCAGGGCGTGTGGTGATCATTCCCCATTGTGCCGGTTGCACATCTGTTTGTATGGGGTGGAGTATGGGTGGGGGTGTACAGGGCCGTGGGGCTGACACATGCGAGGGCTGTAATGTGTGAGACATGGATGGTGCTTGTGTGTGTGGGCTTGCATGGCAAATGCAGTTGTGCGTGCACACATGTTTGGATGAATGTGTATGTAAGTAGACATGTCCGTGATGTCAGGCATGTATGTTGTTTTCGGCTGCATGTATGAGCACTGTGTACATGTGCATGTGTGTGTATTTGTCAAAGGTGCAACAGTGATGCTACATGGATGCATGTGACAGCGGTATGTGGAAGCCTGATTGGCAGATGTGACATGGATGCCCGTCTGAACAGTGCGACACTTGGCAGAGGTGTAGACATGCATGCAAGTGTGGTGGTGTGTGTACATGTGTGTTGCACTTCCTGTGTTGCATGTGATGTATGGCTCCCCTTTGGCTGCTCATGCTGTTGTATGTGTAGGGATGGTGGTGGCAGTTGCGATATGGCTGTGGTATGGCTCATGTGTGCCAGTTGCAATGACATGTGTGTTGGGGATTGTGATGACATGTCTGAGGTTTGCCAATGCCACTCATGTGCAACTGTCATGCGTGTATGTGTCCATTGTACAGTGCCCTGATGCCTGTGTTTTGTTTCTCCCTGTCTGCAGCGTCAACTGATGAAGAGGGCGGAGAAGGTGCTGTGGAGCACAGCGGCGGGGATCCGACCGCCAGCCGGAGACGCAAGGCCCGGCTCCCCTCCCGTGTTGTCATCTCGTCGGGGAGTGAGGAGTCCGGTGCCGCGTCCCAGGCCGCAGCTGCCGGGGGGAGGTCCAAGAGGCGGAGGTTGCAGTTGGACTCCTCGGCAGCAGAAGGGGCAGCTGGGACCCCACAGGGCCCAACAGGGGAAGATGGCACAGAGTCATCCAGGTTGGTGGGGGGTTTGGTGGAGGAGGGGGCCGCGCAAGCACCAGAGACGGGGTCTGGAGGTGGGGATCCCACTGGTGCTAGTGGTGCAGTCCAGGGCCAGGGACAGGAGGCAGCACAGGCGGCCGCGGAGGTGCCTGTGTGCAATCCTGTCCCCGATCCTGTCCCTGCATCATCTTGCACCAGCAGGGATGCCTACGTCCAGACCCGTTTTCAGGCAGGGGATGAGCTGACGTCAACTGGCCTTCCTCTGCCTGCGGACGTGGCCATCCGGGACCGGGTTGAGCCTGTCCTGGCTGGTGTGGCGTTGCGTCAACGGGCCATGCGAGGTGACCTGCAGTCTTTTCATGGAGAGACTGCACGTCATCTCGAATGGCTCGTTGACCACGTCAGCCTGCTGGGACAGGTCACCCAGACCGGATTCCGCTGTCTGATGGGGCTTGCTCCGACCCCCTCCTCAACTGGACCCCCTACGCGCCAGTCGTCCTCTGTGCCATCTTCCCACCCATCAGTCACCTGGGTGCCCTGTGGAGCTGCCTCTGACAGTGCGGCCAGGCTGGTGGAGGAGGCATCCCTGCCACAGTCGGGAGTCGGACGTCCAGCAGGGGTGGCCACATCAACAGGTGCACCCCAGCCGGCGGAGGATGTGCAGGCAGCAGGAGGCAGTGCACGGGCAGAGGCAGAGCAGCAGCAGCAGCAAGATGGTGGGAGCCATGAAGGCTCGGGGCCTTCGACATCGGAGGGGCAGGCATCGGCCGGAGGGCAGGAGGACCCAGGACAGAGAGTGTCTTCCGTGTGGCAGCGGTTGTGCCACGCCATAGGTGCGGAGCGGCGGCGGGCGGAAGAGGCGCGGCTCACAATGGTCAGGGCGGAGAACTCCATGCGGAGGGCCCTGAGGCGGGCCGAGTGCCTCGAGGCAATCCGCAGGGGGTTGGAGGTGGACACGGCGTCGTCCCTGCGGACCCTCGGGGCCATGGAACTGGACCGCCTCCGGGACATCGAACAGGAGTTCGATGATGCCCTGGCCCGGAACACCACAGAGTGAGCCGCTGGACTTGCCCGCCGCCTTTGTATATAGTTCTTTAGTTTTAGGTTTCCTTTCGTTCTTATTATTATTTGGAGTCGACGGACACTGCTCCACTTTTTGTATATAGTTGATATTTAGGTAGGTTTTTTAGGAGGTTTCCTTAGTTCAGTTGTGATGATGGACCCTTGTTATTTTTGTACATAGTTCTTTGTTGCATGGAGACTTTTTACATTTCACTTTGGACATTTTTTTTGATTTGATTTTCTAGTTTTGTGTTTTTATGCGGACATGCAGCTTATTTTTTCACATTTAAATTGTAGTTAGTTTTCTTTCTTTGGCATTTGTATTTTTTTCTATACATTTTTTTTTCCATTGTTCACTGTGTGGTTTCATCTCCTTGGTTTCATGCATGTCATGTTGTGTGTTTTCCCATTCAATTTGAAAATATGTGTGTGACGGACATGGGTTCATTTGCTTCATGTACATTGGGGGTGTAACATGTGATTTCCATTTCCATGTGGGTGAATGGGTTACTTGGTAGGTCTTTTTGGCTGTGGAGGCTGACCATTACGCACATGATTGGGGATTGTGAGGACCTGGTGGGGGCTGCACATGGTGGCAGGGGGGTGGGGGTGCAGAGGGACATGAGTGGGGGCCTGGTGGAGGTTGAGCCTGCACTGCTGGGGGGTGGGGGTGGTGGGAGACATGAGTGGGGGCCTGGTGGAGGGTGACCCTGCACTGCTGGGGTGTGGGGGTGATGGGAGACATGAGTGGGGGCCTGGTGGAGGGTGACCCTGGTGGCTGGGGGGTGGGGGTGATAGGGGACATGAGTGGGGGCCTGGTGGAGGGTGACCCTGGTGGCTGGGGGGTGGGGGTGGTGGTAGACATGAGTGGGGGCCTGGTGGAGGGTGACCCTGCACTGCTGGGGGGTGGGGGTGGTGGGAGACATGAGTGGGGCCCTGGTGGAGGGTGACCCTGGTGGCTGGGGGGTGGGGGTGGTGGGGGACATGAGTTGGACATGGGTGGGGGCCTGCTGGCAGGTGCCCCACAGTGCTGGGGAGTGGGGGTGGTGGGAGACATGAGTGGGGCCCTGGTGGAGGGTGACCCTGCACTGCTGGGGGGTGGGGGTGGTGGGAGACATGAGTGGGGCCCTGGTGGAGGGTGACCCTGGTGGCTGGGGGGTGGGGGTGGTGGGAGACATGAGTTGGACATGGGTGGGGGCCTGCTGGCAGGTGCCCCACAGTGCTGGGGTGTGGGGGTGGTGGGAGACATGAGTTGAACATGGGTGGGGGCCTGCTGGCAGGTGCCCCACAGTGCTGGGGTGTGGGGGTGGTGGGAGACATGAGTTGGACATGGGTGGGGGCCTGCTGGCAGGTGCCCCACAGTGCTGGGGGGTGGGGGTGGTGGGAGACATGAGTGGGGCCCTGGTGGAGGGTGACCCTGGTGGCTGGGGGGTGGGGGTGGTGGGAGACATGAGTTGGACATGGGTGGGGGCCTGCTGGCAGGTGCCCCACAGTGCTGGGGTGTGGGGGTGGTGGGAGACATGAGTTGAACATGGGTGGGGGCCTGCTGGCAGGTGCCCCACAGTGCTGGGGTGTGGGGGTGGTGGGAGACATGAGTTGGACATGGGTGGGGGCCTACTGGCAGGTGCCCCACAGTGCTGGGGGGTGGGGTGGTGGGGGACATGAGTTGGACATGGGTGGGGGCCTGCTGGCAGGTGCCCCACAGTGCTGGGGGGTGGGGGTGGTGGGAGACATGAGTGGGGCCCTGGTGGAGGGTGACCCTGCACTGCTGGGGGGTGGGGGTGGTGGGAGACATGAGTGGGGCCCTGGTGGAGGGTGACCCTGGTGGCTGGGGGTGGTGGGAGACATGAGTTGGACATGGGTGGGGGCCTGCTGGCAGGTGCCCCACAGTGCTGGGGGGTGGGGGTGGTGGGAGACATGAGTTGAACATGGGTGGGGGCCTGCTGGCAGGTGCCCCACAGTGCTGGGGTGTGGGGGTGGTGGGAGACATGAGTTGGACATGGGTGGGGGCCTGCTGGCAGGTGCCCCACAGTGCTGGGGGGTGGGGGTGGTGGGAGACATGAGTGGGGCCCTGGTGGAGGGTGACCCTGGTGGCTGGGGGGTGGGGGTGGTGGGAGACATGAGTTGGACATGGGTGGGGGACTGCTGGCATGTGCCCCACAGTGCTGGGGGGTGGGGGTGCAAGGGGACATGTGTTGGTGTTCATTAGTTCAAGGAGACATGTGCCTTTGCTGGGGGGCATGCCCATGTTGGGTGGGCTGCCTGCGGGACATGACCAGGGATGCAGGGTAGTCCCCTGTGGTGTGGGCTGCCTGCAGGGGCCGTGGAGGGTGTACAGGGTACACCTGGGAGGACCCACACTGTCAAATCACATGTGGGACTCCCCGGCACCCCTGAAATACACGTACCGTGCAGAAATCGCGTGTTTAACTTCCCGCGCACCCCTGAAATACACGCGCCCAGGCTATTCGCGTGTAAAACTTCCTGCGCACCCCTGAAATACACGCGCCCAGGCTATTCGCGTGTAAAACTTCCCGCGCACCCCTGAAATACACGCGCCCAGGCTATTCGCGTGTGGAACTTCCCGCGCACCCCTGAAATACCCGGGCCCAGGCTATTCGCGTGTGGAACTCCCCGCGCACCCCTGAAATACACGGGCCCAGGCTATTCGCGTGTGGAACTTCCCGCGCACCCCTCAAATTCACGCGCCCAGGCTATTCGCGTGTGGAACTTCCCGCGAACCCCTGAAATACACGCGCCCAGGCTATTCGCGTGTGGAACTTCCCGCGCACCCCTGAAATACACGCGCCCAGCCTATTCGCGTGTGGAACTTCCCGCGCACCCCTGAAATACACGCGCCCAGGCTATTCGCGTGTGGAACTTCCCGCGAACCCCTGAAATACACGCGCCCAGGCTATTCGCGTGTGGAACTTCCCGCGAACCCCTGTAATACACGTAGCCCGCTCCCCCAGGCCCGATCGCGTGAGGAACTTCCCGCGCACCCCTCAAATTCACGCGCCCAGGCTATTCGCGTGTGAAACTTCACGCGAACCCCTGAAATACACGTAGCACGCTCCCCCAGGCCCGATCGCGTGAGGAACTTCACGCGAACCCCTGTAATACACGTAGCCCGCTCCCCCAGGCCCGATCGCGTGTGGAACTTCACGCGAACCCCTCAAATTCACGCGCCCAGGCTATTCGCGTGTGAAACTTCACGCGAACCCCTGAAATACACGTAGCACGCTCCCCCAGGCCCGATCGCGTGAGGAACTTCACGCGAACCCCTGAAATACACGTAGCACGCTCCCCCAGGCCCGATCGCGTGAGGAACTTCACGCGAACCCCTGTAATACACGTAGCCCGCTCCCCCAGGCCCGATCGCGTGTGGAACTTCACGCGAACCCCTCAAATTCACGCGCCCAGGCTATTCGCGTGTGAAACTTCACGCGAACCCCTGAAATACACGTAGCACGCTCCCCCAGGCCCGATCGCGTGAGGAACTTCACGCGAACCCCTGTAATACACGTAGCCCGCTCCCCCAGGCCCGATCGCGTGTGGAACTTCACGCGAACCCCTGTAATACACGTAGCCCGCTCCCCCAGGCCCGATCGCGTGTGGAACTTCACGCGAACCCCTCAAATTCACGCGCCCAGGCTATTCGCGTGTGAAACTTCACGCGAACCCCTGAAATACACGTAGCACGCTCCCCCAGGCCCGATCGCGTGAGGAACTTCACGCGAACCCCTGTAATACACGTAGCCCGCTCCCCCAGGCCCGATCGCGTGTGGAACTTCACGCGAACCCCTGTAATACACGTAGCCCGCTCCCCCATGCCCGATCGCGTGTGGAACTTCACGCGAACCCCTGAAATACACGTAGCCCGCTCCCCCAGGCCCGATCGCGTGAGGAACTTCACGCGAACCCCTGTAATACACGTAGCCCGCTCCCCCAGGCCCGATCGCGTGAGGAACTTCACGCGAACCCCTGTAACACGTATTTTTTGTCAGCGGGTGTCCGTGTTTGTGGGTACCCCTTTGCACGTCATTTTTCCTGGAGGGCCACAGTATGGGACATTCATCATGGCAGTATATAGGTGCTATTTGTTGGCGCACCTTTTGGCGCACATTTCTTACAGCCGCAGAGACGCTACCGCCTCCTTTCTTGTGGCGGTCGTGTTTGTGCCTGTGCGCTGGTTTGAGCGTGCGCTTTTTTCCCCTATTCTATTCCATGAATACGTGTTGTAGGCGAGCGTGTGGGCGTTCCGCGCACTTGTGCCCTGTACTTCCCCCGTGACGCCCACGTTTTGGCTAGTTGTTCCCCATTCCGAGTGTTACGCCCGTGTTCCGCCTACTTTTATTGCGTGCGCCGCGCTATGTGCGAATTTCGCTGTGGCCTGTGCGATTTTCGCTGTGACCTGGCGCACGCTGTTAGATGGCCTGTGCGCCAACGTGCGCCAACGTGCGCCGCGCACTTTTTTTTCGCACATCCGCTGGTTTTCTCGCGCACGGCCTTCCATGAATCGACGTGCGCTGCTTTTCGTGCGATTTTCGCACGTTCACTGCGATTTTCGCTATTCCACTGCGAATCGCACGTTTTTGCCCACTTGCGCCGCGCTAATTATTCCATGAATCGGCCTCATAATGGGATGTACGCGGGATGCGTTTCTTTGCAGATCAAAGTGTCTTGTGCCAAGCCGTGGCTATTCATTGTTGATAAGTGTGAGCCACTTTTGCAAATTAGATTTTTTAAGTGCTCTAAACATCAATTTGGCCGTCTATATAACACCTGCCAGCCGGCCATACCCATTGAAAACTCCATTAATCATGTTCTTATTACAGCCTAGTTGTGACTTCGCTACTGACCTGTTACAAGAAAATGGCAACATTCACAGAATTCCAGCTGCACCGCAGCACTTAATTAAAGCCAGAATGAGCTTTTCAAATTCCTTTCTTCTAAAATGTCTTTCTGTTTAAGTCTGCAGCCATCAATTGATAAGCAATTGTTTGTGGTAGCATGTTTACTGCGTGGCCCTCTGGAGTTTACGCATAAGTGCGAGACTCTGTCTGCATGTTATCTTTGTTAAACCATTGTTAGATGCATTTTATTAAACTGCTTCAGCTATTTGTCTGCAAGACATCACAAGCTGCATACTAGCCTGTTTTTATCTAAACAGGGTTTACATTGACTATATGTATCAACATCTAGAAGATCTTACTCTAGGTCAAGCAAGAGGCCAAGCAAGAGGCCAGGAATTAAATGTGATGATATTTTGTGGCCATGTATTAATATCCCCAGTGCAACGTCAGCGTTCCGTGCCCTAATAAAGAAACTTGTCCATGAGCCTTGATCCTCTGTTTGGTCACAGAACTCCTTGTCGACTTGCAATATCCATACAATGTGCAGTAGAGGGTTCTCTATCGCATATATTGTGGGTCACTTATTTGTAATTCAGAATTGTATATGTCCTAACTGTTAAATGTGATTTATACATCAAAGAGTTCAGTTCCATGTATATATAGCACTAGGCCACAGCTCAATGCATTAAACAGGTACAGTACGCCAAACTGACAAATCGCACCCACGAAATGTACTTGCTTTTATGGTATATTAAGTAGCTTTGGGTTTTCACCCTAAATTACTAGGGTAATCCAGACGTGGAACCTTTGCTCACTGTTCTTAGCGAGGCACAGCTCTGCCTCACTGATGAGGCCCAACCAGGCCGAAACACGTGTCTGGGGTTGCTGATGGTACTCTTGTTCAGCAGAGAATTGCATGGCTTTTCGGTGCTGGACTGCACTTGGGCAGAACAAAGACTAATATGTAGTGTAAATTACTGTTCTGTGAAATGATGGTGAGCTAAAGACTTTGGTTGAGACTCAAACCCGGGATATAGGTTGGTAGAGAAAAACTCCCAGAACCCCCCTTACTCTTGCTGGGGATACAACATCATACAATATAATACAAGACCTGGTGTATGTTTGTCCAATGGAGTCATGCTCTGTAGAGACTGTCTGCTTCACCTGTTGTCACTGCTAGAGGGAGCTGTTGCCTTAGGATGATTCCATTGGCGATCAGACATATGAAGAAGCTCAAAACAATCCCATAGAATTTATAAACAAGTTGGCTCCATTGGGAATGCCTCTTCATAGGTTGAAAATTAAAGCTGGCAGTGTTAGTATGTTGCGTAGAAATCTTAACATAAAAAGGGGTCCGTGCAATGGAACCAGATTGTTAGTTTAAGATCTTAAGGCAAATCTGATAATTGCAGAGGTGCTCACATGAACAGCTCAAAACCAGATGTTGTTTATCCTACAAATAGATGTAGCCTCTGCCAACACTGAACTACCATTCATTTTGAAGAGGATACAGTTTCCAATTAAACTTTCCTTTGAAATGACCATTAGCAAGTCACGAAAAGTTGAAATATTCATGGACAACTTTATGTTGCAATGTCTTGAGTTCGTACATCATCTGATGTCAAAATTAGGACACTTCAAGGTTCCAAGCAATGAAAGATATTACCTAACAGTGCCACAATTTTGTTTTACAAAAAACATTGTTTTCAAAGAAATATACTTCAAATAAATACATAGGATCTGTCAGTTAATTAAGTTACAATATACCTGTGTATCATGTAATTGTTAATTGTAATATTTCTTGGCATGTGTTATTATATCGATAACATTCTACATGTACATTTGAAACTTTTTTAAACTTGAATTTACTTTATATTATGATCTCATGTCTACTGTACTGTTTATATTTTTAATTCTTTATTTATTTTTCTTTTAACATAAATTACATTAAAATATACCACACAATATATGAACACTATGAAAATGCTTTTACACTAATTCCATATAATCCCTGAATGATAATGGTTGTTTTACTTTTGTAGCATCCACTGAGCACACGTAAGAGTGGACAACGTTGCAGTGTTTCGAGATTTGTTTTTTTTTGTTTTTGGGGGAATGCAGCTTTGGGCTGATTAATGTACCCACGCGGACCTTTGTGGAGAAAGAGATACTAAGCACAATAACATCCTCTACCAGGAGCTTTGATACTTGTATGTAGGCATTGACCTGCATAACATCCAGTGGTTTGTAATATAAGCAGCCAGTTGTGATGACACTACTGGATTATTATAATATAATGAACACGCTGCAATGTCAAAACTAGAGGACTCTAAGGCTATATGGCTTTGTGGAGTGGCTGTCATGACACCTGCAAAACCTATCAAACACATACATAAATACAATTTACAATTATATAGGGGACATAGTACTTCTTTATTTTGTATGGTATTATAAGTCACAAGGAGTTTCCTTGACCAAAGAGAGGAACAAGGCCAAAGGTTTAATTCCTTTATAAGGCCACAGAACTCTAAGGTGACTTGCAGTTTCCTTTCCATGCATGTATGGCATGTTATATTCCTTATAATACGTGGTTTCACCCTGCCATTCCCTTTAATGCTTGACCTACCGCCTAATCTAATGTAAAAGATTTTAGTTCTTAATACATTTTTATCAATGTCCAATCGGCTTGGATTGAAAAACACACTACTAGGAATCTTACAATGCATTGCAGAAAAACAAGATTAAGCAGTTTAATATAATGCATCTTAAAATTAATTTGTTATTTAAAATGAATGATTCGACAAATAGAAGTTAATTTAATTAACATTCATACAAAAGACAAAAAACACTCCAAACATACACTGCACCGCAGAAATAAATACAATTAAAATCAAATGGAAATATTGTTCCAAGACACAATAAATCATTGAAACAGCAAAATGTATAGACATAAATAAATCTTTAATACAAAACCTATTATGTGCCTATTTCCACAATTATGATAAAACAATATATAACTGGTTGAACCTTAGTTGACATCTAATATATACACATATTTCATATAAAGCTAGGCATCGAAACAGAAGGTAATATAAAAGTGCACATTAATACAAAAGACACAATAAACTTAAAGCACTTTTACAAAACAACATACAACTTTACTATGAAAAGCATACACATTTAAAGGTATTCTAAACAAATTAATATGAAAATGCACAATGAGTCCAAATTCTAAATGCGTGTGACACCACCTGTTTTGTATAGTATGGAATAGTATCAAACAACCCATCCCAAATGACTTTACCTACATATTTCGGTCTCTTATACTTTCCTCTTGGACCTTCTTCAGGGCCCAATCAGAGCAATGGTCCCATACCAGTGGAAACAGCAGGAATGTCCACCATGTTTACTTGCATGTCTTAAAATGGTGTGTTTGAATGCTCACATGATCAGTACATATACACAAGTCCACAAACCAAAAGTACATCTCTTATCTAGCTAGACTGACACCTAGGGCCTGATTCACAGAAGCATTTTTATAATGGCACAATCACATTGGAAAACGCTCTTGAATAAGGCCCCTAATGTCATATATTAACAGAACCAAAATAGCGTAACACACAGATAAATCAGCTCAGGCCACAAGTTACACCCAAACATGTAGCACACAATTGGTTTTGTGACATCATTTTAATTTAAATAGAGAAAAACCAAAACACAGAACAACGCTTGCATTTCTTACTAACCATGCATAATAACCAATTATACATGGGAATAAATGTGTTAGTTCACTTCAAACAAACATCTCCTAATTCTGAGTGATAACTTTGTAGCCAGAGGCCAATACTCAAGATGTTAAAAAAAGATGCAAAAAAGGAGTGTGATCCATGATCAATAGAACACACAATTACTACGGATCATGCGTTATCCTTTTTTGAGTTATTTTATGAGACACCAAAATGGATAAACACAGGTTTCTAAGGAATGCCAATAATACTGATGCATTGTCATATCTTTCGTCAGTACAATTCCGGTTTGCCGTCCCACTTTCTATTAGCTGCTTTCCACAAATTCAGTTTAAAAAATGTACGGATCCTGGATTTATAGATTGAATTCTGCTCTTTCTCTTTACTGCCTTCAGCAGCAGGCATTGTAGCATCACAAATGAACTGCGATAATTGATTACAGGTACAGTAGTTAAGTCATTTTTTTTATGACAGGTCAGTAGTGATGTCACAACTAGACTCTAATTTATGGGATAGAGAACCCAATACCACACATAACAATATTGCAACTCGCCAACTGGCCTCATTCCGCAATTTGGTGACAGAATTCCAAGCTGACTGGCAATATCCTTTTTACATATGGTAGGGGATATTTCACTTCCTATGATATATGGCCATACACTGTGATCCCAATTCAAACCTGTTCTCTTGCTTAATTCAATGTAATGTATCTTCCACATACAACTTTTAAAAAGTAATACAATACAGAAAGATGTGTGCTTTCATACGTTTAACTTCAACAGTGCAAAAAATAAACTTATTACAATGAACAGTTCTTTATTAATTGATGGCTGTTATGTTTCACAGAAATCTATTTTACAAGAAAGGAAATAGAAAAACTTGTCACAGCTTTAATGACGTGCTGGAGTGACAGCAGGGACTATAATATCTGCTGGTTCAATCAGCGGGTATTGTGATATCCTAACAGGCTGTAACATTTGTAATTCACACAAAAACCCACATGCACTGAGGGTGGGATGGGGAGGGAAACGGGTAGCAGGTGGTGGGGAAGAAAGATAAGATAACCGGTAAAATATCAGGCGAAAGGACAATCTCAAATGATTTCTGTGAAGTCATCGTAATAGAATTGTTTTCAATTGTTTTCCGAAAGGCCAGTAGGCAGCCCTGGCAGGTAGGTGCAGAGGTAGCTTATTCCACAGTCATGAAGTAGTGATTGGGAAGCTAGAGCCCCAAGCTCTAGTAGGTCTGAAAATGTGGGATAGCAAGTGTTTTCCCATTATACATATATAATTGGTTATTTATAACACGCTTAATACACAGAGGTTTCTAAGCATGGACCCAGGGATTGAACCTGTGTTGCTCTGCGTCATCTTGCTTCCGATGGCATTGTTCTGGACGGTCTGTAGCTTGTTAAGGTTACGTTGTGATGTGTCTGCGAGGAGGGAGTTGCAGTAGTTAAGCCAAGAGCCTATTACTACTCTGGCAATGGCCAGGTGGTCGTGTGAGGACAGGAGGTGTTTGGATGTGGTTAAGAGTTTTTTTGGATGTGTTTAAGGGTTGTGTGGCAACTAATATTCAATATAATTTTAGGGGTATCAAAGGATGCCTTGTATTATAATACAATTATTTATAAGCTTTTTTTACAATTATTGCAGCTGCATTTTATTAGACACACATGGCAGCCTGCAATATCTGTATACAAGCCTGGAAATAATTTCTTATTAGCACCCAGGGGTGGGGAGGCGCAGCCAATGATGTTCAGCAGATCGCAGGCTCAAACCTGTAATTACAGCCCGCATTCCACAGAATCTGCAGGCTGCCTACCCCTCTGTGGGCCGCCATCTTTCCCCCTGCCCTCCCTTCCATAACTATTTCATACATTTTTTTTTTCAAAATTCAAACCCCCTCCCCACTTACTTGACTGTTGCGGTGGCGGCAGCACCTGCCGCCACAGAAGCAGCTTCAATTTTGTGGCCTCCATGGTCATAGAAAAGGGACTCCGTATGGAGACCTGCCTTCTAAAACCATGGCGGACACTTTGGTAAAGTATTTTCTTTCATGCAAAGGGATCCGCGCGGCGTCCCGTTGAATGGAGGAAAATACTTTTTTTTAGCACTATGGGTTACCTCATTGGTAACCCGGGGTGCTGATAGCCTTAACCCTCCATTTCAAGGGCTGGAACGGGCGTAACGGCACTGTGTCTTCACTATAGGCCCTTGCTTCACTCGGGCCAATAACCTGGGCTGCCGGGCCGTTACCCCCGTTCCAGCCTTTGGAACGGGGGATTAATGCAATATTACAGGCTAGTTGTGACATCACAACTAGCTTGTAATAAGAAAATGATAACACAAATGCTCTGAAATCAGTTATTATGCCCCAGTTGTGACATCACAATGCTTGTTGCCTGAGCCAGCAGAGAGAACTCTAGCTGTCACTGCAGCAGGTCATTAAAGCTGTGAACAGCATTTACTATTCCTTGCTTGCAGAGTAATTTTCTGTGTCACTTTAAAACCATTAATTGACCAGGAACTGTTTATGGTAGAATGTAGAAGCTGTGCACTGCTGGAGTTTAACACATGCGAGCAATACTCTGCATGTTATTACTTATTTTAAAGCAAGAAAAGACAACTTTTTCTCAATACATTTCATTAAACTGCTTGAACTATTTTTCTACGCCACGTTAGGAGCTGCATTTTTGCTTTTTTAAATCCAGACATATTTTATATACATGATATGGATCTGAAAATGGAATATCTCTTACATTAGATTAAGCAAGAGCCAAGGCATTAAAGGGGAGTGACAGTGGGTGGCCACGTATAGTTTAAATAATAAAATACCCCCTACCATACATAAAAAGGATATTGCACATCACCTGGGAGTTCCATGATCTTATTAAGGAACTCGACCTTTGGCTTCTCGCCCACAAAACTCCTCAGTGACTTGCAATAACCTTATAACGTACACCTTGGTTTGTTTCCCCGATATATTATGCTACCCTTGCTATTACTTTCTTAATAAATAAGTCGTATTGTTGTCCTGGAGATTGCCAGCTGAGCTCTCGTTTGAAGAAATAACACATTCAGAAGGAGACTCACAATAAGGTTCTCTAGGACTACCATTACGGCAATGACAACAGGTAGGCAGTACCCCACCCCTTGCATGGTCTGCAAACTTACATTGCTGCAGGGATGTCATTTAGGGGTCATAGGGGTCGCAACTGCATCCTCTGAGGTCTCCCTTGTGACCCCTAAAACATTTTTAATGGAAGTTCCTGGGCTGGGGCCAGCACCATGGCTCTTTGTTTCTGGAGTTGCTGACTTTCTTATTCAGGCCTCTTAAAAAAACAAGGGGTTCCACAAGTGTACCACTTTGAACCGTGACCCTAAAAAAGAAAGAATAGGAATAACAAATAATTTGTCTTTCTGGAATTCTATACAATAATTGCTAGACTCATCAAAGGTTTATTTCGGACGCACTTCAAGGGGTGAGTCACTGATTTAGTCTGTTATTAAAGACCTCAAATTCACAATAGAGACAAAAACTTCCAAGAAGCATTTAGCGTAGAGTAAGCATCCATTTCGGACTATGTATTTTGCTTTTGCAAGTTGCAGTTATAGCATATATTTTTTTTCTGCTGTTGTCTCTGTTATGATCATCAAAAGACATTCCATCTCGGTGTCCTCAGTCACTTGACAAAATCTGTGTGCCTAAAATCTTTTGTACAGTGTAGAAATGTTTGATCATAGCACATAATGTGTCTTTCTTTCCTATTTCCATGACATGCTGTTCAGGATGCTTGTTTGCATGAATGAGGTAACGTGCCCAGAGTATGGGATGCCATGTGAGGCCAACCTCTGAAGCCTGAAAAGTAGATCCATGCAGGCTTGACATGTGCCCAACTTTTCACCAGACCTTGCACCAGACCTGCAGATGAACTGGCCTGCTGTTAAATCTGTTACCTGTTTAATAGTATCCACTGCAGAGTGTAATCTGCTTTCTGACTTTGAGAACATTCAGACATGTAATTGCTATTTTTATTATAGCCGGTAAGATAACTATAGCTGGTAAGATAGCTCAGTGGTTTGAGCGCTCGCTGCAGCAATGTGTCTGTGTGACCGGCAGGTTGTAGGTTCGAATCCCGACAAGGCCAACTCAGCCATTCATCCTTCAGAGGTTGATAAATGAGTACCAACACAGGTTGGGTGATACTGTATGTATAGTTGTTCTATATAAAGCACGTAAGCATAAGTGCTACATAATAACACATCATTATCATTTGCCCTTGGAAATCTCCTTGCATTCACATTAATTTGGTAATATGGGCCTATACACATTGATATTAACGAAACATATGGTGATCCATTCTTGTATGAAATGTATATCACATTACAGCGATTTTGTAACCGTATTTCTCGTAGTGTACTTAGGAACAATGCTATGTGATGCCACTTCCTGTTTTGTCAAGGAATGAAAGATTGTGTTCCATCGCTTCTTGTGATGTCACTTTGGGGTGGGATCAAATGACATCACTTAGTGTGATGTCATTGGAAGACAAGGGTCGTGTGACGTCACTTCTACTACCCCTGGCATTTCAGTGAAATGACGTCCCTGCAGTGCTGCTGGGCAACCATCAACGCCACCCTCTCTCTCTCTCTCTCTCTCTCTCTCTCTCTCTCTCTCTCTCACACACACACACACACACACACACACACACACACACACACACACACACACACACACACACACACACACACACACACACACACACACACACACACACACACACACACACACACACACACACACACACACACACACACACACACACACACACACACACACACACACACACACACACACACACACACACACACACACACACACACACACACACACACACACACACACACACACACACACACACACACACACACACACACACACACACACACACACACACACACACACACACACACACACACACACACACACACACACACACACTGCTTTATTCTGAGAAGGACCCCTCCACAGTGGAATGCTGTATGCCTGGCAAGGCAAATGCCCAAGATCGTACTACCCGTGGCTTCTGCTGCGGTGAGCATACACATTAACCCGGCCCACTCTGTCCCCCTACTCTCTCAGGCCCTGCAGACTTTTCACATGATACTGCTCACAGCGACCAATTAGGGATGGGGTCGTCAACCTGCTGAGAAGTAAGGTGCAGTTGGGATTTCAGCATCAGCACCGATCATGCAAATAACCTCCAATTTATATTCATCACATGGATATTTTTCTCATGCATATTCATGGTGGAGATCCTGAAAACCTGACTGGATTTTAATATTCAGAGCGCTGACACCCACGCCCCTAGGTCCAGTTCTTGTAAAAGTGATAATTCTAGTGTTTTGATTCCTTAAAGTAAAAATCATTTTAACATGGCCTTTCAGGTTTTCTTTTATAGCATTACTACCTAAGCTATTTTACCCACGAGACAACTGAATAACTTGTTTTTATCATGAACGTATTCAAATAGTGTTGCCTGTGCTTCCTCACTGGGCCACTTGCCATGTTGTAATAACAGAGGCTTTAATGTAAGCCTCCTCATTGGCCAGTCGAAGTTATTTATGGAAGATTGAGTAGGTCTGCCCATCCCTGCAGGTGGCTCCTGCTGCTCGCCCACTCCCGAGAGATCATTGTAGTCCTGCACCGATTTGAGCAAGCCAAGTGCATACTCAACTTCCTGGAGACATTGAGTGGCCAATCATAGCCCTCTACCTCCCGTGAGGTATTTTGATTCTCTATAGACAGCGCTGGAAAATCTTGTTGTATGGCAAGGGGAAGGAACAAGGTGCTGTGTTAACACTTTGGCTCATCTGTTTTCTAAGAGGTACCAGAGGTGGATGCGGTAGTGGAGCTGGTGAGGGCACAGCAGTACAGCACCTCCAACCCTTGGGACATGCAGCCGGACAGTCTGTCAGGGAGGGATATGATGGGTGTGGTGCTCATGTCAGAAGAGAGTGAGCTTGTTGTGGGTTGCGGTTGGCTGCCACTCCGTGCACTTTAACAATGGTTAGAGCAGGTGAGGAAGGAGGCTGTGGGGAAGCTGTTGGAGGAAGCCATGATAATAGTGGAGAGCTTGGAGAGGGCAGTGGGGGAGAATCCTCTTGTGAAGTAGTATCCCAGTGTTGAGGCTGTGGCAGAGGCTGCAGACACACTGCTCAAGGAGGAGGTTGCAGGTCAGGAGGCGTAATCGGGGGTAGAAGGATGTGGTGGGTCAGGAGTAGAAGTAGGAGCCAATAAAAGGAAGTGGTAGCAGATTTTAGGATGAAGAAGTGGTTGCTGTCATGGTTGAGCAGCACATGGCTCAGGGTAAGGAGAAGGTACAGATTGTGACGGAGAAGGCACTATCTGTGATGAAGATGGCATCTCTGCTGGAGGAGAGAGAGAGGAGACTAAGGTGGTGGCCGAATATGACATGTCTTCTGAGGTAGAGCAGCTAAGGTAGTCTCAGAAGTTCCTGACATGGTTTAGCAGATGCTGACTCTTCACATGTCACATGGTCCTGAGTGTGGGGGTATGTTACCCTACAAGAGAGGAAGACCAGGAGGAGTTCCCAATGTTGTGCACCCACTGTGAAAAGGTAAACAGGGAGGGAGACAAATCTAAGCAGTGACAATTTGGTATGATAGTCATGCTCTGTCACATTCAGCAGGCACATTGATATCTATTACCACCGCATGCCACCAACCCAACCTTTAGAACCGCCTGCTGTGGTGTGGGTGAGGTGGCTCTCACCATCTCCCTGGATACTGCATTTCCAATACATATTCGGTTAGAGAACTACACTTAGACCACAGATCCTCCCTGGAGCCTACCAATGAACAGTTAGTGTCTGTGCAAAGATCACAGAGCAGGGATGTGTTGCATCCACTGCCCTCTTTGGAGGGTGTTGTTCGCAGACTCTCCTTTGGGGCTGAGGGGTGTGATCATATGCAACACTGTTTATGTACATTTTGCTAGCATTATCTGGTGCTGAGCTGTTTTTTAGGGATGCAAACCAGGGGTTTTGGAAATTCAGTAGACAAGCACATGCTGAAGAGCTGCCAATACTTTGGTATCCGGAAATTGTATCCCCATATATATGGTCGCCATGCATAATGTCGCTGGGAAAAGGTCGTGGTGACATTATATATGGTGACCATATATATGTGGTCAGGGGTACCAAGGTTTGTGGGGGGGCGCCCTGCTCCACTTCAAAAAAAAAAAGTTTTTGGGGGTTGCAGGGCTGTCACCCGCACGTTCAATGTGATAATGTCCCTGAAAAAATTGCAATTTTTTGATGACTTTGTTGCCAGGTGACATTTTTGCGGTGATATTATCACATGCAACCAACGCTTTAAGGTAGTGGCTCTTCTCTATGGCAGAGCCATACACCTTTTGTGAGAGTAGCTATTCTCAACGGTGTGCCAGAAACATTTTTGAAGGAATGCCTGTGCTGTGTGGGAGAGCTGTAAACATGCAACAAAAATAATTAATGATTTTGTTGGAGTCGATATTTTTGTGGGAAGAGATGGTCTTAGTGGGACCACCATAACATTTTTGTGATGGTGACTTCATTTTGTGGAAAAGTTGTTGGAGGGGGTGGAACTGCTCTTTCAGAGAGACATACAAATAATGAGGGGCTGATTCTGCTCTGTGAAAGCCACTATCTTACTGTGTGCTTGTTACACTAATACTGAGACACAAGTAGACTAATAGCCACTAGCTAGTCTCACCAAAAGCTTCTTCCATCTCTGATGCTCAACCACCAGTGCTACTACTATCAGAGTCATTACAATCATCCAATACTTCCAGTACAAAACACACATCTCAAACTTAATCTATAACCTAAGAGCCAGTCACTAAATTAATTCGAATTCATGACACCAATAAAACCTAATAGGGAACTAAAACGTCACACATCTTGCTTCTTAACCAACACACATAAAAGACAACATTCTGGGCCATGCATTCTTACTTTAGCGGCATCCAAATGGTGTTTCCCAATAGAGTAGGACTGAACAGATTACTATGTCATTCATGTCCTCCTCTAGCACTCAGCAGTCAATTACCGCAGTCAAACCACGTGCATAAAGATACAAGGACACTTCAAGGAATTCCAAATTGATAAGCTTAAGCACAACCTCATCAGAAAAGATCCACCACAAATCCTGATACACTCCAGGACTCATTCAACCAAACATCAAGAATCATCTCACACTAACACCCCAAACCAACAAAGCTCAGTCTGCAACACCCTCGCACACTAAAGAGCTTACAGCCAAAAAGCCATCCCCAGAGAAGAGAAAACCTGGCACAGCGATAAGAAGATGGCAACACCTTAAAGAATCTCGCAACATCATCATTACAAGCAAAATATCTTACTTCAAGTCACTCATAACAAAATCAGCCCAGCCAACTGCATACATTTTTAAGGTTGTCAAATACACTACAAGAACCCACTAGTACCACGCTCATGACACAAATGCAACACTCTATTTATTATGAGCAAAGTCGCAAAGCTCAGGCCCCACATGGAGAGATGCAAAGAGGTCAACACTGACCCCATCACTCTGCTTGATATAGCCAGATGGGCAACCTTCAATACTATAAACAGCAAGTATCTGAATGATTTATGCACTGACCTCAAGGCTGCCACGTACAAAGACAACATCCTCCCAGCTTCCATCATGAAATCCATGAAATAAGGCATCAACAAACCCTCTGCAACAGCATTAATTTCTCACAGAAGCAAGCTATCTTCCCCAACTCACTCAAAACAAAGAATCTTCTCCAACGGTATCCAGTCAATATATCTAAAACATTACAGAGAGGTACATTTCAGAGTGGACTATAATACCGAAAAAAACCACTGTAAACATGAATTAAATAAATGAAGGGTAGTGGGGCAAAGGGGCTAACATGGGTCTGGATGGGGTTGGGGTGGCCCTATAAGGGTAAAAAAACAGTGAGCTTGAGGGGGGTTGTTTTGTCAGCGATTAAATTTACATCTCTGTAATTGTGGTTGGTAAAATCATTTATAACCTCTCCAATTTCTGCAAAAACCAACACTCAGCCCAGATGGACTAACCAACAAGTGACCACCACCCACCTGTCCTGCCTCAGAGCAATCTGTGAGAAATGAGTTAGAATGCAACTGCAAGAAATCTACTAATCCAGCTACTGACCAAGAGGCAGAATACAACTGGTGGAATCTATGTTAGCAGCAACCCCCTCTGCATCATCCACAAGTGTGATCCATGCACACTCGCCCTACTTCCTCTCTTGGCCACCTTTGATACAGTTGACCGCACAAATCCCTGATCAACATCCTATCAACCAGCACATGCTTCAATGCCACAGTCATTCAATGGTTTTCTGCATACCTCAGCAACCAACACCCACTTGTCAACCTGGGCCCCCTGAGGGACTTGTGTGGTTCCCCAGAGACCTCTCCTATCACAGTCATCTTCAATCTTTAAGTGGAGACTGTGGGACAAGTCCTTTCTGAACAGGATGTAATGATCACCCAATATACTTACAATGCATAATTGTGCTTCATAGCCACCTCTCAAAGAGCGGATTTATCCATATCAGCAACAACTGCTCTCTATTAAAGGTCTTTCTCTCTTGTTGGCTGCTGACCATGAAAACGGACAGTTTTAGACTGCAAATCACTTCCGTCACAGTTACTTAGATCCCTCAAAGACAGTTACTTCTCATTTAAGATCCACATCTCCAACCCAAACAGCATGCTACGGCTCTCACTGCACTACAAAAAAGAAATCCAATCTACTCCAAATCAGACTTCCGAACCATCACCCAACTGATTTCCTCCTTCCTACATTATGGCAATTCTATGCATGCAAGTATCCCTGATGCCTCACTGTCCCCAGTGAAAAGCTAGGATCATGCTACAGCTTGATTGATCCAAGGAATACAAAAATATTACCATATTATATAATATATCCCCAGAAAGAAAATAACTGACTTTCCCTCATGGCAGCCAACACCACCACATCGGGAGACTGGAACCCGGTAAATACAAAGAAGTAAAAACACAAGCCTTCTCGATATATGCACAAAGGCTCTCATATGACATACTAATCCATACATGAGTATCAACCTCTCTCCTGAATTTCAGACCAGAATTGTTTTCACAGAATAATCATTGGGCAATGCCCAAATTATACATACATTCAACAATCATGGGCAGAATTTGTAATTCATCTGGCGGCAGTTCCCTGTATACCAACATACCAATATAAAGGCTGTGCTACATTTGCACAGTTGAGCCATTCTCATATGATCACACAATGCATACACCCATTACACATAAACAGGGAAATATTGTAGTGCAGTCCGCAGAAAAAGCCTGACCTCAGTGTGAGGCTGAAGAAGAGAGAGATCAAAATCCTAAGCTGTATGTAGAATGGTACAGATGTCTCTTGTTATGAGTGTGGCGCTGGGGGTGGAGGACAGATAAGAATAGAGGCCCATGTCAGTATCCAGCAATGCAGCCACCTTGAAAGATGGTGGGAGCGATAGAGCGAAATAGGGAAGACTTTTTTCTGCTAAATATCTGTTAGGTCCACATCATAGGGAAGGGGAAGAGAAAATATAAATACAGGCACATGCTCAACTTCAATGATGTCTATTGCCTGGAAACTAAATGTAATGTTTCTTCCTTTATCACTAGTATTGAACGCCCTCAGGAGAGACTCCCAGAATCTAACTGACCTCTCCGCCCCCCCCACCGACCACTTTGGAACACATCACTGTCTCAATGCCGACCCGGCATTACCGGAGTAACTATCTCCACAACTCGTATTCATGCTAAAGAGACAATGGAAATGTTATCTATCTTGGTTCTATTTATTTGGGAGTGTTTCTAGAACACTGTCTACCTCAGCCATACATGAGAAGCCTCCAGCATTTAACAGCAATGCTTTTTGATGGGACCGGTTCTCTTTTTCGTGGCTGTGATTCTGGTGACTGCTTTTCTGCAATAGAAAAGGAAAAGGATAGACCAGTGTCATGTGGGTGTCCCTGTGAGTAGGCACCTGTCTCCCATTAAAAAAGAACAGTAGTCACGGGGTGCCCCACCTGCCCCTTGATAGGACACACAAGGAGCTACACACAATTGCTAGGCATGCCGCAAAGTCAGCACAAAGAATGATTAAAATAAAATAAAAATATGAGAAGAGGGCCAGAGAACTGGGAGGGGCAGGGTAGGAACAGGTTTTGGGTCTTACGGGCTGGGAAGTCTGAAAGGGGAGTCAGCGGGGAAAGGAAAGGATGACCATGGCTAACCTGACCCCAAGGTGCCAGTAATTCAGGAAAACTGTGATTGAATCCACAACTAAGTGATTGAAAAGAAATTGACAAAATCGGACCGATCATCGAATCAACCTCCACTGCATTAGCCCCCCTGTACTCTAGCACGTATGCTACACCTCTGGGCTGAATTCTCTCCTTGCTCTTCCCAAGATCTCCTGAAAACAATCACTTTCCTCAAAACTACTTCCTACTCTGACTATATCATCCCGTCTCCATCATTAAACAATTGATGGTCCCGCTGCTCAGCGTACTCCACAGCATCATTAATGCCTCCCTCACAGAAGGGTAATTCCAGAACACCCTCAAGGCTGGTCTAATATGGCCTCTTTTAAAAATAATGCCCTAGAACCTGTGGAACTGGCCTGCTACCTGCACATCACGAAGCTCCCATTTATTGCCAAAATCTTGTAAATAGTAGTCGCTATACAACTACTCACCAGAAACAAACAACTGCACCTCCTAAAGGACAGGGTTCCATCCCAAGTGTAGCATGAAGACAGCCACAATTCCAGTGGTGGCTGGTGCCCTCCACATTATGGATGAGGCGAGTCATGCCTCCTCAACCACCATAACCTCTTGGCTGCATTTGACACTATTGATCACAGCACCCTCCTCGCCGACAGGATAGGATTATCTGGCACTGTCCTGAATTGGTTTACCCAATACATCTCAGACAGATACCAGGCTGTCCAGATGAACAAACTATTATACAGCCAACTACCAGTCTCCTAAAGAGTCCCCAAGGCTCCATCCACTCATCAATCCCTTTTCACCTTTACATGGAATCTCTGGGAACACTACTCAAAGATCCCAATGTAGCTATCTACCAATAAGCAGACAATACTCAGTTGTAAATAAAACTGAAAAGCCTATAGGGCATCAGTTGTCTCCACAATCACCTAGCCATCATTCATTCTTGTATGTTGACTGCCTATCTCAAATTAATCCACCCAAGACCCAATTCACCCTCATCCGTCCCCCTGCTAATCAACAGCTTTTCCTACAATGGCACAATGATCAGACCTTGAAGGATGAGATCTGTAACTCTCAGATTTAGTAAAATCCTTAGGCTTCACTATTGATTGCGGCCACGCCTTCCAGAAACACCTATCCAAGAATACTCAAACGGCCTGGCTCGATATCTCCTCCCATTGCAAAATCAAACCCTTCACCCCGCCACAAGATTTCCAGACTGTAGTGGAGGCCCTTAAAGTTTCCCACATCATTGAGGGAAATGCCCCTCTGATGGGGCTTCCCGCCTCTCAATTGGTTCCCCTAAAAGCAGTCCACCATGCAACTGCACATCTTATTACAGGCACACAGAGATGTGACTGAATCAGCTCTGTCCTGCGTGAACATCGAGTTTATCTCCAGGTCATGATACTGTTGAAGACTGCATATATAATCTACAAAGCAGTCACGACTAGCACACCAGCATACCCGGAGGCTAAGCTCCACTTATCTGTTGGCACATGCTCCTTGCACAGAAAAGTGAACAAACAGGCTTGAATCATAACTAGTTCACAAAGAGAGGACCCATAAACAATCCTTCTCTTGTCATGCAACCACGCCCTGGAACTCAATGCCGGTATCGGCTTGTAATGCACACACAATTCTCCAATTTTGCAAAGCTCTTAAAATGTGTCTTTTTCAACAGAACCTAACCAAGTACTAATCCCAATGGACACACATACAGCAACTCAGAGTACTGTGCAATTATTACAAGATACCAGCCCAAAAGCTGGCTAACCACAATTTAGCCCTCTGCTGCTCTTGAGCTGGGTCTCCACTGCTTAAACAGTAAACAAATACAAAATAAAATGTTCAATGGAAAATTGTTCAGCCGAAACATGACACCAACCCTTTTTGGTTGAACTCCTATCTCCTTTGGAAAAAACATTTGCTCCATGTTTGTGAGGAAATGTCTGTTGTATAGCAGTGGAACAACTGTAAAGGTTTGATGATCTTTACCTGATCACCGTAATACATCCAAGCTCTGCTATGCATGAAACACGGGAGACAATAGAATCTCTAAGGTACGATTTGCTCACCTTAAGGTGGAGGAGGAATATTAAAGAGTAAATCCCCAAATAGCTGCTGAGAGAAGTTGGACACACGCATGGTATAAATCAGCTAAACGGTACAAAATGGAAGGGGCAGGTAAGAGTAGTTTGAAAAACTGAAAAACGGCTTTATCTCAGTGCAACCCTCATGTTGGTGGTGTAATTCAGAACAAGTGCAATGGAAACAAGCATTGGCGCAGCCAATAGGTTGGGGTTGTGGGTAGGTATCAGATAGGCATTTGCCAGGTACTGCAGTAATGGTAGTACCTAGCCATAAACCGGCAACAGCTGGAAATGGTTGTGAGTACTCGAGCATATTGTAGTAGTGCATGCCTAGTTCTATAAATGAGCCAAAATGTCTGGCGTTGTCAATGCTTATTACCAGGACTTCAGAGGCTTTTTTTTAATAGCATGTCAGATGCAAGGAAACCCATACTGCTAATAAATAAAGTGACCAAAGATACCTGGTTAAGGCGTTTTTATTACACTTATAGCTTTGTCAACCCAAGACTTGCAGCACTCAAGTAACAACCATCAGATAATACTTGCAGACCCTTCACCAAAGTCTGATATTACTGCTTGATAGACCTAGCTCAAAAACAATCCGATGGGGCGTGTTTTCGATGGGGATGGACAGGAAATGCATGGGAATGGCCGCAAAGACTAGCAGTGTCTCTCCTAACAGTGCATCTCTCTCTTAGCTTCACTTCCCATGACAATAGTTTCAGCTTACAGGAAACTATTTCTATGCTACCTAATAGCCAAATGTTTTTAAAAAAAGAGGTGTGACCTCTTTTCTAATCCCATTCAGCAGTTTGAGAATAGATATTGCAGAATCCTTTGTATATGAAAAAGTGAATTGGGAAAACTATCCCACACTCATGGAATACTGGACACTTTTGATATCAACAGATGATAACCACTTAGGATCCTATAAAAGGGCTGGAAAGTCAAAGCAAAACACTAGTCAAAATATGTTTGGATTAATCAGGCCTGGGGGGCCCAAATGATGATTAGAGGGGTGTGAGGTTATTAAAAAAATGGAGCATGGGTGGGGTGGTCTGGTCTAGCACCAAGAAAGATGGCCACCTGACTCATCGGCTTAGTCTTTTTCGTTCTTAAATAAGGCATTTCTGAACTTTAATATACACTTTCCTGAAATACCTTCAACACTGTCAGCTCCATGCTGACCTCCGCTGGTGATTCTGAGGCTCCAGTGGCATTTCTATTGATTTATATCCAAGGTGAGGAGCGGACCTGTTTCACCTGCTACTGGTGTGCTACTGATCAGCCGTGCATGAGGAAAACATCGGCATCCCCATCAACTGTGACGCGCGGTCTGTTTGGGCCTATGCGCAGCTCCTCCCCCAACAGCATACCGCCCTCACACGGCTACGCAGTGAATTTCAATCTACTTCTGAGTTTCACATACACCGCTTAAGTGCATTATTCTCTACAGTGTGGATGACGGCAAAAAGAAAAGGAAAAGTAAAGTTTTTCAGACATACTTGTTCTTGCATTGTATTTAAATGATACAGATGAAGGCTGTCAAGTAAGCTGTGTTACCCACGCTATTTTTACTGTCTGCAGCTACTCCTTCTACTATATGAATTGGCTCTTTAGTTCTGCCCTTTTTTAATACAATTTCTCTGTATTCATTGATATATTTCAGTTAGAAAGCCAGTATCCTGAATCATAAGTACTGTTCTACTCCTGGATTAGCTGAACTGTTTAAACTAGTCACACCAGACTCCCTTTCAGCACTATTATATTCCTCACACTTAAAGGGATATCTGCTCTGGTTTATATGGTTCATATTTATATTACTGGCATTAATAATCTTCCACAGTTATTACTATTGTGCTTGAGGATATAAATAAATGAGGGCTACTAAAAAGATGTCACATCTACTCTAGACTTCTGTGGTACCATCATTCCTAGCAAGATCTTCGAGGTTCTTCAATATTCACTATCTGTTTCTTGCTGAAACTAAATCCAGCTGTTTTTACTTTGGCATTCTCTACACTCCTCATTATCATAATTGCCTCAGCTTATAGGTGAAATGGCTTCCAATAAGGCCAACCAAAAATCCATACCTACCACAAAGGAATCCTCGCCTCCCTCCACAAATCTTAAAAGGCCCAAAAGCGACTAGCCGCCACCACTCAATACATCTGACCCTACCTTGGAAAGAATTCTATTAGAAATCAGAGCCTTGCAACCCTTCATAGAGACCACAAATCTTAAGTTGCAACAGCTGGACGACCTTTGGAAAGGCTTTGAAGAGTGAATGGAAGAAGTGGAGAAATGAGTAGGATCCGTAGAAGATGTATTCCCTAGGGTAACTATGTTGGGAAAATCTGTCAAATAGCTCCAAAGTCACAATGAGGACTTATAAAACAGGAGTAGGCGCAACAACCTACGCATAACTGGCTCGCCGGAGGGCTGTGAGGGAGCAGATCCGATCTCTTCTCTACAAAAGCTACTATCTACCATTCTTCACTTTGCTTCATATACTCAGTTCAATATTCAGCATGCTCATTGCGTGGGTCAACGCAATGCCTCATGATCTTTACATCCCCCTCCTCAAACCCTAATTTTTTACCTTCTTGAATTTACACAACTTCAACATATTATGATGCCTGTCAAGGAAAAAAAAAGATTTGATCTGGCATGGCAACACATTATTAATCCCTCAGGATGTAGCCAAAACGACTGCTCTATGTAGGAAAGAATTCCTATCCTTTCATCCAGCCTTAAAGCAACTCAACATTCGGTACAGTTTATATCACCCTTCCTCATTTAAGGTCACACACAACGGTCGCACAGCAATGTTTGATGATCCAGCTGACCTCCGAGAATTCATACGCTCCATCAAAACTGAAAATATGGACACGTCCTCTCCAGGCAACCCTTCAACCTCTGGTTGTTCTATTTACTCTCAGCTTGCCTTTTATCTTATCTGTTGTTCACTATTAAATGCTGTGCATAAATATTCCCATCTAACTTGAATGAGACGGTTGCTGATATGGTGCCTCTCTTTCCCCGTGTGCTGTTCCTTTTTTGTGTTTTAGGACAGCCCGGTAGGCACCACCTGCTCCTGCTATTTTCCTCCCTCTCTTTTTTCCCTAGCTCCATGGCTGATTTACTCAGCGACATGAGGCTAAGGTTCCTAAGGTCCTGGATCTACATGTTCTTTTACTACAGCTTGCCTCAGTTGGGATCACCTAATTTCTGGCCTTTTTCCCCTTTCCCTCTTTCCTTTTGTGATTCCCTTATGTGTCTCCACCATAAGTGTTGGACATCTGATTCTCTCTCTTGCCTAGATGCTATGCTTTGGTTATGTGAAATGTCTCCTGAACTGCTAATTACCTGCACATATTACATTTAAATGTATTACCTGGAACATCAAGGGATGTAATAACCCCATTAAGAGATCAAAAGTACTAGCCCACTTAAACAAATCCAAACCATCAGTAGTATACCTGCAAGAAACACATCTATCTTCTATAGAAGCAATGAAATTAAAGACACTATGGGTTAAGGAGGTTATTGCAGGCCCTGCTGTAGCCAAGAAGAATGGTGTTGCAATTCTGCCTAGTAAAAAACAATCATTTAAAATCTCAGATAAAGATGCAGATGTGGATGGCCACTGGGCATGGGTCAAGCTCATAGTCAACTCTGTTCAAATCTCAATCTTAAACGTATATTTTTCCCACACAACCAGACCTAATGTTTTGTACTTCAATTAAAAAGATTATTCTTACAAACAATTTTGTTAATTTAGTTATGTGTGGAGATGTGAATTAAGTCATGGACCCGCTTCTAGACAGAGAATCAAGCTGCATATTTCAACCATCCAAATCTCACAAATCTTTTCTGGGGTGTATATCTGAATCAGGCCTAAAAGACTCATGGAGACTTTCACATCCAACGCAGCTTGATTTCACTTTCCACTCTCTTCCTCACAATACGTTATCCCGCCTGGATTATATTTTTACTTCCAAAACTGTTACTGGAACTATTCTTGACTCTACTATTTTAAACATCCTCATATCAGATCATGCCCTGGTTAGCACATTCCTCATGTTTGATGATCTTAGTCAACCATCCCCATGATGGAAACTCAACAATTACTTATTACAGAACAAACAATTAATTTCATCAGTCCAATCCTTCTTACAACAGTACTATGAATTTAATAATGATGAGAACACTAATGTGGCTAATAATTGGGATGCATTCAAAGCTGCATTGAGGTGTCACATTATGGCATATTCAGGGAAAGAAAAAAAGACGAGGAAAAAACACCTAGACAACCTCTAATTTCAACTTACTTCTCTAGAACGTAAATATTATCAAAACCCAAATACCGCCAATCTTCATCCTGTAATGTTACTTCGGTGCCAGATTAATACGATATTAACTGATTTAGCAGCATGGACCATTCTTAAATACAAAACAAAATTTACTAAACCTTTAACAAGGCAGGAAAACCACTAGCATCATACCTGAAAGCTAAGAAAGAAAAGTCGTGTGTTTCTCATATAAAAGATTCCTCTGGTAATATATACAATCATCCAAAGGACATCCTAAATTGCTTTTAAAACTTCTATGAACATCTATATACTCGTGATTCCCTAATACCCACTGACAATATTAAATATTTTGCCTATAAAATCAATAGATCATCTTATCCTCAGATAGATCTCTCCCACTTAGACAAAGACATCACACTTCCTGATATTACCCAAACAATTAGAGGTTTAAATAGAAATAAATCCCCTGGCCCAGATGGCTTCTCAGCAGAATTCTTTAATTCTCTCACTCACACTCTAGCTCCTAAGCTAATGTCCCATTTCTTTTACTTTGCCAAACATAAATCATCTGCTGGCTCTTTTACTGAAGCCTTGCTTATACTTTTACCTAAACCAGATAAAGATGTCCTAGTAAGTATCATCCTATATCCCTCATCAACATAGAATGCAAAATTTACGCAAAAATCCTTGCCAACAAAATAGAATCATCCCTCCCTGCCTTGATCAAATCTGATCAAGTTGTATATGTTAAAGGTCGTAATATCTCCTCCAATGCTAGACTCTTTCTAGATGTCATCCATATTGTCTCCAAAGATAAAAAAGACAGACAGGGATATGCTGCCATTGCTCGTGATGCTCAAAAAGCATTTGACAGTGTAAGTTGGGACTTTTTCTTTCAATCTCTCCTCTGGCATGGTTGTAGTGATAAATGCATTTCTTTAGTTAAATTGCTGTATTCTTGCCCCAAATCATCTATATGTATGAATGGCCAATCCTCCTCCTTCTTCCCTCTTCTCAGAGGAACGCGACGAGGCTGCCCCCTCGCCCCAATATTGTATATCCTAGCATTGGAACCCTTACTTGAACTTATCCGCCTCATAAAGACTTACCACTGGGAATATCCAGAGGATCCACACATTGTAAAATTGCTGCCTATGCTGATGATGTTCTTATTTTCGTGAAAAACCCCAAACACCATCTTTCCCACTTACTTGATATACTACACCAATTTAGTCTAATGTCTGGTTATAAACTGAACAAGGAAAAATCAGAAATTCTTCCCCTTAACTCATATTGTCTCAAACATGAGCTAGACTTCATTGGCTTAAAATGGTGTAAGGATTCTATTAAATACTTAGGCATACATTTTGTTCCTACTATAACAGGCACTATTAAACTTAATATGCAAATTTTGCTCAACAAACTCAAAGATTTTACATCAAAATGGTCCCCCCTCTATCTATCCTGGTGGGGTTGGTTGGACACAATAAAAATTATGCTAACTCCTATCATCTTTTATTATTTTCAACTCCTTCCGGTTTCCCTCACACTCTTTTTTTAAACTTGTTTATTCTGTTTTATTGGATTTCTTATGGGGTCCAGGCAAATCAAAGAGGATTGCAATAGCCCAATTAAAAGCCTCTTTTGAAAAGGTGGGTGTGAGGTTTCCAGACTTCAAACTCTACCACTCTGCTTTTCTCGTGAAACAATCTCAACACTGGTTCAATTCTTCCCTTACGGTAGATACCCGGTCTTGGTCTAGATTGGAGGAGAACATGGTGTGTCCGCATGATCCAGCTGATTTTATATACCGGGCCAAATATTCCTCATTGGCTGTATCTGATGCTATTAAAGCCACTACTTCTGTTTCCCCATAACAAAACCCCTAATAAAGACCTATCTCCCTTGCTTTGGCACAACAAAAATATTCTCATCATAGGTCTCTGAATCGTAAATCTTGTCTTCAAAAGGGTGTTAGAATCATTCAACAAATATCTCACCCTTCTTAGATCTACAACATTTGTTCTCTGTTGCTAACACTGATTTTCACTTTTCCAACGAGTTGGCTAACGCTTGTCTCGATACTCTTTAACGCTTCTCAAATAACATTCTTTCACCAGATGGCCTTAGAATGATGCAACTCACCACATTACCTGACATTAAAGCCTCTAACATTTAATCTGCACTTAACACCTATCATATACCACAATCTTTATGTCTGTTATGGGAAAGTGCTTTGGTTCAGCCTTTGATGAACACACATGGTCCCTAATCTTCTCCAAAATTAGAAACATCTCTGTCTCTGCTAATATTACTCAACACTTTCTATTCTTCTTACAAAGGGCTTTCCTGCCTCGTGTCAAACTTGCCAAATCTAAAAAGTGCCTAAGGGACAATTGTTGGACCTGTGGTTATGCCCCGGCCTCGTATGAACATATATTGTTTAGCTGTCCTTTTGACTTCTCTTTTTGGCAAGACGTCTGGAAATATCTTAAACTCATCTTTAAGATTGATATTCCTCTTTCCTTTATGAATATTGTTCTAAGTAACCTTGCTATCAATGGTTATGATATATTAACTTCAACAAAAAAAACGTTATGATCTTTTTATGTGCATTGCATTAAAGCTTATAACTACTAATTGGAAGAATTCTCACTCATTAAGTAGTAGAGGATGCTGGAACAATATATGTCATATACAGAGAATGGAACATTGCATGGCTAAAGTACAAAAATGATCATTTTTCATTCATTATTTAAATAGATTCACTGCTTCTACACATGGTTAATGGATTTATTGTTATTTTTCCGCACATCATCCTCTTAATGTTCATATTTATATTCATATCTGTACTTATGATTTGGTAAACTAGACTTTCATTGGTATGATGCACCCCCCCCCCTTCCCATTCTTCTCTTGTTTGTCTCCTGTGTCTTTGTCTACCCCTTATTAAACTTTGGAAACATTTCTTGTTCTTTTATAGTAGATTACAGTTAAATGTTCTTGAGCTTTCTCATGATTCTGTTTTAATAATATTTCTACCTACTACTTCAGATTGCTCATTATTAATCAATTGTAATGTCTACCTTTATTATGCTGTTATTATTTTAATGAAAACTATTAAACAAAAAGCAAAATGGAGCATGGTGACAGCTTTTACTAGAACATATGAGTAGATATGGCATCCGAGGGGCCCGGCAATACTATTTTTAATCAAGCGGGGACACAAACTCTATATTTTTCTCAAGGTAATTTGCAGGTGGCATGGTATTTTTATTTTTTCACTCTATTTTGTTGCAAATTGTATTTTTTTTAAAATACCATTTGCATGCAGAGGACCCAGCAGTACCTAAGTGCTAGCGTTGTTTTTTTATTGTATGCAATAAACACTTGTAACAAACCCCTTAGCCACTGTGCAAAGTGTATTTTTGCATTGCCAAGTCCGGGCAAAGTCAGCTCATAGTCATTTTTGCAGTTCAAAAATACACTTTGCACAGTTCCATGAATAAGGGTTTGTGCTGGCAGTTCAAAGTCACTTTTCAGCAGTGCAAATTCACTTTGAACCGTGCAAATATTCCATGAATCGGGCCCTTAATATTTAAAGGCTTGAATTATATGCTCCTAATTTGGTCCTGACGATATTAACAAACTCTGGGATTCATTTTAAATGATGTGAAAACTGCACAGAATCGAATGTGTCCGCCAGCACTTGTATTTTGGTGGCACTCTATGCAATTTTCGTTGTTTTGTGTAATGGATGCAAAAAAGGCACAGTAAATAACTGCCTTTTTTACACACATTAAATATTATAATCAATAACCCCAGCTAACACATATGTTCATGAAGCCTTATGTATTCTGTCTGGATTGTGCAGGTGTAAAACATGGGTGGAATTTACAGGGGTTAATGGCTTTCGGCCTAAGGGACGGGAATGCTGTGTTTTGTTCATGGGGCACGGGTTGGCGCTGCAGCTGACTGTGCGCTGTGACCCCGGACTCTGTGCAGAAAATAAAATGGGTGACATTTTGGACCCGATCCATGGAATATTTGCCCGGTTCAAAGTGAATTTGCACTGCTGAAAAGTGACTTTGTATTGCTGACACAGACCTTGATTCATGAAACCGTGCAAAGGGTATTTTTGCCAGGCAAAGCCATTAGTACCCCAGGACCAGGGTACTAAGGGTGTTTTTTTTTTTCGGTTGCGAGACACGTTGCGTTTCGCAGCCAAAAAGAAAATAAATGGCCGTCGCAGACTGGCAAACATAGTCCCTTCTCTCTTTCCATGATGGCCATTCAAGTAAATGGAAACAAATGTAAACACCAAAAATGACAGCCATGGAAAAGGGAGAAGGGACTACATTTAGTCCCTTCTCCCTTTCCATGATGGCCTGCATTTTCTTTTTAAAGAAGACCGGCGCGAGGGACGCATAAGGACGTAAGCGGGCCTACGGTCTTGTAAGTCTCCCAAACACATCAATCAGTGCGTTTGTCGCATTTGTAGTAAGTTGTGCCTGGTACCAATTAAGAAAATACAATTTAGTATAAATGAAACATCCATGTCATTTATACAATGTAGTGAATTTTTTATCACATATTGCAAAACAAAACTATGGGCCTCATTACGACCCAGGCGGTAAGTTACCGCCTGGGCCGTGACTTTACCACCATGGCGTAAACTACGTTTACGCCATGGTGGTTGGCGGACTTACCGCCCCATTCCGACCTTGGCGGGGCGGTAAGTCCCCAATCCCCATTTACCCTTCCCCATTCCCATTTTTGCCCCATAGGGCATAATGGGAGTGGGGAAGGCGTTAATTACGCCACCGTAAATTACGGTGGCGTAATTAACTCCATGGTCCCTTAGCGCCATGGATTTTAACACCTGCTAAAAGCAGGTGTTAAAAGCGCCATGGCGCTAAGGGACCTCGTAATTGGCGGTAAGGGGTCGGCGCAGCTAACGCTGGCGTTAACCCCTTACCGCCAGGGTCGTAATGAGGCCCCCTATGTCTTTCATTCATGAATATACATTTCACTGGCGTAACAGGGGCCCCCGCAGCTCCCGCGTTGCGGGGCGGCCTGCCAGCACATGTCCTTGGAGGGAGCCAACTGGAGAAAAAAAAAGATTTTTTTTTTTTAAAGATTTTTTTTTTCTTTTTGAATTCAGTCTAAAGAAATTATTTCTGTAACAGAAATAATTTCTTTATGAAGGCAGAGTGACTACAAAAAGAAAATGTATTTTTGAAGTCTGAGGGCCCGCCCTCCCCATGGCATGGAAGACGCTAGGCTCTAGGCTTCCATGTCATGGGGTGGGGAGAGCCCTATGACTTCAAAAAGAAATACTTTATTTTTGAAGTCACTCTGCCTTCACAAAGAAATTATTTCCGTTATGGTTTGGTCCTTAACAAAAATAATGTCTTTATGAAGTCATAGTGACTTCAAGAACAATAGGCCTCATTACGGGTTTGGTGATAACTGTGCCGCTGCTACCGGCAGGTTGCCACCGGACCCGTAATGATTTACTGGTGCCCAACTTCCCGGTAACACCAGGGGATTACAACCCCGGCGGTCCGGGAAGTCAGGCGCCGGCAAATGGTAAGTCCCATTGGACTCTATGGGAATGGGGACCACGGAAGCACCGGCACTGTTAATAACAGTGCCGGTGCTTCCATGAAAACTCTGCCGGGTGGGACGGCAACCGCCCGTAGATCTGTAATATGCCGGTCCGGAAACTCAGCACCATTGTTTCCAGACTGGCATATTTGTAATGAGGCCAATTTCATTTTGAAGGATTAGGGCTCCCCTTAACCCCATGATGTGTGCGTGTGAGTGTATGGTGAACGGATGCACACTTAAATGTATAGGTGGCTGCCTGGGTGTGCCTGTATGGGGAAAGGGTTTGCACTTAATAGTAAAGGTGGCTGCCTATGTGAGTGTATGGTGAAAGGGTGCACACTTAAATGTACGGGTGGGTGCCTGGGTGTGTGTGCCTGCATGGTGAAAGGGTGCAACAAAACCTACATTTCGGAGGGCTAACCCTCAAATGTTGGGAGAGGCGCTAACTTCATGGGCTGTGGGGGAGGGGCAAACTTATTTGTTTGGGGGCATCTAATTTCTTTATTCATTTTAATGAGACTATTCTAGTGCAGCTTCAGTGTTACAAGCAGTTAACTCTTTCCTTTAAGGTTGAAAGCACCCACTTATGGATTGCTGTGAGAATGACTGGAGTTCCCTCTATACCCTTACAATCACTCCACTGGCATGCAAGTATTAAACCCACATCACGATTTCAATTGCATAAAACATTTGGCATTTGAAAGCAGATACTAACAGTGAAATGCTTTACGTTAGTATTAGCTGGGCTCATGTTAACAGCGAAACTGTATTTAACATCTGTGCCCTGCTCTGTCTGGCAACTGCTCTAAAGGTCAGCCAGGTTGAGTCAACAAACATAGCCCAAAGTTTCACGGGGAGAGCTGAATCCCAGTCAACTCAGTGATGTTGCACCAATACTTGTGTTTAATGTCTTGATTACTCATTACTCCTAGCCCTATTCTTCCTCGTCCCAGTGTGTATGAGAAAGTACTTGTGTATAAGGCACTCTGCCTAATACACAAGTACGAGGGTACTTGTGTATGAGTACAGGGATGAGGTAGAGGTACATGGAGGTAATGCCTGACTTAGCTACCTGTACTCTTCATTACTCCTAGTCCACTCTTCTTCATCGAGGTACTTACCTATGAGGCAAAGACCCTCATACGTAAGCTCTGGGACAAGGAAGAGTGACATGGAGGTAATTCTGGGCAAAGGAGCTGATTTTTGAGGTTGGTGTAGGGCTGGTAGGGAGAGCGGATGTGTGGGGGGCCAGGATTGTGCAACACATCAAAATGCTGTGCATGTCCAGGTTAAGCAGGCATGATATGTTATATTAGTGGATAGAGAGGCATTTTGGTGCAGCCAGTTTAGTCATTCCTCAGTTTGGTATGACCTTTTTTTAACTGGGTATTTCTGATAAAGCAGTCCTGCTAAGTGAATTACCTGACTAGATTACCATTTGGGTGCTGCCAGTCTAGCCATTTCTTACTGCAGCATTGTAGCATTGTATATTTTTTTGGGCACTTGTGATCAAATGATGATATGATATAAGTCATTTATAACATACCAATACACAAGTGTTTCTAGGCGCTACAAGACAAGGGAGGGAAGACAGAGGGAGGACAAGACAAACAATCTTACTAAGACTTGTGTCATTCAGATCGTGCAAGTGCAAGAACGAGAAGTGCAAGTGGAAAGGGAGGGGGGAAGTGCAATGGAGAGGGGAGGGAAAAACAGGGCAGCAATGCTCTGAGTAAGTGCAGCCAGGGCAGTGTGGCTCTGAGGATTGCAAGGCGAACAAGGCACTGTAGGGTTACATTTACAGCCCCTAAGTGCTTGGTAGGCCCAGAGACAGTGCAAAGGTGACTGATCAAGAAAGAGTCTGGACTCAGTGAGACTCCGAGGGCAGCCAAGCAACCAGTCCGTACAGCGGACAGGTAGGTCAAGTAGGCCAGCAGGGGAGGGAGAGAGAGAAAGCAGAGAAGAGGAAAGTTTTGAGCTGCTTCCGGAACTGCAGGTGGTGCAGATCAAGTTTGAGAGGGGCAGGGAAGCTATTCCGGAGGGAGGCACCTGCAGAGGAGAGAGATCTACCCCCACTCTCTGCCTGGAGAAGTCTCTAACCCTTAGAAAGTTGTAGGTAGCTGAGTGAAGGGCTTGAGAATTGTAAGAGGATTCAATTCAACACTACAGCTAAGTCAATGCCTAGTCTATAATACTGAATGAAAACCCTTATTGATATATCTTTAGGTCCAGTTCATGCGTTCTGGATGACTACCCCTATATAACACCCCTCTCTTGGAATCCCCCTGACCCCACTGAGCCAAGAAGTAGTTCTGTTTTGCAAGTTAAAAGGGTTTATTTGATAATTTAAACAATAGATATATATATGACACTTTATAATAAATTAATAATTGAATATCACACTTAATCTGAGATGATAAAGATTAACAATGGAGAATCTGGCACTAGCACACTTCTTTATAATTACTAAGGAGTTGAGATGAAATGGATAAGGTAGCACACTGGTAAATAGGTACAGAAGTATAATGTGGTAGAGAATGCTTTATAGGGTTCAAGGAAATGCAAGGTTGAATGAATGAAATGCAGTATAGAAAATACTCAATATGATTTCAACAAAACAATGTAATCACTTTTCTCTGGCTATTCACTCCCCCCATCTTTATGCAATGCAAGGGAATGGGAGGAAAGCACACAGTTCTCAGAAATGCAATCAATGTAAATCAGTTCAATCCCCCCCAAGCTTAGACAACAGAAGTTTGAAAACACAGATAGGAGTTTTGAAAACACAGGCCCAAATGCTTTGATATGTGCTAGCAATGGATGAGAAATATGCTGGAAATGCTTTTAATTCCCTTTCAGAGGTTCAGGGTGAGTGATAGCTACTCTCTATGAATTCAGGATCACCTTAACAATGCTTTAGTAGTAACTAGCAGGTAAACGAAGTTTTTGGCAAGGAAAAGCAAAACTGCTGTCTTTTTACACGTGAAGAAATTTGCAAATCGCGGCAAAATTCGCGCGTGCGTTTTCCGCGATTGCGGTAAAACTATAAGGGGTAGAAATGTGGTTCTTGGTGCGATTCAAAGCTAAGATTCTAAGCTTTCAAATGAAAGTTACTGCAAGTCTCTAGCACAAACGGTCGCGGAGATATGAGCAATTTAATAGAGGTCGTTTTTGGTTTTGCAAATTTTAAAAGCTCAAAATGACAAGTGGCAGATTTTGCAGCTAAAATGACAGGTGACAGATTTTGAGCTATCAGGCAGTTCTACTTAGGTTAAATAGATTGAATTAGATGAATTTAAACTAAAAGCTTGGTTCTACACAGTCCTGCTGGGTACTCACACTATATTCTTGAATTAAATGGGCCTCGTCACGGATCTGGTCAGGGTTTTGGACTGGGCTCGGGTCTCTCTCTGGGCACAGCACTGCTTTCTCTCTGGGTACAGCACTGCTTTCTCTCTCTGGTCTGGTCTCTAGTTTGGCTTTCTGGAGGTTGATGAATTTGAAGTCTGGATCTCTGGATGTTGTATGGTCCGGCAGAGCGCGTTGCAGCAAATGGAATTGAAGGTCTCTACCTAAGTTTCAGTGGTCCATTTATATGTTCTGCAAGTGGGTGGGTGTGTTGGTCATAACTAAACTTGCCCCTCTCACTTGTCATTGGTCCAATTTCCATTCCTCACTTGATTTGGGGAAGGAACTGTGAGTCAGAGTGATGTCATTTTATGATCTCTTGAAAAAAACTCCCCTGTAATCTGTGCACCCAAATCTATATATGATCAAAATCCATATTTCACAGTTACACAGTTGTTTGAAATTACATACCCATGTCACCTATCACATGAGGTATACTCTGTCCCAAATCTGCTGTTTCTAGGAGCTTGCATTCAGAAATGGCACATATTTGACTTTTTAACTGATTTTTCAATTTCTGACATTGACCCAACTTTACATACATGTGCGCAGGG
This sequence comes from Ambystoma mexicanum, assembly GCF_040938575.1. Classification (NCBI taxonomy): domain Eukaryota; kingdom Metazoa; phylum Chordata; class Amphibia; order Caudata; family Ambystomatidae; genus Ambystoma; species Ambystoma mexicanum. The sequence continues at coordinate 1,001,910,018 of NC_090928.1, forward strand.
AGTATGGACATTAACTGATGAAGTTTCAGATTTTTAACATGCATACATTTAGAGTAATATCCACTTTTCCGCTAAAACCCCCCTGAACATACCACCGGTTCTAAAAACCTCTTAAACTGTGGGCAGAAAAATCACAAGAATTATGGTATCATTTATAAAATTTTCACATGTCCGCTCTATGAATGATCCATCTTTTTATAGTTATGTTCTGGCTCCAAAGGGGTGTGGTTTCCTCTCAGCACAAGGTAGAAATACTGGTTTATCCAGTTCTGCCAAGCCAGCTTGCTCTCACAGGCAGTGCCCCTCCCAGCTTCTGCCAAGAGGAAGCTACATTTTACGACGGCTGTAATAAAACCTTTGCCTGAGTCAAGAGAGGGCTCATTGTTCAAGAGGAAGCCATTTATGATCCTCTCAATAAACCCTCTGCCTGGGTGAAGGGAGTTGCATTGTTCAGTCTCCTGCAGAGCACAGGTAATTCAATTATCAGATAGATGGTATATTCTTAGTGTGGCCATCAAAAGGAAGATAGGCCTGGGAACACAGTTGTGACTCAAGTTTCACTCCTGATGGGGGTAGCTGTCAAGCAAAATCAAGTTCCTTAAGCCAGACTTTCAGCTGTCATGTTTTTTTTTTTGTTGCTTTTTAACTTAACTTGCAATTTTACACATGCAGCTAGAATGCTGATTCTAAGTGCAAAACTATGACATTTCAACAGTTACAAAGGCATGTGACACCAAACATAGGTCACTCATTTAATCTAAACATTTTCGATTTTAGCGTCTTTAAATCCAGTGCAACTTAAACTGCTGCAATCCACAGCTCAGCCAGTCTTGTTATAAACCTTCCAGTCACTTCAGAATATCACTTTACATTGTATCCACCTCTCAGTAAGTCTTTCTTTAGCCTGCTTTGGGTTCATTCAGTTTTACACAAAAAAGTAAAATCTGGTGTGGTTTTAAAATGCCGGCTTTTGGATAGTGGTGAGTACTGGTACTGCACCCATTTTTGAGATTTAAGAAATGAATTCCCCACCATTCTAGGTTGCATTTGGCAATCAGCATTGCCATTCCCAATGGTTTCAGACTACTGTGCGGGTAGTCCAATGGTGGTTTTAAAGCGCTTTGAAGCTAACCGGCGCTACTGTTTTTCCTTTGGCAACCCATTTCCCTCATGGCAACCCGGCCTTTCATTCTCGCACTGGTGGGTGGCAAGTGGGTGGCATTTCGGTGTGCGCACAAACTGCGCAGCTTTCCTGGATTTCGGCGCACATGTGAGTTTTCCGCCATCTTGAATTTTCTAAGCCCACAGCACCAAATGTTGTGGCATGATAGCTTAAACGTGGGTCAGGACACCCAACAAGCCCCCCCACGCGACTGCACTTTGAATTTGAGTCGATGGGGAGTCGCGTGCCCAAGGGTTTTGACCCACGCACCGGTCTGTCCGCATAATCTTCTTCCTACTCTGTAGATGGCACAGTTCAGCATCTTCTTCTCCATCCGGTACTGATCGATCGGTCCTCCTCGCCGGTCCTGATGGGAATATTGGGCGGTCCACTGGGCCCATTGGATCTTCGTTCCCGGTCTCCGGATCGTCCTCCTTGGCCCGTCTTCAGGTTTTCTTTCTCCTAGGACGACAAAGGAAGAGCGGCAATACCTACTCATAGACGTTTTTCCACCACTGTTGAGATAGTGGGGCAGCATATGCATTTCATCATCACGAAACATTACATTCTTATTTTGAAAAAAAAAACAGTATAACTAAGAGACAGTTTCATGCAAATCACAATATTTAGACTAGATGTGGTATGTTTTATGATTGGAACTGAATTAGTCCGAGACAGTACCCGCTAGGATTCCAGAGGATTCCTCCAGTTGTTGCAGAGTGTGCCTGGGATGGCAACATTTCAACTGGTTTATGTGGACCCACTTGTCTTCCCCCTCTGCCGAACCGCCTTTGGGGATGTGGATTTTGTAGGCCACAGGTGAGATCTTGTCGATGATCTCAAAGGGTCCTTTCCATGTAGGCAAAAATTTGCGCTGCTTGGCCTGGTTCCTTTGGAAGTTGTATAGATAGACCCGGTCCCCCACCTGATATTCCTTCCTGGAAGTTTTCAGGTCATAGTGGGTCTTCATGCTATCAGCTGATCTTTCTAGATTCCGCTGAGCATAAGCAAAAGCATGTTGGAGGTGTTTCCTTAAATTCTCTACATACTCCTGAGTAGTGGAGGCATTTATCAGTGTCTGCTCTTGGGTCCTATAGAGTAAATGCTGAGGAAGCACCATCTTGCGCCCAGTCATCAACTCAAATGGTGACATTTTGGTTGCAGATGAAGGGGTAGATCTGATAGCCATTAGGACCAGAGGTAATCGGATATCCCAACTTGGCCCAGAATCTGCCACAAACTTCTTTAATATGCTCACAATGGTTCGGTTATATCTCTCTACTGCCCCAGAAGAAGCTGGCCGATAAGCAATATGCAACTTCCTTTTGACCCCCAGTATCTCCCACATCTTTGTCATTACTTCACTGGTGAAGTGGCTACCTCTGTCTGACTCAATCCTTTGAGGTAGACCAAAACGGGAAAAGATGTGGTTAATCATCAAGGCAGCTGCAGTTTCTGCCTTGCAGTTTGGGGCTGGGAGACATTCCACCCACTTGGTAAACAAGCATGTCACAGTCAACATGTACTTATTCCCCCTAGCCGAGCGAATCACAGGGCCTACAAAGTCGATTTGTAAATCTGACCATGGCAGTGTCATCCCCTGCTTTTGTAAAGGTGCCCGGTGTGTGAGGGATGTCGGCTGAAATTGTGCACACACAAGACAACCCTTCAAATATTGGTTGAGGTCCTGGCCCATGTGTGGCCAGTATGCAACCTCTCTTAAGATTTCCAGTGTTGTGTGAAACCCCCTATGACCGGCGGTGGCCGCATCATGGGCGTGACTTAACATCAGGCTTCGGAATGACGTAGGAACCACCCACTGATCGTGGCCAGCTTTGGATTTCCTTACCAGCAAACCGTCTTGGATCCGGAACATTTTTGGACGTTTCATCAACACTCTTAGGTCCTCTTTCCCAATGTAATCGGTATCCGTCAGGGGAAAGTTCTCAGGGTCCTCAAGGTGCTGGTAAAATTTACCAATTATTGGATCCCCCTTCTGAGCAGTAATCAAATCAGCATCAGGGGTCTCCTTACTCCATTGTGCAATTGAGAGGTCGTTGTGAGCATTTGTCTGGGACCTAGTGATAGCGGTGACCTGGATTTCCCCCAACAGGGACTCAATCTCAATTAGATCCCCTTGGATGGCCCCGGTTTTGGCCAGCTGATCAGCTAAGTCATTTCCAGTTTTGTCTGGTCCCTCTACTTTGGAATGACCCTTGATCTTTTTCCAGTAGATGGTCATCCCATTCGATGTGACCAGATCATCAATGTTTTGGATCAACTTCCCATGTTTCAAGGGTTTGTTGTTAGCACATAACATGCCTCTGGTTTTCCAATTAACCAGGTGCTCCACGAACCCGTTCCGTACATAATCCGAATCTGTGATTATGACCAGTTCGTGGAGTTGATGCTGGACAGCAGTGAGGATGGCATGATGCACAGCCATCAATTCTGCCACCTGACTACTTCGGGGACCAATTTTGTATCCAGCGGAGGGTTCTGGGGACTCATTCACCCATGCATTCCCTACGCCAGCCACCAGTTCTTTCTCCCCGTTGTTGTCAACATGGTAAGAGCATCCATCCACATACACAGTGGGCATTCCCTCACACTTGTCTTCTTCAAAGACTTTGTGGGGGGAATTAACGTATGCCTCCATGTTGTCCTTTATTTTTAGACTTTCGTCCTCGAGACAGTTTTCTCTGGCACAATCATGCAAGTCAGCCAGACCTTGCGCGAGGGGACTCTTCTTGTTTTGGCCATATCTGACCTCCACAGGAAAGCCTTGCATTGACAGAATCCAGGAAGTAATTCGGGAATTACTCACATTTCCGGCCCGGATTCTGTCACTTTGGAGATATTGCAGAGGCTGGTGTGGAGTCTCCACTATAATGTGTTCCCCCTGGATAAATGGACGGTAATTCTTCAATGCCCACACCGTTGCCAGGAGTGCCTTCTCACAATCGTTGAATTTTTCCTCCACAGAGAATAAAGTTTTGCTCGCATAGGAGATTACTTTATTGACCTTGTCATGCTTTTGGTATAATACTGCCGTCAAGCACGTATTAGAGAACCCCGTCTCCAGGAAGAACTCCTTGTTTCTGACAGGGTAAGCTAGGCAAGGCGCTTGTGAGAGGCTTCTTTTGAGTTGTTTTACTGCCTCGGCTTGTTCTGGACCCCATTCCCACTTGACCCCCCCCTTCAGGAGATGAATCAGGGGTCTGGTGATCTCTGCGTAGCCCTCAATGAACTTTCTGCTGTAATTAGTCAGTCCAAGGAGGCTCCTTATTTCCCGCAGAGTTGTGGGGTCTTTCAGTTTCTGAAGTGCTTCCACTTTCTTTTCCTGGGGACAGAGACCCTGAGGAGTAATCTCATGCCCCAAGAAATTAACACGGGTTCTACACCACTGTGCTTTCTGAAAGGAAAGTTTTGCTCCGGCGGCCCTCAACTGTGTCAGAACATAACGGATCTCCGCTATATGTACCTCCACAGATGAACTTTTGATGAGGACATCATCTACATAAGCCAGGTTACCCCTCGCACCCAGGTCGGGCATGGCCTTATGTAGGAAAATATTAAATTCATTGCCGGAGTTGAGGTATCCGAAGGGAGTCCGGGTCCATGTGTACTGCTGGCCCCCAAAGGTAAAAGCCAGCTTGTATTGGTCCTCCCTACTGACAGGCACAGTCCAGTATCCATTGGTCAGGTCTATTGCAGTGAATACCTGTGACCCCTGGATCTGGGCCAGCCCTTGGTCAATGTAGGGCAGAGGCCATCGGGAAGTATGGACCCGTTTGTTGAGCTCCCTGAGGTCGGTGCAGAGTCTCCACTGGCCGTTTGGCTTCAATATTCCCAGCACCGGATTATTGAAGCTGCTGTGGACTGGACGGATTATTCCCCGGGACTCAAGGTTCTTAATTATTTCAGTAAGGGACTCCATTGATGCGAGAGGCAAGCGATATTGCTTCACAAACACAGGAGTCATGCCAGGGTCCGTGGGGATTGTGGTTGTGTGGATGTCAGTGCGACCACAGTCATATGAGTCTACCGCAAAGAGATCTTGGAAATCCAAGAAAACTTGTTTCAACTTTTGCTTTTGTTCCAGAGTCACACAGGCATCAGCTAGGTTGACTCTCTCTTCCACCATCTGCCTGAAGCCTGGAAAGACTTCTGGTTTGGCTATCTCCGCGGCCTCCTCCAGCTGGGTGGAGAAGTCCCTGGTCAGAGTGCTGATTTGGACCGGAGGCTTCAGGTGGGCAAGGCAGCCTTCATGAACCTGGAAAATCACCTCATCCCTCCTGAATTCACAAGTCACATCTTCCTTACCATAAGGGCAGGAAGTGTACACCAGGAAGTTCCCCCCATGCCGGGTAAAAATCCTGTCTGGTGTTGTATTGTCCTCACTGTCACTGTCAAAACAGTCCTTGGGGATTGGTCCTAACAGTTCATTTCTAAGATCAATGGAGAAATGTCGGTCATCAACCGCCATTCCAATAATGGTGCCTGCGGCTAGAGTAATACTCTTTAAGTCGCTGTTATCCACCTCTATTGGAATGGTGTCATGTTCTATGTTGACTAATGGTGTTGGGTTTACCCCCAACCCTTGCTGTTGGAGAGAAGCATTTAGATGTATGTAAGCATCAGGGTTTTTCAACTCTTGTCCCCTTTTAACTTTCACTTCCAGGGAGAATTGTCGGGTCCTTTCTGGGATGGTGACTTCCTCTTTAACCTGAATTTCAACTGCATACGGTAGCAATTGAGCTGACCTAAATGCTTTTTCTGGATCATCAAAGCCCATGGGATTATCCGCTAATCGGGACCAAGCTTTGAAGTTTATTAGGTCCAAACTAATGGCAAAGCGATTGAGAATGTCACTGCCTAAGTAAAAGGCGGCAGGGACGTCTCGCACGACCCAACAATTGTGGACTATGCTCTTGTTGCCAATGGAGATTTTGAGCATACACCTGCTTGGCAGGAGGTGTTTGGAATTAGGCGCTTCCAGGTCCATTTCCCATTTGTCTATCAGTTTGAAGGTGGGAATGGCTGGATCTTTTGGGAGTTGGCGGAACATGGCTTCGCTGATGAAGCTCTTACCGTTGTTCACACACACTCGAGCGAGAACAGAGTCCTTCCCATCATTTAACTGGACAGGGATGTACAACTGCTCTCCAATTTGCTGAATATCAGCCAGGCTTTGAGCTGATTTCACATCTTTCTGGACTATAGGAGTGGGAGTTTCTGATTGTGGGTTAGTATAGAATTTCAGAGTGTTTCCTTCCAGCGTGGAATACCAACTTAAACTGGAAGGAAGGTTGATTTTCAGAAATAGAGAGGACCCCCCATCACCAGTCTGTTGTCCTACTGCTATTACTGTCACGTCTGGAATTTGGTTGTTCTGGAAGTGAAATTCTACTTGGTCAGATTTTTGTTCAACCATGTGGCAGGTGCCGTTTAAACTAACATGGTTGACACTCTTTTTTAATTTTATTGGTCGGCTAGTCTGGGTCCAGAGGACCTTGTTTACGCAATCTATTAGGGGTGACAACCTTCTCAGGAGGTCATTCCCTAGTAAACAAGGGGTGCCCTCTGGGGTCACAACTATGACCGGGTGTTTCAACTTATGTCACCCAATTTTAATGTCCAAATCTGCCGTCCCCTCGACAGGAATTTCCTTCCCGTCAAAGTTCTGGAGTTGTCCAGGAAGAGAGGTGAGAGGAACTTGGTAATTCTCTCCCCTTCCTGCATTCAGTTCATCAAAGGCCCTTCTGGACAGAAGGGTAGCTTGAGATCCAGTGTCCACCAGTGCCGAGATTGTACCCTGCCCCTGTACTTGTACCGGGGCATAATATCTTCCCTCCTTCTCCTCAAGGGGGCACAGATAATGCACATTTTTGGACAACTGGTGGGCTAATTTTCTGGTTTTGGACATCGCTAGCGAAGAGATTTGGGCAGAATTCTGTGGAGAGTCTTGGGAATCGGAAAGAAAAAGTTGGCAACTGGAGATCAGAGCCATTGTGGGTTCCCCTGGTTTCAGTTCTGGGCCGCCCCCCCCTTTTTGGAGGCAGTCCCCAGGATGGGTTTGAACCAGGGGATTTTCTTGCTGTTGGTTCTGGGATGAGATGGTGGGCGGCGGTAGCTCAGTCTCCCCATCTCCCCAGTCTGGATTTGCATCCCTAGGGACCCATTTTTCTTTGGGAGGAGTTCCCCCCTCTCTGAAGGAGACGATCCTTTTCCCAGGATCCTCTGAGGATCCCTCTCCCTCAAATTGGAAGACCTGTACCTCCTCCTCAAACTGAGTCTGTTTGGGTCTTTTGTTTCTCCTACCCCCCCTCTGCTCCTTAGGAGGCAGACTTTCAGGGGCAAGAGATTTTGTTTCCGGTTCCTGGGTTTCCAGGGGCTGTTTACAAGTGAGGAAGGAAGCTTCCTCCAAGGCTTTACACCCCCCTTCCCTTTGTGCCTCCTCCCTGGGAACCGGTGAGTTATCGGGGTGCTGCCCCCGTCATTGTTCTGGAGCACCAGGTCCAGAGTTGGGTGCGTTCTGCGCCGGCACGCCCATCTGAGGGTTCTGCTGAGCCCTCAGTATGTGACCCAGATCCCGCGCCATGTTTTGAACCTGGCGCTCTAACTGGGAAACCCGCTCAGGCTGATACAGGGCCCTGTTTTCTCCCCTGGGATGATCCCGGGAAGGGTAGCTGTCCCTCCTCTGGTAATACCCCGGGTTGGGAAGATTTGGGTACCCCTCCACCCTTGGCCTCCCCTCTCCCGGATTCAGTGGTCTGGGCTCAGGGAATTGGGGAAAGAAGGATGGATGGTTTTGGGGCTGAAAGTCGGGTGGATATCTGGGGAAAAAGTTCTGCCCAGGGTTTGGTAAATTTCTGCCCTCCTGTGGGAAGTTTGGAGGGAAGTTCCCTGGGTTCGGTGCTTGGCTGGATCCCCCCCCTTGGGCTGGAGGAGTCCACACATAACCCAGGATGGGTCGATTTCCCTTGTAACGGGGACTTACATAATCAGGAGAGCGAGGGACCCCATTTGTGGGGCTGCCTCCTTGGCTCCCTGTCTGTGACTGACCCGAGGACCTCCTGGGCCTAGCATTATTAGGTGCAGGTAGGTTTTTAGGCCCCCCCATCTCCAAATCCAAAACGGGGGCGACCTTTACCTCTGCCACCTTGGCAGCAGCAGGGGTGCTGTTGGCTTTGGGGTTTTTCTGGGCATTACTTTTGCTATCTATCGGTTTCTGCACCTCATAGATCCGGGTAGCCTGTTCAATGACCCAGTCTAAAGATCTTTTCTCGTGAAAATCCCTCACGAGCTGGGTCATGATATATTTGGGCAAGGCATGGAAAAACGTATTAATAAATTCTCTGCTATCCGTGCGCACCCTTCTTGTGGTCTGGGCAAAAGCACGCTTTAACTCCTGCACAAATTCTTGTGGGGCCTGATCCTCCCCACATTGCAAATTGTAGGCTGCCTTGCGAGCCTCTTGAGGATTTCTGTGAACAGAAAAATGTTTCAAGATGGCCGCCTTATAGGTGGACCATCTTAAATGATTTTGGTCCTCCAGCCCCGCAAAGAAACTGGAGTATTCCGGGGAGAAGGTCCACTTTACATATTGAATACAGCTTTGGCTGTCCTTCAAATGGAAAGTCTCCATCATTTGCTCAAACAACTCTAAGTGCTCCCAAACAGAATACTTAGCGTTCTTATGGTAAGGCGTGATGACGCTCCTGATCGCCTTAATCTGCTTTAAGGGGTCCTTAAGCAAGGCCCTTTTTGCCTTATTGGCCTTTTTGGTTCGGGTAACCCTTGTCCATTCGTCCTCGGACTCGGAGGCACTGCTCCCAGAGGTTCCCGTCTGTTCTTCCAGGTTTTCCCGGATTCTGCGAGCCTGGGAATGGCTGGCAGAATGTGGGGACCTGGTCTCCTGTGTCCTGCGCAGTTCAGAGGAGTCTTCAGATTCCTCCTTGCTGCCAGGATTTGATGGATACCCCCCCCACTGACCTAACTGGGCAGAGGTTTTCAGGATGCCCTTAAGGGGCCTACTCTCCTGGGGTTCCCCATTGAACTGTACTGTACTTGGGTGCCCATACCCGGATGCCCACCCCTCCATTCCTGAGTGGTACTGGCCTATGAGCCCCATACTCTTAGCTGGATAGTAATCTGCCATCCCTGCGGCCCTGTGCTCATGTGCGCCAGGGGACATGGGGGTGGTAGAGTCCAGGGACTGGGGGAGATGAAGGCCCCTGGTGTTAGGGCTCCTGCGGTTATGGTCAGGAGTCTCTCTTTCCCAGCGGACCTCATCTCTATCCGCCCCTGCTCCCTGTTGCAATGCAAGAGCCTGCATTTGTGCTTTCAGTTCCTCTGTTAAGGCCTTACTCGACTCTATCAGTCTCTCCTGCATCGCTACCTGTTGTTGGAGCCTATCATTGTGTTGACAGAGGGCCTCATTTTCCGTCTGTGCTTCCTGGTTAGTCCTGGAGAACTGGGCCAGTCTTTGCTGCAGGAGGGTTACCTCCTGAGCTGTGTCCCTGTTGGCCTGCTCCTTTCTTGCTAGAGCATCCTCCACCCTCCTGGTGTGCTCTAGCAAGTTCTGGTGTTCTTTTTGGAGGTCACCCAGTCCCTGGTGGGTCAGGTGATTTTCTTCCATTTTTCTTTTTAAATGGCAGACTTCCTGGCCTAAGGTATCCCTTTCCTGACTGAGAGCCTGCATCTGTGCTGCCAGGTCGTCCCTTTGCCTTTGGAAGGCACCAGCATTCTGGCGCTCCTGATCAAACTCTGCCTGGGTATCCAGGTCTTTCAGAATTAGTTTGTTGCTCTCTGCCTTCACTCTATCTAGGTGGCCTTGCAGGGTGACTACCTGCTCAGCACATACCCTGTTGAAGTCCAGTTGTTGCTCCAGCTTTTTCTGGCTTTGCAGTAGGGAGTCCAAACCTTCTTGGTGTTCCTTCTGCAAGGCCAGAAATCTGGTATCCTGTTCTGACTTTTCCTTTTGCAGCACATCCATATCCTCCTTTATTTTAGTGATGTACAGTCTGCTGTCATTTTCTGACTCCTGGCTCCTCTGCAGCCTCTGCTCAGAAGAGACCAGGTCAGATTGGACCTTCTCTAACACCATCTGTTGCCTATTTGCCAGATTTTGGCTTTCAGCACATCTATCCTGCATGTCTCCCATATATAGGTACAGGTATGCTGCTATCCTGGCAATCTTATTGTGTTCCTCTTTGGCTTTAGGAGCCATATATAGTTCACTCAGGGCCACATGTAATGGACCCTGATCTCTCCATAAGTCTGACCCTGTTTCAGTGACCTGTCGCGTGATGGCCTGCAACCAGGCATCCTGGCCCTGCTCAGCCCATTCACCTCTCACAAATAGTTTATGTAAGAAGTGCTCTCTGACTATTTTCATATCTACCAAGGTCGTCATTCTAGAGATTGGTCTCTGTCCTGACTTACAGAAGTTAGTATTTTATTTTTGCAGAACAGAACTTTTCTTGGAGTGTCCCTTTTGAGGAATGCTTCACAGCGTAATGCAGCGTGGTGATCCGACCGGATGTATGTATCCCGTCAGTTAGCGCACTGTATTAAGCTGCACAAATGGTAAATCTAACCCAACGTCTCGGCTCGAGCCCCCAATTTGTAAGAGGATTCAATTCAACACTACAGCTAAGTCAATGCCTAGTCTATAATACTGAATGAAAACCCTTATTGATATATCTTTAGGTCCAGTTCATGCGTTCTGGATGACTACCCCTATATAACACCCCTCTCTTGGAATCCCCCTGACCCCACTGAGCCAAGAAGTAGTTCTGATTTGCAAGTTAAAAGGGTTTATTTGATAATTTAAACAATAGATATATATATGACACTTTATAATAAATTAATAATTGAATATCACACTTAATCTGAGATGATAAAGATTAACAACAGAGAATCTGGCACTAGCACACTTCTTTATAATTACTAAGGAGTTGAGATGAAATGGATAAGGTAGCACACTGGTAAATAGGTACAGAAGTATAATGTGGTAGAGAATGCTTTATAGGGTTCAAGGAAATGCAAGGTTGAATGAATGAAATGCAGTATAGAAAATACTCAATATGATTTCAACAAAACAATGTAATCACTTTTCTCTGGCTATTCACTCCCCCCCTCTTTATGCAATGCAAGGGAATGGGAGGAAAGCACACAGTTCTCAGAAATGCAATCAATGTAAATCAGTTCAATCCCCCCCAAGCTTAGACAACAGAAGTTTGAAAACACAGATAGGAGTTTTGAAAACACAGGCCCAAATGCTTTGATATGTGCTAGCAATGGATGAGAAATATGCTGGAAATGCTTTTAATTCCCTTTCAGAGGTTCAGGGTGAGTGATAGCTACTCTCTATGAATTCAGGATCACCTTAACAATGCTTTAGTAGTAACTAGCAGGTAAACGAAGTTTTTGGCAAGGAAAAGCAAAACTGCTGTCTTTTTACACGTGAAGAAATTTGCAAATCGTGGCAAAATTCGCGCGTGCGTTTTCCGCGATTGCGGTAAAACTATAAGGGGTAGGAATGTGGTTCTTGGTGCGATTCAAAGCTAAGATTCTAAGCTTTCAAATGAAAGTTACTGCAAGTCTCTAGCACAAACGGTCGCGGAGATATGAGCGATTTAATAGAGGTCGTTTTTGGTTTTGCAAATTTTAAAAGCTCAAAATGACAAGTGGCAGATTTTGCAGCTAAAATGACAGGTGACAGATTTTGAGCTATCAGGCAGTTCTACTTAGGTTAAATAGATTGAATTAGATGAATTTAAACTAAAAGCTTGGTTCTACACAGTCCTGCTGGGTACTCACACTATATTCTTGAATTAAATGGGCCTCGTCACCGATCTGGTCAGGGTTTTGGACTGGGCTCGGGTCTCTCTCTGGGCACAGCACTGCTTTCTCTCTGGGTACAACACTGCTTTCTCTCTCTGGTCTGGTCTCTAGTTTGGCTTTCTGGAGGTTGATGAATTTGAAGTCTGGATCTCTGGATGTTGTATGGTCCGGCAGAGCGCGTTGCAGCAAATGGAATTGAAGGTCTCTACCTAAGTTTCAGTGGTCCATTTATATGTTCTGCAAGTGGGTGGGTGTGTTGGTCATAACTAAACTTGCCCCTCTCACTTGTCATTGGTCCAATTTCCATTCCTCACTTGATTTGGGGAAGGAACTGTGAGTCAGAGTGATGTCATTTTATGATCTCTTGAAAAAAACTCCCCTGTAATCTGTGCACCCAAACCTATATATGATCAAAATCCATATTTCACAGTTACACAGTTGTTTGAAATTACATACCCATGTCACCTATCACATGAGGTATACTCTGTCCCAAATCTGCTGTTTCTAGGAGCTTGCATTCAGAAATGGCACATATTTGACTTTTCAACTGATTTTTCAATTTCTGACATTGACCCAACTTTACATACATGTGCGCGGGGAGTATGGACATTAACTGATGAAGTTTCAGATTTTTAACATGCATACATTTAGAGTAATATCCACTTTTCCGCTAAAACCCCCCTGAACATACCACCGGTTCTAAAAACCTCTTAAACTGTGGGCAGAAAAATCACAAGAATTATGGTATCATTTATAAAATTTTCACATGTCCGCTCTATGAATGATCCATCTTTTTAAAGTTATGTTCTGGCTCCAAAGGGGTGTGGTTTCCTCTCAGCACAAGGTAGAAATACTGGTTTATCCAGTTCTGCCAAGCCAGCTTGCTCTCACAGGCAGTGCCCCTCCCAGCTTCTGCCAAGAGGAAGCTACATTTTACGACGGCTGTAATAAAACCTTTGCCTGAGTCAAGAGAGGGCTCATTGTTCAAGAGGAAGCCATTTATGATCCTCTCAATAAACCCTCTGCCTGGGTGAAGGGAGTTGCATTGTTCAGTCTCCTGCAGAGCACAGGTAATTCAATTATCAGATAGATGGTATATTCTTAGTGTGGCCAGCAAAAGGAAGATAGGCCTGGGAACACAGTTGTGACTCAAGTTTCACTCCTGATGGGGGTAGCTGTCAAGCAAAATCAAGTTCCTTAAGCCAGACTTTCAGCTGTCATGTTTTTTTTTTTGTTGCTTTTTAACTTAACTTGCAATTTTACACATGCAGCTAGAATGCTGATTCTAAGTGCAAAACTATGACATTTCAACCGTTACAAAGGCATGTGACACCAAACATAGGTCACTCATTTAATCTAAACATTTTCGATTTTAGCGTCTTTAAATCCAGTGCAACTTAAACTGCTGCAATCCACAGCTCAGCCAGTCTTGTTATAAACCTTCCAGTCACTTCAGAATATCACTTTACATTGTATCCACCTCTCAGTAAGTCTTTCTTTAGCCTGCTTTGGGCTCATTCAGTTTTACACAAAAAAGTAAAATCTGGTGTGGTTTTAAAATGCCGGCTTTTGGATAGTGGTGAGTACTGGTACTGCACCCATTTTTGAGATTTAAGAAATGAATTCCCCACCATTCTAGGTTGCATTTGGCAATCAGCATTGCCATTCCCAATGGTTTCAGACTACTGTGCGGGTAGTCCAATGGTGGTTTTAAAGCGCTTTGAAGCTAACCGGCGCTACTGTTTTTCCTTTGGCAACCCATTTCCCTCATGGCAACCCGGCCTTTCATTCTCGCACTGGTGGGTGGCAAGTGAGGCAACCATTTCGGTGTGCGCACAAACTGCGCAGCTTTCCTGGATTTCGGCGCACATGTGGGTTTTCCGCCATCTTGAATTTTCTAAGCCCACAGCACCAAATGTTGTGGCATGATAGCTTAAACGTGGGTCAGGACACCCAACAGAATGAAGATATTTTGGAAGAGAACGTTGGATGTAGTGCGGGCCCCAGGTGCAGAAAGCCTTGTGGACAATGCAAAGGGTGTTGAACCTGATCCTTGCAGCAACTGGGAGCCAGTGGAGAGATTTCAGGTCTGGAGAGATAAGATCCCTGGGCTTGAGGCCAAGGATAAGTCTTGCAGTCCTGTTCTGGATTAGTTGCAGAGGGTGGAGAGTAGAGGAAGGCAGATTGAGAAAGAGGATGTTGCAGTAGTCCAGCCTAGAGAGTACCAGGGCTCTGGAGACAGTGAGCATCTGGGGGAAAGTGAGAAAGGGAAGAGTTCCTTTGAGGAGGAGAAGCTGGTAGTGGGACTTCTTGGGGACGTCCGAGATGTGAGGAGAGAAAGAGAAAGAGAGAGTGGATTCAAAGAGGACACAAAGGTTGTTTGCCTCACAGGAAGGGCGCAAGGCAGGCAGGCAGAGTGAGAGAGGGAAAGCGGGGACAGAAGTCCAAATGAGAAGGACCACCATTTTACTGACATTAAGGCAGAAATCGTTGGAGGTAAACCAATCCTGAATCGCGGATAGACAGTCAGGAATGAGCGACAGAGTAGAGGAGTCTGAGGGGAGCCTGAAGGAAAGCTGAGTTTCAGCCGCATAGCACTGAAAGCTAGAGGAGAAGGTAGAGTTCAGGTGGGCCAAAGGGGCTAAGTAGAGGTTGAAAAGCCACGGTGAGAGGATGGAGCGGAGAGAAAGGGACCAAGTTGGCCCTGGAAGGGGCTGTGCAAGAGGAAGGAGGTCAGCCATTCAAGGGCCTGATCCGTGATGCCCAGGTTCTCATGGAGTTGATTGATCAGGATGACTTGGTTGACCGTGTCGAAAGCAGAGGAAAGATCAAGGAGGATGAGGACAGAAGGAATGCTGGAATCAAGGTTAGAGAGCAGATCTTTACAGATGTTCAGGAGAGCAGTTTCTGTGCCTCTGGGAGCTCTGAAACCAGACTGAAGGTCATGGAGACAACCAACAGATTCTGTGTGGAGAGTAAGCTGGGAGATGGCCATCTTTTCCAACAGTTTGCCCAGGAAAGTGGTGATGGACATTGGGCGATAGTTTGCTGGGCAGGCAGGATCGGCAGATGGCTTCTTGAGGAGTGGGTGAATAAGGGATTGTTTAAGGGGAGAGGGGAACGTTCCAGTGGCAAAAGAGTGATTACAGAAATAGGCCAAAGCTGGAGTGAGGGTGTCAATATGGTCCTTGATGGTTTTGGAGGAGCAAGGGAGCACCTTTTTGGATGACACCTTCATAGATCAGACTTGTCTAGAAACCTCAACAGGTGTTGTCAGAGAGAAAGAGGAAAAAGGAGGAAGAGGGGTAGAGATGGCCAAAGGGGGGCCGAGAGAGGACAGGTAGAGGAAGAGGAGATGAAGGACAGGAGTTTTAGTAGAGAAGTGAGATGACAGAGCCATACAGAGGGTCTGGGGGGGAACATGAGAGGTAAAGACCGCAACAGGATTGACCAGTTCCATGCAGATTTGAAAGAGTTTGACCGTGTTGTTAGAGGCCACAGGCTTGAATGTGTGTTCTCTTCTTGATGAGTGTTAATGCTTTGACTGGCATTTTGGCGCAACCAGTCTAGGTATGTCTAAATGTGGCCTGGCATGCTTTACTGTAACGATATTACGTGTCTACACTGGTCTACATTGTGTAGCCAGTTGGACATGTTTTCATTGTGGCATGGCATTTTTAATAGCAAAGTAATAATGTTCCTGTGCACTGTTGGTGACTTGCATCTATTTGATTGGTGTTACCCTACAAAACAATAGCAAACACTCTGGCTTTTTAGGTAATTTTTCTCAGAAAGTGTGCTGAATATTGCATTAAAACACATATTTATATCTTTCTCCTAGTGCAGTGTGTGGCATATCCCTTCAGCAGCACGTGTGTGCGTATTTTGCAAGTGTGATAATGTATGCTGCCCCAGAGTTTGGCGAGACCAGTGATTTGTTGCCGAGTTAGGGGGGCCCCCTCAGCATGGCTCGCAGGGGGGGGCCCACATTTTGTGTTACGCCACTGATTCATTTGAATAGACATTTCGTTTGGTAGGTATTCATAGAACACTGTCAGTCTTGCAATTCCTCATCCTGCTCTATCAGGGTATGATAATTTCATAAGCACATGGCTTAGACTATAATATAATGTATATTATATTTAAAGCGATCCAACTTAAACCGTGTGATATCCCTTTTGTCGAGAGAGATAAGAATGCCAGTTTGATTGGATTGTTTTACATACACCAGACACACATGACAACATGAATGGACCAGTATAATCCCTTCAGGTTCCTATTACTATAAGCCATACATATTAAACATTCAAATCACGCCAGACATGCTCATGCGGCCCTCGTTTTTATGCCTTACTTCTGTAAGTATTGCAACAGAAGTCTTCCATGAAATAACACAGAGGAATCCGTCTCACTTAACACATATCCTTAAACCTTTGCGTGCATCTACCTGTGTGATGCAACATGCAGAAATACACTACAGAAGCAAACTGTATGCCTCGCTTTCTCAAACATGCATTTTCCATGCTGACGTGGATTTGTGTGGCGCAAAAGCATGTCTCTGAATCAGTGATACACTTTTTCAGGCCCTTTGAGAAGAGGAAACGTGGCATACACATTACAGAACTCGCCGCAAGTTTCAGGGGATGAGCTTTGAAATGCGCCGGTCATATGTCTCTTTCTCGCATGACCCTTTTCAAGATCTCAGTCACATGGTAAAGTGCAACCTTTGCAGGAATATTGCAGACCCCTGATAAGATGCCCCTTCAGAAAATAAAAAGGCATGAGCATTTCTATAATTTGTCCACTCTTAGGTTCCAACCAGAAATTGGAAGTAAAGATGAATTTGGGTTGGGGTGTCAGTGGAGGGCTACCCTAGCTCTGTTCTCCACCCACATGGTTGACCACAACCAATTGAATAGATTAGTGAAGGGTGCCCGCCCATCACTATTGTGTGCAGGAGGGGTTGCCTGTAGAATCAAGTTATTTCGACTTCCAAACGGTGCATGCACAATATGTGGCATAGATGTACTGTGTACTGTGCACTGTGCCCACATTGTTTAAGATTCCGTCTCATCAGCATATCCTCATCTATGTACCATAGCGATGTGTCTTAGGCATACTCTGCTTAATAAAGAGGTCTTTATTGCAATCACACAATGTGTGACCACTCAAATAGTGCATTTATTTACATATCGAGGATTTCTAAGGCGGTCCAGATGCCAAGAGCTAGGTTTATTTTCTCTTTTTAGCTGTTTTGTTGTCCATTGGGATTTCAGTGGTTGATCTTCAGAAAGTCGCACATGCTTGCTTGTAGTTGAAGTCATCTGATGTACTGATTAGGAAAAGGGAATGATAATTATATAACTATTTACAAACTTGTCAGCAATGAGTAAGATGTGGATTACGAAAAAGATCAAGCTATAAAGTGGTTGCGCCTCAATAGGGGGGTCAACCTTACCACCTTTAGGCCAATGCAATGAAATGTAAATGTTAGTAAATTCCAGCCTCATCAGATTTCTAGGTCAGAAGACAGAAACAACAACAAAAACTAAGGAAGGTAAACAGAAAGCCATAGCTTGAGACACAACTGGCAGGAGTAAGCTGCAAGAGAGAAGATTCCACTGTTGTACAAACACAAGGAAGAAACACATGGATTGGGCCTTCCCAGCTGCTATTTGTGATATCCATTTTGAATATGAATTGAGCAGTTACTTTCGTTTTCGCTCTACTGTGGACGGACCACTTATGCCACTTAGGTGCATTTGCAGAAGACCTAAACTCATTTATAGCCATCCTGGACCAAAGAAGGTGTTTATGACAAGACATTTACATCCTAAAGGTACTGGTTAATATCAGACAATGGCAGCCCATTCCAGCTGCAAGAGCTTGGTCATATCTACCATCACAACACACCTGCTCACAGCCACCTACAGGGATACATGCTTGCCTGCTGCCTAAACACCCTGCGAGTTTCTCTGACATTGCTTCTTTGACAGTTGTTTTGAAGTGTGCATATTCTAATAATTTCACAGTTAGGTGCTAGACAACACTCTTGTTGCAGACAAATACGCATCATTGTTATCATTTATATAAAAGTAGCTGAACCAAGAGTCCATCAGACGCCGGCTAAATCACTTCATTCATTTTCCACGCTGTAATAATGATCAAAGTCTACTACTACAAGACGCGTCTTAACTCGGGTGAGTTTGTGTTATGTTATCTCAATAGGATTTGTATCGCACACCACTGCCATGTGCATGGTCTTAAGGTGCTCTGGCAGATCTGGAAGAGAGTGTGTGGGTTGGAGTGATCAGGAGGAGTAGGAACATGGAAGATTATGGTGTTTGTTTGCTGTTGTATACAGACTGGAAATACCCTGAGCTCCATGTGCATGTGATGAGAAGTGTCGATGCATTTGTGTCCAGAGAGGAGGCTTTGTGTGCTTGTGGTGCAAACATGCATTGGTTCAGTACTGCCTTGTGCTAGTTGGAGTGAAGAGGTATGTCTTTTGATGTCAGGGTGTTGGTCAATTAATAGCTGTATGCAAGTGGCTAGTTCAGCTTTGTACGCAGAGGTTGGTGTAGAACATGAGAACTAGCAAGTGGGGTACCTGGTGTATCCAGTGTCATTTCTGTGTTTATTGCAAATCTCAGGTGATATTTGTTGCATTGGGGTAGCATTTGCTGAGTGGTTTTCACCTGGTCGTAGCTTGGTCAGTGTATTCCCTGAATTTCATTCCCAGTAGGGAACAGCGAGTGATGGGAGTCAGTGTGGTGTTCCCTTGGAGTTTGTTTCCTGTCCCACAGGCCTTGTCAGTGGTTTGTCTGTAATGGTGTGTTGGTCGTTCTTAGGTTTCCGGTTTGTATGAATTCAATATTGCCATGTAGTGGTTTTCAAGTGAGCATTGGGAGTCAGTGTGGCATTCCCTTGGGAGTTGTTCCATGTCATAAGTCTGAGTGCCATGTGCAGTGTTTTTATGTCCATTTCCTATCGTTGGCTAGTGGCTTCCCCACCCATTGTGCATTGGAATTCCTTGCCTTAAGGTTTCTGGCAGATTTACAGTGCTCCTGTATAGAGCACACTTCCCCAGGCAGTGAACTCCAAAGTCTGGCCACCATGGTGGAGAATGCCGAGCCTCCAAGTCTTTTTTCAGGGTATAGCCTCCTTTCCATTCATAGGATGTTACTCAACCTTATTTCCCTGCTTGATTGGTATTCCGGTTCCGGAAGCACCTCAAAACCTTTCTCTTTGCTTCTGCCTTTTCTCCTCCTCTCCCCTGCTGACCTCTGGCTGATTCCGAACCTGCACTGGTTACCTGGCCACCCTCTGATCCTGGGCCCAGGTCCCTCCCCCGGCAGTCACACACACCTGCACTGCCTGCCTAGGAAATCCCCGCACTTGGGGACTGTTTCTGTATCCCTACAGTCCCACTACCAGCACTTGACACCTGGTGTCTGCACTTACCTTTGCACTTGCCACCTGCTGGCCGTTACCATTACTTATTGTTATTATTCTATTCCCTTGTACTGCACTGTCCCTTCCCCCACCCCCCGCACTTTTCCCCCTTCTCCCTCCCATGCACTTGCACGATCTGAATGACACCTGGCCTAGTATTATTGCTGTCTGTCCTCCCTTTTGTTCCCCCTCCCTTGCCTCGTTGTCCCGTGAAACACTTGTGTATATGCGTGTTATAAATGCCATATCATATCATAGTAGGATTTTGGATTTGATGAATGTAACTCCTTGACTTTGTAGTGCTCTGTGTGGGGATGTAGAGTGCTATGAGGCAGATTCTTTTCTTAACCATTAATCAGTGTAGAGCCCTTAGCTTTGGGGTTATGTGGTCCCTCCTGTTGAGTTTAAATAGTAGTCTAGCTGTTGTGATGTGGATGTGTTGTAGCGTCTTCCTGGCATGTGTTGTTAGTGTACTCAATTCTAGATAAAACCATGCACAGATTGGCGAGTGCTATATTTGAGAAGGAGAGGTATGGTGTGACCTGCCTAATTGAGGGTAGGTGGTAAATGCATTTTTTTACTGTCGCCCTGACTCGTGGTTGCAGCGTGAGGCCATTATCCAGTAGTACTCGGAGGTTCCTGGTCACTTTAGGTGCTCTAGGGCAGTTGCCCTTTTCCAGTAGGCATGGAACTGGCGCCTCTGGCAAGGGATTTGGTGAGACTGTTATTATTTCAGCTTTGTCCAGGGTGAGCTTCAGATTATTGGCTGTTATGCAAGTACTCGCTTATTTGAGGTATTTTCTGAGGTTGGCGCTACTGTTTACTTCCTTGGTCATTTTAATGGTGACTTGAACATGATTCACATAGTTGTAACAGGACAGTGAATATGTGTTCATAATCTTCATAAGTGAGGCCATGTAGATGTTTAAGAGGAGGGGGAAAGGTCTGATTTTTTGAAGATATGTTTTAGAGCAGTGTTCTGGAACCCTGTTTCTTCTAGACATTTGGTTAGTGTACCGTGGCTGACAGAGTCAAAGGGAGCTGAGAAGGCCAGCAGTACGAGGACAAGAGAAAAGTGCAAGTTTCCAAAATTTATATTTCCCAGTTTAATTAAAGTGAATGATTAAAAACATGTTTTTCATAGCACTTCATACTCAAGGTTAAACAGGGTTGTAGACCAGCAAATAAAAGTTGTGATATTTAAACAAATGTAATGGCTCGCTATGCATTAAATCTGGAAAGATGAAAGGCTGACATCTCGTGTCTGTGAGTGGAAGGCAAATCGCAGCATCACGTGCTTACCTCTCTGAGCTATCTGAGTGACTGTGATAGATCTGTAGTACAAATTAGGTTGCACCACTCACATCTTTGCCTTGCTTGCACTCTCCTTTCCGAGAAAGGATTGGGCTGCAATCTGGCAGTGAGGTTAAATCAGCATATCTGGTGACATGGCCAGCTTCACCACTCACTCCCTGATTAAATGGAGCAAACAGCAGCCATATGTAAAAGCAGATTCACACTCTAGCAGGGATTGACCTACCACCACACAATAAAGCCACTGCAATCCTCCTGCCCAGCAGACAGCAGGAGGCCGAGTGAACCTCTGTGGGACTTACCTCAGTAGAAGTCTCACTATGATTATCAGGATCCTCAGCGGTCACCCTTTCTAAAATATTACAAAGAAGAATCAGGGGGGGAGTGAGGGATCCATGCTTGTGGGGTGTTGTGGCATGAGTACAGGGCATGAGAGAAGGCTTGGCTGATTTTATTGTGGACATCTAACAGCTGCATACCTTTCAGAGGCTACTAATGATTCTAATATCCTAATGTATATTTGCTCTATCTCTGTTCAATGTATAACTGCTGCCCCCCGTCTGCCCTCTCTCTGTAACTAAGCTCCCCTCAAGTAACAGCGCCTCGATGCCTAAGGGCTGCTGTGCGCTATACAAATGTAATACACATTTGCGTCCTTAGTGGTTCCCGCAAGCCGACCAGGATGCTAACAACGGGCCCGTCATTAACGGGCAC
Source organism: Ambystoma mexicanum (assembly GCF_040938575.1). Classification (NCBI taxonomy): domain Eukaryota; kingdom Metazoa; phylum Chordata; class Amphibia; order Caudata; family Ambystomatidae; genus Ambystoma; species Ambystoma mexicanum. The sequence continues at coordinate 1,001,931,517 of NC_090928.1, forward strand.
GTTGTTAGCATCATCCCCAATCCCATTGAGCCCTATGGGGCCTGAAATGGGAATGGGGATGTACCGGGTCCGGGTTCCTTGAATGGCGAAATACCGGGCCCTCCAAGGTCGGAACGGCCCGGTATTTCCCCATTCAGGGAACCCGGACCCGGTACACGGAATGGGGGTAGCAATGCTGCAAAAAGCTGCATGGTTACCCCCAGGCTCATAATGAGGCCCTTTATTTTGTAAACTTGATAAGAACTGTTAAATCATGAAGAAGAGTTTTCTACAGATAACCATTGGATCTGGAACCAGGAGGGATTCCTGGAAGCCCTAATGGAGATCGGGGTGACCAACTCTGAGGGCAGGACACAGTTTATAGAAACGGTTTGGTCAGAGGGCTCTTTTTTTGTTCTGACCATTGATGAGCATATTAGTATGGTTTGCCTGGAAGGGAAGTCTCCTTTTAGCAATAGGACTAGAAAGGTGTTTTTTTTAAAGAAAAAGAAAACTCTTTGATAACATGTCCTCGGGCCGAGTCCTTCTTCTGACTTGCCACTAACCTTTCCACAACTTTACCTGCATCTGTCAACTACACTGTGAGCAAAATACATGCAATGACCCTTATCAAGAATGGGCTGGAAACACTGAACATATTAGGTGTTGGGAAGAAAAAAAGTGTGACCATAGTAACTGTTTTTCTAGAGTTAATACACTGTATCTGTGAATGTAATTTAAGGTAGTATGTAACAAGTGAATGTTTCATCGCAGACATTGTTAATCAGTTCAACGTGTATTTTCAATATATAAAATTCATACAACTCACAAGAAGAGAAAGATATGCGCTCTTAATGTATACAAATAGGATATTTCCAGAAATATCAATGATATATTAAAAAAATCACAAACAACAGTATGTAAATCACATACTGTGGAATATCAAGAAAATATTTTCTAAATCTGCAATGCATTGTTCACAAAACGTCCTGATGCTCTATAAACCTCTGAATCTTGTGCCTGCATAAATTAAAATAAGCTACATGACACTGTCTAAAATTCAATAAACATAAGAGCGGTAATTAAAAATGTGTACGAGGTAGATCATATAAAGTGCAGACAAATGGCATGTTCATATTGGATTCAATTAATTGCAGACAGCGTAGTGGTTAGGTAAGGTGAATTTCTGCTTTAAGTTTTCTCTTTTACCAGTGAATGTGCAATGGTAAGATGTTCGCTCACAGTAGATCCTTCTTACAGCGTGAAAAACATGTTTTTCCTTGTTAGCCATGCCAGATAAGAATGAACGCTAAACAGTCAGCACGTTTGTAGGATCCCCAACCCCAGCCCAGGAAAGATATCCTACACATACCTTTTTCCTCTCCCAGGGAGGGCCGTTTACAGGGCATGCTTGAGGAGTGCTAGCCTTTCATTTTGATTGAAAAAGTAGCTCTAGATCATTCGGTGCGGCGCAGATCCAGTCTTGATATTGCAGCTCGCTTGAAACATGAAAGGCTAAGACAACCTAAAAAAAACCTAAATGTGGAGAAGCAAGGCCGATTCGTGATCAGTACTCTACCATAAAACAGTAGCAAGCCGTTTTTGTCAATAAATGAACATTGGAGATTTTGAAGTCTAAACAAGTCATAAAAAAACACTTAGTGTACATCAAATGCCTGTAGACACGCTTTCTTTTTATTAAACCAGGAGCGGATGCACAGCTGCAAAAAATCCCTTTTAAGAAGACTGCTAAAAAATTGCAATGGCAGCCCCATAAGAGCAAATGGTTTGCTGAAAGGGGAAGCCCCTGGTGTGGTTAGTCTGGTTGGAGATGGGCTGCAAGTGGGCTGAAAGCAATGTCCCTCATTATAGGTTTGGTGGTATCCTGTTGGTAAATCTGGTGAGAAGCCAGCAAACGGTAATACTGTTACGAGCTCCTGATCTGACGGTATTACAAGCAGATTACAGGTGCCGACAATGCTGTGTTAATCCCCATTCCATGGAGTCCATAGGACTACATGGGGGAATTGCCGATTATGTCGGCACTGGTAATACCTGGGCAGGTAATATTGGCTGTTGTTTTACCAGTGAAGTGGATCATTTACCAGCAGCTCTTGGATGGAGATAAAACAAAAGAGGTAATGGTTGGAAGGTTTTGAATTAATTTCAAACTTCTGGCATTGCTCTTGGCAACCCTCCAGACCATTGTTATTTGCCTGCCAAGCCATTACAAAAGGGTAAAGACCATATGCAAATCATGCTTAGTCTAGCCCAAACTGCTAGGTCACATCCCTTCTGCACGAGACCACTAGCACCCCAGATATGTTTTGGTCTGGTTGGGTGTCATCAGTGAGGAGTGGCTTGGGTCTCTAGGCCCAGCAGGGTCAGGACTCATGTCTGGGCATACCTGTCCAGCCATCACCTCCTTTGTTTTGCTTGGCTGGAGGTAAATCAGGTCACCCCACTAGGGAAATTGTACTCTACCAGTGCAGAAATGTGCCGGTAAACAGAAGTACAGGCACGTTAATTCCAGACCAGCAGTGTCATAATGAGGCCCATGCACATGAACAGTGCGTTGGGTGGGGGGGCATAGCCGAACATCTGCAAGCTGTGATCTCCTCACATGCCATCTTCTTTCTCTCTTCACTCCCTAAGCCATAATTATGGCCCTTGTAGCATCATCTAATAGCAAAAACTAAAAATGTATACCATTGTCATATGTAAATGTAACACCTTATAATTGCAGTGGTATGAAGCTTCGTTATTGAAACAACAGCCGCTATACAAAAGTTAGTTATTATAATTGCAGGACATATGTGAAGGTTTTCTTTATAGTATTTAGTGTGCAGCCATTCTAACGGTATATATGTTGTTAATCTATTAATAGATTTTAAGGAAATATAGCTCAGATGGAAAACAATGTGTCCATTTCACTCAATGGGCCTGATTACGAGATTCGCAGTAATGGAAAAACGATGCTGGTAACGGAATACCGGCACCGCACAACGCTCCGGCCCATTATGAGTAGACATCCCGGTATCAGCGCCACCGCTGAGACTGTGCACCTCCGTACAGGCGTGGGCACGGGCATGCAATACCGGGATGCCGCTAACAGGAGGACATCACAAGTCACGCGGACATGCACCTACTGGCATCTCGCAGGCGGTAATTAGGGATACCGCGATGCCGGCATCACCGGCATCGCGGATCACCCGCTGATAGCAATATGCTGTGTTCCCAACAGCCACAGGTGCACACAATCAGCACAGGTGGAGGCAATGGAGTCTGGCCCAGCACAAAAGGAGCACACCCACACACCACACCCCTTCCCACACTAAAATGATCACACTTGCAGTTGCGATATTGGGGCTGGAGGACATGCTTGCATTGCTACTCCATGAGCAACAACTACAACAGGCACGACAGAGGAGACGCAGGAGGGGGAGGAGGGGGAGACAGGCCCAGCAAGTCCCACCAGTGCAGCCAGTGGTACCACGCAGGCAGCCATCAATTCCTCGCATGGGAGCCAGGCCTTTCAACCTAACTCCTGTGCAGATCCACACCCTTTACCGCCTGGACCGGGACACCATCAGCACCATTGTGGACATGATACACAATGACATTATCAGCCTGATTGAAATCCGCACCCCCATCAACCCCTCTAATGAAGGTAGTGCCTGTGCTCCACTTCCTGGCCACAAGTACCTACCAGCACACAGTGGGGCAGATGCATGGCATATCACAACCTTTTTTTTTCACGCATGCTGAACCAAGTCCTGATGCCCCCCTGAAGCATGCAAGTGACTCCATATCCCTACCACGGACTGCCCAGCAGATCTTTGACACTAAAATTGGCTTCCATGCACTGGCAGGCATGCCAAATTGTATCGGTGCCCTCGACTGCACCCATGTGGAATTGGTTGTCCCACATGCCATGGAGGGTGCGTACCACAATCGTAAGCTATACCACTCCGTCAATGTGCAGATGGTATGTGACTCCAGCAAGTTCATCACACTTTGATGTGCCCGATATCCTGGTTCAACTCATCGTTCAATGGTCCTGTGGAAGTACACAATACCACGATACAAGGAGAAACATGCTGGACGACGTGCCAGGCTGCTTAGTAAGTTGCATGACAGGCACATGGCAGTGTAATGGGGGGGGATGCACGCACCACCCGGGTGAGATTGGGGTGGTGACTGGACAATGCCCATACTGCAAAACACTGTGCCCAAAAACATCCCAAACTGAACATGACACCTAAACATCATAGAAATGATGGAAGCTGCACACCAATGCCAATATTGTAGAGGGGAATGTAGATGCACACACCTAACGTATTCAAAATCTTTAAGAAGTGAGTGTAGATAATTTTAAGTAATCTTTTAAGGTGCGGGGGAGGAAACGTGATCCTGGCACAGGATCACAAATACCTACCGTACTGAGAAAAAAGAGGATCCAAAGGTAGGAGCCCTCCCGTCCCCTGCACTCTATTGGTATCCCGTATAATAACGGTTAAGAATAAATCTAAAATATAGCATAGATATATGGTGATGTAAAATATTTAATCATATAATTTCAAGACAAACAAATGCTTCAAATTTTAGAGTTCAATGGTAAAAGACCATTTAATTTGAAGAAATATACAATAAATCTTGTGATGCTGAGACCAAAACCAAAACCAAATGTCAAATGATATACAATATACAAATTGTTTGGGACCTTGTGGACCTTGTGGACCCAGTGCGTATATAATCACAACTCAAGTAAAAAATGGCTGACGCGTTTCGGGATCCTGTCCCTTCTTCTAGAGCCAAGTGAATTGTAAACTGTAGGAAAAATGAAATGAAGAAAGCGCATGTCAGGTTTTTTGACTAGTAAATACTCCTAAACAAAAGTGCTCACCAAGCATGTAAAAAGGCAAAGGCAAAACCCATTAATTGTGGAATGATCCATTAAAATTCCTATATTTTTAAAGAACCAAAATATCGATCATATGTATTAAACCAGTTACATATTCTTCCAAAGGCACCTATCCTCCATTGGGGAGTTGGCAATGTGACCAATAAATAATCCTCACAGTAGATTTGTCTGAATTATAGCCAAGATGAGGTGAACAAACATATTAATTATCTACATGAAAACATCACAGAAGATACCCAGATGTTGTTACAGGACACGGATTAGAAAGCACAGGTAGAGACTAACATACCTTTAAATAGTGTTCTTGAAAAGAAAAAGTGACAGCCTCAAGGGCGTGATGTGCGGGTGTCGGTCCTCAAAATTCAGGATGAGTGAACAACTTCTCTGTCAGGGCGGCAATCTAAATGTTTAAAGAACAATCATATTATATAATAATAACGTCTGAACTGACTAAAACAGAATGTCACTTACAAACTCCAATGAATAGGTGTATGTTCTGAGACATATTCAAAAATGCTAATAGATAGCCTGAGAAAGCAAGCTAATGGAGCTCAGAGAGTAAATGTAAAGGCATACCTCTCACTACATATGCAGTCAAGTCCAAGATGGTTAAATACTCTTAAAATGCTCCGGGCTAAAGATGGTGCCCAGTTGTAGTTAAGTCCTCTGGATGCAATGAGTTTCTCAAGTGTTCTAAAGAACGAATCCTACAACAAAATAAATTGTCTAGTTATCTATTGTCCAAATGTCCTAATGAATATAGTAGTATTATAAATGCAAGTGACCTATGGATAAGTGCTACATTGAAGGTTCTAATGCTTACCCACGGCTTGGATACAAGTAGACCAAAATGTTAGTAATCCGGGATTCACGGTGTAAGCCGCTCAAAGGCTGCGTCTGAAAATCACGCTCGCGTTTTTAAACTTCTTGAAATACAAAGGCTAAAGGCTCTGGCCGCGAGTAGAAAACTGCGGGCGGAGCGTGCCTCTCAAGGGTTAAGGTGGGCTATGCTGTCGCCAGGGAAGCCGACCCAGACTGCGGACTGGTATCTAGGGGGCTGCTTGCAACGATCAAGCTCGAATGGGCCACATAGATGATGGACTACGTGCTCTAGTCTAAGAACAACAGGATGATGCCAGTGCGAGCTACATGCAGATGTGAACACATACAGTGAGACAATGTTCTTGTTATATTGTAAAGGTCAACAGAAAGTAAAAACATATCCAGTCACATGTATTTCAAATAAAACATCTCAAGGAAAACTCCTCATTGAGTCCTCTGGGGCTAAGAGTGTCCAGAAGATCTATCCAATATTTTTCTCTGTGTGATAGCGTTGATTGGTAATCACCCCCTCTATATGGTTTTTTGACAACCTCTAAAACCATGTACTTCACTTGGGCTACTGTGTGTGAAGATTGTGAGAAGTGCCTGGCAAGGGGAGATTTCACATTGTTACATCTAATTTTGGACTTGTGTTCCGTTATTCTCTCTTTAACTGCTCTAGTGGTCTGACCAACATACAATTTACCACATGGACATTTGATGGCATATATCACTCCTGTAGAAATACAGGTGGCAAAATCCTTCAATTTATATTTTTTACCGGTCAGTGGGTGTGTTACAAATTCTCCTTTAATCACATTGTTACAGTGTGAGCAAGCTAAGCAAGGATATGTTCCCTTTTTCCTTGAACTTAACAACATCTGTTTTTCTTTCGGAGGCTTCTCGGCTCTTACTAGCTTGTCCCTAAGATTTTGTCCTCTTTTGAAAGCCATCATGGGGGTTTTTGGGAATAACTCCTGTAGGAGAGGATCACTATGGAGAATACCCCAGTGCTTCTTAATGCATCTCCCTACTTGAAAGCTTTGTCGGGAATATTTAGAGATATAAAGTAGCGGTGTGTCTTTGTTTTTAACTTTCGGAGTCAATAGTTGTTCTTTGCTTATGGCTGAGGATTTCTATTTAGCTGCTGTTAAAACTGAACGTGGATAACCCCTCTTCTCAAATTTGTCCATAAGTTTAGTACACTCCATATCAAGGCCTGCAGGGTCAGAAATAATTCTTTTGAGCCTTAGGATTTGACTGTAAGGCAAGCTTTCCAACATAGATTATGGGTGAAAACTTGAGAAATGTAGTAAGTTGTTCACATCAGTAGCTTTATGGTAGACATTCGTTGATATCTGATTGTCTTTGATTTCCAAGCAGACATCTAGGAAATGTAGAGACGGGGCCCCTCTTTCCATGGTGAACTTAATGCTGTGATGTGTTGAGTTGAGGTAATTGAAGAATGATGTTAGTTCCTCCTGTGTTCCACAACAGATGCCAAAGATATCGTCGATGAAACGTTTCCAAAGTAGTATCTTGTCTGACCAATCACTATTTTCCAGGACGTGAGTATATTCAAACTTATACATAAATGCATTGGCGTACACTGGGGCCATTGCTGACCCCATTGATGTCCCCGTGATTTGTAGATAGTAATTACCTTGGAATCTAAAATAGTTGTTCCTAAGTATCAGGTTCAGTAAGTTCATGATGAGTTGTGGATCTCCTCTGGTTGCTTGTGAATTCAAGAGTAGCCACTCAACAGATTGAATCCCTTCATCGTGCGGGATAGAAGTATATAGGCTACAGACATCCATACTAAAAAGTATGCAGTCATCACTCAATGCTCTAACTTCTTGTATACAATTGATGATGTCAGTCGTGTCTTTAAGGTAAGTTGGAATTACTTGAATAAGTGGTTGTAATAAACGATCAATGTATATAGCCAGTGGATCGAATATGCTCTCTGTTCCGGCCACTATGGGCCTGAGGGGAGGATCATTCCGGTTCTTGTGGATCTTTGGTAGTCCATAAAACACTGGTGTAATGGGATGTTGATTAATAAGAAACTCACTCCTTGTGTTGCTGATCCAAACCGAATCTCAAACTCCAATTCCTCAAGTTTCAAAGTAACATTAGTCAATATAGTGTTGGTGGATTTCAATTCAGCCCATATGTTGTCATATAGGGCAACAAAAGAACCTAACACCATATTCGGAGCCGATACAGTTGTAAGAAGATTCAATTCAACACTACAGCTAAGTCAATGCCTAGTCTGGGATACTGAATGGAAACCCTTATTGATATATCTTTATGTCCAGTTCATGAGTTCTGGATGACTACCCCTATATAACACCCCTCTCTTGGAACCCCCCTGACCCCACTGAGCCAAAAAGTATTTCTGTTTTGCAAGTTTAAACGGTTTATTTGAGAATGTAAACAATATATATATATCACACTTTATAATAAATTAATAATTAATATCACACTTCAGAACATGAGCAGTTAACAACAATGGGTAATGTTCTACTAATAAACTGATTTGATTACCCAGGAGTAGCTCAAACGGTTCCAGAGATACGGACGATTAAATACAGGTAGTTTTTCGGATTTTAAATTTTAAAAGTTCAAAGCGACAGGTTACAGCTTGCAGCTAGAAAATGACAGGTGACAGCTTTGCAAATGACAGGTGACAGTTAGGAGGCAGTTCCGGTTAGATTTAAAATAGATTGAATTATATTATTTTAACTAAGAGATTGGTTCTGCACAGTTCTGCTAGGTACTCACAATATATTTTGAAAGAGGCCTCCCCACGGATCTGGTCAGGTTTTGGACTGGACTCCGGTTCTGGTCTCGGCACTTCACAGTGATCTGGGTCAGCTCTCTGGTTCTGCTAACAGCGGTCTGGGTCACTCTGGATCTCTGGCCTCTGGTTCTGGATACTGCTCTGCTTTCTCTGGGTACAGTACTGCTTCTGTATCGTTCTGGCACAGGGTTTCAGGCCAGAATCAACACCTGGGTCCGGCTGTGAATAGTCTGCAAATTATTTTTGGGCCTGCTGACAAATAATTTTGCTTGCAGTGGGCCTTCTTGGTTCAAAGTTCTGTAGTCTCTGTTTGGCTTGGAAGTCTAAGTGTAGGATCTCTGGATGTGAAGTCGTCGGTCAGCATGCTCCGCAGCAAATGGAATTCAATGTCTCTACCTGTCCCAGCAGTCTCTTTTTATGTGTTTTGAAAGTGGGTGGAGAGGCTAGCTTTCTAGGCCCAACCCCTTCAGAGTTCCGATAGGTTGGAGAATTCTTTGCGTTCTCACTGGAGAGCAGGATTGTGTGTCAGAATGATGTCATTTAATGGCTTGCAGAAAGGACACTCCCCTGTCAAATTGCACATAAATCTATATTTGATCAAAATACACATTTCTCAAATACATAGTGGTTTGTTATTGCATGTACATATTACCTATCACATGAGGTATACTCTGTTCAAACTCTGCTCTTCCTGAGGGCTTGCATTCAAAAATGGCAACTTATTTTCGATTTTAGTGGGTTATGCAACCTTGGTTCTTCATTAAAAATTATACACATATACACGGCCTGTCCTTACATACTCCAGTAAATTCCCATGCCTCTAGCTTAAACACAGAGTCTGTAGTATCCATAAATAGCGGGGTTTTGCCCCAGAACATCACACAAATTCCCAACGCGTCTTAAAACGTGCACAGAAAATTCACAAGAATTATGGTATCATTTAAATAATTTTGACAAGCCCGCACTGTGAGTTATACATCTTTCTTAGAATCATATTCTGGCCAACAGGGGTGTGTCTTTTCAGGTCACATGGTGTAGAAACCAGTTTATCCAGTTTCTGCCAAGCTCAGAGACCCTGCCCCTCCCAGCTTCTGCCAAGAGGAAGCTATTTTACGGTCCCCCTAATAAACCATCTGCCTGGGCCCTGGAAGGCCCATTGTTCAAGAGGAAGCCATTTATTGCCTCCCCCCAATAAACCCTCTGCCTGGGTCCTTTGTTTAGTCTCTAGCAGTCCCTTGGTAATTCAGTCAGAGAGGGGTAACCTCCCCTCAGAATGCAGCCAGGCCTGAGAACTGCTGTGGATCCAGTTTCACTCCAATTGGGGGGAAGTTGTCGGGCAGAATCCAGATCCTTAAGCCAGGCCCCAGCTACTGTCACTTTTAGTTACCCAGTTTTCTGCATTCAAATAAAACTAACAATTTTTACACATGCAGCTGGAATGCTGATTATAAGTTCAAAACTATGACATTTTAACAGTGACAAACTATGTGGCAGTCACAAGTCTGTCCCTCAGTTTATTTACACATTTTGATTTTTGGTCATTTTAAATCCAGTTTCAGTTTAAGCCGCTGCAGACCTGCAGAGCTCAGCCAGTCTTGTTATAAACCTTCAAGTCACTTCAGAATATAACTTTACATTGTATCCACCTCTTAGTAAGTCTTTCTTTGGCCTGCTTTGGGTTCATTTATTCAGTTTTACACAAATGTCTGGTTTTGTTTTAAAACGCCGGCTTTCTGATAGTGGTGAGTACTGGTAATGCAACCATTTTTGGGATTTAAGAAAATGAATTCCCCACAGTTCTAGGTTGCTTTTGGCAATCAGCATTGCCATTCAAAATGGTTTCAGGCTACTGTGTGGGTAGTCCAATGGTGGTTTTAGGCAGTGCCCTTCCGTGCCCATAACATCGGCAAAAATGGGTGGCAGCCTATTCTTCATGCATTTCCCTGTGCATTTTCTGGGAAGCTCTGGCCATCATATGTTTTCAATGCCAGTAATGCACAGGTTTTTTTTGGAAGGGCTCGGATGCATGGGTAAAAACATCCCGAAAGCCCCCCTCTTGCGATGGCCATTCTGTTTCACTGATGGAACTCGCAAGATCTGGGATGTTCTCCTCATCTTCTTCCGGTAGATGGCACTGTTCAGCATCTTTTTCTCCATCCGGTCAGATCGATCGGTTCTCCTCGCCGGTCCTGATGGGAAGATTGGGCGGTACCCCTGGCCCCTCGGATCGTCCTCCCAGTCTCCGGATCGTCCTCCTTGGCCAGTCTCCAGGTTTTCTTTCTCCTAGGACGACAAAGGAAGAGCGGCAATACCTATTCACGGACATTTCTCCCCCACCATTGATATAGTGGGGTGGCATATATATTTTAGAACTCAACAGATATGAACATGCACATTTTTTTAAATTAAGAGACAGGAACACATAAACTTGAGAAACACAGAATTTGATAGGCTATATGTAGGATCTTTTAGGGTTGGAATTGAATTACTCTGGAGCGGTACCCTCTGGGATTGCAGAGGACTCCTCCAGTTGCTGCAAAGTGTGCCTGGGATGGCAACACTTCAACTGGTTTATGTGGACCCACTTCTCTTCCCCCTCTGCCAAACCGCCTTTGGGGATGCGGATCTTGTAGGCCACAGGGGAGATCTTGTCTATAATCTCAAAGGGTCCCTTCCATGTAGGCAAGAATTTTCGCTGTTTTGCCTGGTTTCTTTGGAAGTTGTATAAATAGACCCGGTCCCCCTACCTGATATTCCTTCCTGGAATTTTTCACGTCATAGTGGGTCTTCATGCTCTCAGCTGATCTTTCTAGATTCCGCTGAGCATAAGCAAAAGCATGTTGAAGGTGTTTCCTTAAATTCTCCACATACTCGTGAGTTGTGGAAGCATTTATTAGTGTCTGCTCTTGGGTCCTGTAGAGCAAATGCTGCGGAAGCACCATCTTGCGTCCAGTCATCAACTCAAATGGTGACAATTTGGTTGCAGATGAAGGGGTAGATCTGATGGCCATTAGGACCAGAGGTAATCGGATATCCCAACTTGGCCCAGCATCTGCCACAAACTTCTTTAATATGCTCACAATGGTTTGGTTGTATCTCTCCACTGCTCCAGAAGAAGCTGGCCTGTAAGCAATGTGTAGCTTCCTTTTAACCCCCAGTATCTCCCACATCTTTGTCATCACTTCACTGGTGAAGTGGCTACCTCTGTCTGACTCAATCCTTAGAGGTAGACCAAAACGGGAAAAGATGTGGTTAATCATCAAGGCAGCTGCCGTTTCTGCCTTGCAGTTTGGGGCTGGGAGACATTCCACCCACTTGGTAAACAAGCATGTCACAGTCAACATGTACTTATTCCCCCTAGCGGAGCGAATCACGGGGCCTACAAAGTCGATTTTTAAATCTGACCATGGCAGTGTCATCCCCCTCTTTTGGAGAGGCGCACGGTGTGTGAGGGATGTTGGCTGAAATTGTGCACACACAAGACAACCCTTCAAATATTGGTTGAGGTCCTGCCCCATTGGGGCCAGTATGCAACCTCTCTTAAGATTTCCAATGTTGTGTGAAACCCCCTATGACCGGCGGTGGCCGCATCATGTGCGTGACTTAGCATCAGGCTTCGGAATGAGGTAGGAACCACCCACTGATCGTGGCCAGCTTTGGATTTCCTTACCAACAAACCGTCTTGGATCCGGAACATTTTTGGACATTTCATCAACACTCTTAGGTCCTCTTTCCCAATGTACTCGGTATCCGTCAGGGGAAAGTTCTCAGGGTCCTCAAGGTGTTGGTAAAACTTACCAATAATTGGATCCCCCTTCTGAGCTGTAATCAAATCAGCATCAGGGGTCTCCTTGCTCCATTGGGCAGTTGAAAGATCATTGTGAGCATTTGTCTGGGACCTAGTGATAGCAGTAACCTGGATTTCCCCCAACAGGGACTCTATTTCGATTAGATCCCCTTGGATGTCCCCGGTTTTGGCCAGCTGATCAGCTAAGTCATTTCCAGTTTTGTCTGGTCCCTCTACTTTGGAATGACCCTTGATCTTCTTCCAATAGATGGTCATCCCCTTTGAGGTGACCAGATCATCAATGTTTTGGATTAACTTCCCATGTTTCAGGGGTTTGTTATTAGCACATAACATGCCTCTGGTTTTCCAATTAACCAGGTGCTCCACAAACCCGTTCCGTACATAATCCGAATCGGTGATTATGACCAGTTCGTGGAGTTGATGTTGGACAGCAGTGAGGATGGCCTGATGCACAGCCATCAATTCTGCCACCTGACTACTTCGGGGACCAATTTTGTATCCGGCGGAGGGTTCTGCGAACTCCTTCACCCATGCATTCCCTACGCCAGCCACCAGTTCTTTCTCCCCGTTGTTGTCAACATGGTAAGAGCATCCATCTACATAGACAGTGGGCATTCCCTCACACTTGTCCTCTTCAAAGGCTTTGTGTGGGGAATTAAGGTATGCCTCCGTGTTGTCCTTGATTTTTAGACTTTCGTCCTCGAGACAGTTTTCTCTGGCACAATCATGCAAGTCAGCCAGACCTTGCGCGAGGGGACTCTTCTTGTTTTGGCCATATCTGACCGCCACAGTAAAGCCTTGCATTGACAGAATCCAGGAAGTAATTCGGGAATTACTCACATTCCCGGCCCGGATTCTATCACTTTGGAGATATTGCAGAGGCTGGTGTGGAGTCTCCACTATGATGTGTTCCCCCTGGATAAACGGCCGGTAATTCTTCAATGCCCACACCGTTGCCAGGAGGGCCTTCTCACAATCGTTGAATTTTTCCTCCACAGAGGATAAAGTTTTGCTCGCATAGGAGATTACTTTATTGACCTTGTCATGCTTTTGGTATAATACTGCCGTCAAGCACGTATTAGAGAACCCTGTCTCCAGGAAGAACTCCTTGTTTCTGACAGTGTAAGCTAGGCAAGGCGCTTGTGAGAGGCTTCTCTTGAGTTGTTTTACCGCCTCGGCTTGTTCTGGACCCCATTCCCACTTGACCCCCCCCTTCAGGAGATGAATCAGGGGTCTGGTGATCTCTGCGTAGCCCTCAATGAACTTTCTGCTGTAATTAGTCAGTCCAAGGAGGCTCCTTAGTTCCCGCAGAGTTGTGGGGTCCTTCAGTTTCTGAAGTGCTTCCACTTTCTTTTCCTGGGGACAGAGACCCTGAGGAGTAATCTCATGCCCCAAGAAATTAACAGGGGTTCTACACCACTGTGCTTTCTGAAAGGAAAGTTTTGCTCCGGCGGCCCTCAACTGGGTCAGAACATAACAGATCTCTGCTATGTGTTCCTCCACAGATGAACTTTTGATGAGGACATCATCTACATAAACCAGGTTACCCCTTGCACCCAGGTCGGGCATGGCCTTGTGTAGGAAAATATGTTGAATTCATTGCCGGAGTTGAGGTATCCGAAGGGAGTCCGGGTCCATGTGTACTGCTGGCCCCCAAAGGTAAAAGCCAGTTTGTATTGGTCCTCCCTACTGACAGGCATGGTCCAGTATCCATTGATCAGGTCTCTTGCAGTGAATACCTGTGACCCCTGGATCTGGGCCAGCCCTTGGTCAATGTAGGGCAGAGGCCATCGGGAAGTATGGACCCGTTTGTTGAGCTCCCTGAGGTCGGCGCAGAGTCTCCACTGGCCGTTTGGCTTCAATATTCCCAGCACCGGATTACTGAAGGTGCTGTGAACTGGACGGATTATTCGCCGGGACTCAAGGTTCTTAATTATTTCAGTAAGGGACTCCATGGATGCGAGAGGCAAACGATATTGCTTCACAAACACTGGAGTCATGCCAGGGTCCGTGGGGATTGTTGTTGTGTGGATGTCGGTGCGGCCACAGTCATATGAGTCTACCGCAAAGAGATCTTGGAAATCCAAGAAAACTTGTTTCAACTTTTGCTTTTGTTCCAGAGTCACACAGGCATCAGCTAGGTTGACGCTCTCTTCCACCATCTGCCTGAAGCCTGGAAAGACTTCTGGTTTGGCTATTTCAGCGGCCTCCTTCAGCTGGGTGGAGAAGTCCCTGGTCAGAGTGCTGATTTGGACTGGAGGCTTCAGGTGGGAAAGGCAACCCTCATGGACCTGGAAAATCACCTCATCCCTCCTGAAGTCACAAGTCACATCTTCCTTACCATAAGGGCAGGAAGTGTACACCAGGAAGTTCCCCCCATGCCGGGTAAAAGTTCTGTCTTGTGTTGTATTGTCCTCACTGTCACTGTCAAAACAGTACTTGGGGATTGGTCCTAACAGTTCATTTCCTAGATCAATGGAAAAATGTTGGTCATCAACCGCCATTCCAATAATGGTGCCTGCGGCTAGAGTAATACTCTTTAAGTCGCTGTTATCCACCTCTATTGGAATGGTGTCATGTTCTATGTTGACTAATGTAGCTGGGTTTACCCCCAACCCTTGTTGTTGGAGAGAAGCATTTAGATGTATATAAGCATCAGGGTTTTGCAAATATTGTCCTCTTTTAACTTTCACTTCCAGGGAGAATTGTCGGGTCCTTTCTGGGATGGTGACTTCCTCTTTAATCTGAATTTCAACTGCATAAGGTAGCAATTGAGCTGACCTAAATGCTTTTTCTGGATCATCAAAGCCCATGGAATTATCCACTAATCGGGACCAAGCTTTGAAGTTTATTAGGTCCAAACTAATGGCAAAGCGATTGAGAATGTCACTGCCTAAGTAAAAGGCGGCAGTGACGTCTCACACGACCCAACAATTATGGACTATGCTCTTGTTGCCAATGGAGATTTTGAGCATACACCTGCTTGGCAGGAGCTGTTTGGAATTAGGTGCTTCCAGGTCCATTTCCCATTTGTCTATCAGTTTGAATGTGGGAATGGCTGGATCTTTTGGGAGTTGGCGGAACATGGCCTCGCTGATGAAGCTCTTACCGTTGTTCACGCACACTCGAGCGAGAACAGAGTTCTTCCCATCATTTAACTGAACAGGTATGAACAACTGCTCTCCAATTTGCTGAATATCAGCCAGGCTCTGAGCTGATTTCACATCTTTCTGGACTATAGGAGTGGGAGTTTCTGATTGTGGATTAGTAAGGAATTTCAGGGTGTTTCCTTCCAGTGTGGAATACCACTTTAAACTCGAAGGAAGGTTGATTTTCAGAAATAGAGAGGACCGCCCATCACCAGTCTGTTGTCCTACTGCTATTACTGTCACGTCTGGAGTTTGGTTATTCTGGAAGTGAAATTCTACTTGGTCAGATTTTTGTTCAACCATGTTGCAGGTGCCGTTTAAACTAACATGGTTGACACTCTGTTTTAATTTTATTGGTCGGCTAGTCTGGGTCCAGAGGACCTTGTTTACACAATCTATTAGGGGTGACAACCTTCTCAGGAGGTCATTCCCTAGTAAACAAGGGGTGCCCTCTGGAGTCACTATTATGACCGGGTGTTTCACCTTGTGTCGCCCAATTTTGATGTCCAAATCTGCAGTCCCCTCAACAGGAATTTCCTTCCCGTTAAAGTTCTGCAGTTGTCCAGGAAGAGAGGTGAGAGGAATACGGTAATTCTCCCCCCTTCCTGCATTTAGTTCCTCAAAGGCCCTTTTGGACAGAAGGGTGGCTTGGGATCCAGTGTCCACCAGTGCCAAAATTGTACCCTGCCCCTGTACTTGTACCGGGGCATAGTATCTTCCCTCCTTCTCCTCAAGGGGGCACAGATAATGCACATTTTTGGACAACTGGTGGGCTAACTTTCTGGTTTTGGACATTGCTAGAGAAGAGATTTGGGCAGAATTCTGTGGAGAGTCTTGGGAATCTGAAAGAAAAAGTTGGCAACTGGAGATCAGAGCCATTGTGGGTTCCCCTGGTTCCGGTTCTGGGCCGCCCCGCCCTTTTTGGAGGCAGTCACCAGGATGAGTTTGAACCAGGGGATTTTGGTATTGTGGGTTCTGGGATGAGATGATGGGCGGCGGTAGCTCAGTCTCCATATCTCCCCAGTCTGGATTGGAATCCCTTGGGACCCATTTTTCTTTTAGAGGAGTTCCCCCATCTCTGAAGGAGAAGATCCTTTTCCCAGGATCTTCTGAGGATCCCTCTCCCTCAAATTGGAAGACCTGTACCTCCTCCACAAAGTGGGTCTGTTTGGGTCCTTTGTTTCTCCTACCCCCCCTCTGCTCCTTGGGAGGCAGGCTTTCAGGGGTAGGAGATTTTGTTTCCGGTTCCTGGTTTTCCAGGGGCTGTTTACAAGTGAGGAAGGAAGCTTCCTCCAAGGCTTTACACCCCCCTTCCCTTTGTTCCTGCTCCCTGGGAACCGGTGAGTTATCGGGGTGCTGCCCCCCTTCATTGTTCTGGAGCACCAGGTCCAGAGTTGGGTGCGTTCTGCGCCGGCACGCCCATCTGAGGGTTCTGCTGAGCCCTCAGTATGTGACACAGATCCCGCGCCATGTTTTTAACCTGGCGCTCTAACTGGGAAACCCGCTCAGGCTGATACGGGGCCCTGTTGTTTCCCCTGGGCTGATCCCGGGAAGGGTAGCTGTCCCTCCTCTGGTAATACCCCGGGTTGGGAAGATTTGGGTACCCCTCCACCCTTGGCCTCCCCTCTCCCGGATTCAGTGGTCTGGGCTCAGGGAATTGGGGAAAGAAGGATGGATGGTTTTGGGGCTAAAGGCGGGTGGATATCTGGGGAACAAGTTCTGCCCAGGGTTTGGTAAATTTCTGCCCTCCTGTGGGAAGTTTGGAGGGAAGTTCCCTGGGTTCGGTGCTCGGTTGGATCCCCCCCCCTTGGGCCGGGGGAGTCCACACATAACCCAGGATTGGACTGTTACCTTTGTAGCGAGGACTTACATAGTCAGGAGAGCGAGGGACCCCATTGGGGGGACTACCTCTTTCACTCCCTGCCTGTGACTGTCCCAAGAATTTCTGGGCTTACGATTATTAGGTGCAGGTAGGTTTTTAGGCCCCCCCATCTCCAAATCCAAAACGGGGGTGACCTTTACCTCTGCCACCTTGGCAGCAGCAGGGGTGCTGTTGGCTTTGGGGTTTTTCTGGGCATTACTTTTGCTATCTACCGGTTTCTGCACCTCATAGATCCGGGTAGCCTGTTCAATGACCCAGTCTAAAGATCTTTTCTCATGAAAATCTCTCACGAGCTGGGTCATTATATATTTAGGGAGAGCATGGAAAAATGTATTGACAAACTCTTTGCTGTCTGTGCGCACCCTTCTGGTGGTCTGCGCAAAAGCACGCTTTAATTCTTGCACAAACTCTTGTGGGGCCTGATCCTCCCCACATTGCAAATTGTAGGCTGCCTTGCGAGCCTCTTGAGGATTTCTGTGAACAGAAAAATGTTTCAAGATGGCCGCCTTATAGGTGGACCATCTTAAATGATTTTGGTCCTCCAGCCCCGCAAAGAAACTGGAGTATTCTGGGGAGTATGTCCATTTGACGTACTGGATGCAGCTACTGCTGTTCTTCAAATGGAAAGTCTCCATCATTTGCTAATAGAGCTCCAAGTGTTCCCAAACGGAATACTTGGCGTTCTTATGATAAGGCGTGATGACACTCCTTATTGCCTTTATTTGCTTCAATGGGTCCTTGAGCAAGGCCCTTTTTGCCTTATTGGCCTTTTTGGTTCGGGTAACCCTGGGCCATTCATCCTCTGACTCAGAGGCACTGCTCCCAGAGGTTCCTGTCTGATCTTCCAGGTTTTCCCGGATTCTGCAAGCCTGGGAATGGCTGGCAGAATGTGGGGACCTGGTCTCCTGTGTCCTGCGCCGCTCAGAGGAGTCTTCAGATTCCTCCTTGCTGCCAGGATTTGATGGGTACCCCCCCCCACTGACCTAACTGGGCAGAAGTTTTCAGGATGCCCTTAATGGGCCTACTCTCCTGGGGTTCCCCACTAAATTGCACTGAGCTTGGGTGCCCATACCCGGATGCCCGCCCATCCATTCCTGGGAGGTACTGGCCTATGAGCCCCATACTTCTGGTTGGATAGTAATCTGCCATCCCTGTTGCCCGGTGCTCATGTGCGCGAGGGGATATGGGGGTGGCAGAGTCCAGGGACTGAGAGATATGAAGGCCTCTGGTACTAGGGCTCCTGAGGTTATGCTCAGGAGTCTCCCTCTCCCAGCGAACCTGGTCTCTATCCGCCTCTGCTCCCTGTTGCAATGCAAGAGCCTGCACTTTCAGTTCCTCAGTTAAGGCCTTACTAGACTCTATCAGTCTCTCCTGCATCGCTACCTGTTGTTGGAGCCTATCATTGTGCTGACAGAGAGCCTCATTTTCTCTCTGTGCCTCCTGATTGGTCCTGGAGTACTGGGCCAGTCTTTGCTGCAGGAGGGTTACCTCCTGAGTCCCTTCCCTACTGGCCTGCTCCTTTCTTGCCAGAGCCTCCTCCACCCTCCTGGTGTGCTCTAACAAGTTCTGGTGTTCTTTTTGGAGGTCGCCCAGTCCCTGGAGGGCCAGGTGATTTTCTTCCATTTTCCTTTTTAAGTGGCAGACTTCCTGGCCTAAGGTGTCCCTTTCCTGACTAAGAGCCTGCATCTGTGCCGCCAGGTCGTCCCTTTGCCTTTGGAAGGCACCAGCTTTCTGGTGCTCCTGATCAAACTCTGCCTGGGTATCCAGGTCTTTCAGAATCAATTTATTGCTTTCCTCTTTCTCTCTATCTAATCGAATTTGCAGGGTGGCTACCTGTTCGGTGCATGTCGTGTTGAAGTCCAGTTATTGCTCCAGATTTTTCTGGCTCTGCAGAAGGGAGTCCAAACCTTCTTGGTACTCCTTCTGCAAGGCCAGAAATCTGGTATCCTGGTCAGCCTTCTCCTGTTGCAGTCTATCCATGTCCTCTTTTATTTTAATGATATACTGCCTACTATAATTTTCTGACTCCTGGCTCCTCTGCAGCCTCTGCTCAGAAGAGACCAGGTCAGATTGGGCCTTTTCTAACGCCCAGCTGTTGCCTATTTGCCAGATCTTGGCCTTCAGCACACCTGCTAGTTGCAGCATGATAGCTCAAACGTGGGTCAGGACACCCAACACAGTAGGGTGAGATAGGCGAATACGTTCATCCACCTCCTTCAATGTATGGTGTAACTCTGAGTTGCCTTCGTGGACTCCCAGGTCCTCCCTCGTTGGTAAAGGAATTTGATCGTCTTCTTGGTTATGACCAGGTGATTCCTCATTTATGACATCCACCAAGAGAGTTGGTGAATCAAAAGTAGCAGCATTAAGAGGCCTCTGAGACTGTGGGTTAGAATGATCCATATTCAGGGCCTCCAGTTCGTCTTCTGCTTGTTCAGCCAATTCAATGATGCTAATGTCTGTCAGATCTCTAAGTCCCCCAAAATTGCGCTGTGTAGCCATCACTGAATGGTCCAACATGGCTGTTCCCTTTAGGGCTGGCAAGGATTTAATCTCAGTGCTTGTGGTAACTGTTTTAACAAAATAGTGGTCAATAACTCTTTGACCTGAAATGGGCTTTAAGAGCTGCATTGCATTAGATGCCCGAAGGGCTGAAACATTGACATTACTGCTTTACACCCCTTCTGATACCCTAGGGGTGTAAGAGTTGAAACAGGAAGACTATCCAACATTAACTGTGCTGCCTTAGTTGTGTTGCTGACCCCTTTTCGGATAGGCCCTTTTGTTACACGTACAGAGGCAGGTTTACTAGGCATATGGGCCGTTTTAGCAGCTGTTTTCTGGACTTCACATGCCTGAACCTCATCATCAGTAGTAAATGTAATCCCTGTTTCTGGTGGTAATGGGATATTTACGATAGTATGAATACTTTGCCTATTCTTAGCAGGTATTAAAGCATCCCCGAGCTGGGTACCACTAACTCCACAGGGTAACATCATAGACTCTTGTAGAGTTGTACGTAAGCCAACTCCACTTCGTAGACCAGATCTCATTGGGATCAATCAGCAAGGAAATTGCTAGACAGAAATCGGGTCAAAGGGTATAGACAGCTGCCTCACCCTGCAGTCCCCGATACAGAAAATGAATCAGAATGAAGAAACAATAAAGACAACCTCAGCCAAAGTTGTAGATGCTACACACATAAAACACTTTGCCTATTTCCCTAATATGTGTGCTATATACAACACCAAAGTTACGTATAAGAAAGAACAATGGGATCAAAGAGGACTTGCCTCAACAGTCTCCCACTGAAGTGCTCTTGCAAATCCAAGTGGCCTGCTCCTCGCACAGAGCACAGCAAACAGCCAAACAGCACCAGCCCTTCTGCCACCAGGGCTTACGCCGCGACAGTGCCGCTGGCTGCAATTTGAAGGGTCCAGTGAAGTCACGTGAGTGAGTGTAGCTCCGCCTCCCTACCAGCAAGAGCTGACTGCTCGCAGTATGTGCATGGGCCAAGGAGCTTCCTTTAGGCACAGCAAAAGTATTTAAAAGCACACCAGCAGCAAGTCCATTCAAGGCTACTTCCAACAAAGGTAAAAAACGGACAGAGTCTCTTATACTGGGTGTGCAACTACACATGGAAACATGGCAATCAAAAATCATATGCCAGTAGTCATTACACAATTCTTAAATATTGAGCGAGGAAATGTAACATTCAATGCATACCATTATCTAGTGTTGCATTGCTGCATTGCTACTTAATGCAATGCAGTCATATGACTTAGCTACAAGGAACTTGCTACCATATTAAATGTACCAAATGCCAGATAGTTTTTTTAGTCTACGTTTGAACAACACAATGCCAATTTCAACAATGCCAAATCAGTTTTAAACAATTCCAGTTAATTCCATATCATCAATGTCCGACCAGTCACAATGCCATGCAAGCCATTCTTGATGGCAGTCTCTGCAATCCTATGCCAGGCCATTCCTATAAAGACTGTGCTGAAATTTACATTTTTATCATTGCCAATTTCAGCAATGCCAAGTCAGTTTAAAACTATTCCAGTTAATCCCATAACATCAATGTCCGACCAGTTGTAATGCTGTGCAAGCCAGTTTTGCCACAGTAAAACACACGATCTTGTTTACTACATCTATAGTGCCTCCAGAAAATAAGGATGGCAGTCTCTGCAATGCAATATCAGGCCGTTCTTAAGAAGGCAGTGTTAGTGTTTCAACTACATTGCCCTACAAAACTGTCATGCCGGTCTAAATAAAACGGTTCCTAGTGATAGCCTCGACCAAAGCATTGACTGCTAATGCATCGAAAAAATGCATTTTCTTTTTCATTTTTTTCCCAACCCTCATTGTTTTACCCCTTAAAGCCCATTTTAATTAAAACAAACTTTACCTACAAAAAAAATGCATTTTTTGATGCATTTTTGTTTAGGGTTTTGCATTCAATGCTATCTATTCGAGGGAATCACTAGATACCAATAAAACTATTCAAGAGTTGTCTAAGTAAAAACATATTATCATGCCTTCTTTCTTTGGGCAGCACTGGCATAGCATTTCGGAAGTAGGATCACAATTTTCTAGGGTACAAGGAAGATATAACAATGATGCCCCAGAAAATGCAAATGCAGTCTCACAACATACTTCCACGGTTGCCCCAGTTAAGCACATTGTCAAAATTGCCATTTAACTGCTACATGCCGCTGTAACTTTCCCCCTGAATCGCCTCAGATCATTCTCATTGATATGATATGATTGGTTATTTATAATGCGCTTAATACCCAGAGGTGTCTAAGCGCGGACCCGGGTTTCAAACCTGCGTAGCTCCGTGTCGTCTTGCTTCCAAGGTGAGCACTTTGCCTCTGAGCTATCCTCCCCAGACATTCTCATCGGCCATGTCCTAATTCTCCCTAAATAAATACCTATGCCACTAACATTGCCATCAGAAGTGTGTCCATTCCATGTGCTTTCGCACTCACTCGCTTTACTCTCAGAAAAATTCTCAATGCCACATCCCATTTCCTTCTAGCTGCTATGTATCACTCTCTCCTTGTTAGTGATAATATTAAACAAGCATTATCAATGCCAATAGTTTGGGCCTTCACTGAGGTTTATTGCATTTTTAGGTGCCAGGGTGCAAGAAGGAGGATGCAAAGTTTCAAAGGCAGATGAGATAAGGGGCGCAGGCGTGAAAGAGGATGGGAAGGAAGGAGAATAGAAAGAGGGAGGACATGATTAAGAGAGGGTGTCATTGTTGAAAAGCAAGAGGAAATATGAGTGCGGTAGGTTGAGAGTGAGAGGGTAAGAAATAAAGCAAGAGTGTGAGAAGAAGAATGAGAGGCGGTAGAGCGTGGGTGTGAAGTGGCTAAATGGGCGAGTGGTTTGTAGAGAGAGTTGTGTGGATGGAGAATTTGAAAACACTGCAGCTGGGACTGAGGCCAAGACAGAGTGAATTAGAATAAACTAGATGTGATTGTAGGAGTGCCGAAATATGGGCCGAGTGTTAAAGTAAAACTGTAATAACAGTCAGACATGAGTAGGCCATACGGATCCGTTTTCTCTTCACCAATGCCAACCACAATGCTGCACACTGTCACCATACTGCGCCAAAACCCAAATGCTTTTTACTTATACAGAATTGTCTGTACAGCCTTTAAATCCCTTTTAATGTATCTGCTGGTTAGTAGATATGAGCGATAAGGCTCTCCAAAAATATGCCTGTGTGGTTGCTTTGTGTGTGTCTAGGCTCGTGTTCCCCTGCAGCTTGCCCGGCTAGCACGGACCGCCTCGTGCATGAAAGAGCGCTCCAGTTATTAAGGTGCTTGGCTTGAAAGAGGCAGACAAAGCGTACACGGCAGTCGGTTCCTTTTACAGCTCGGGCTGCACTGTTTGCAAGGCATAAAGCTCACTGTTGCCTAAAATCACTGAGGCAGCGCTAATTTGCTCCTCACAATCCGAGCATTGTCTCCCACAGGGATAGCCCATGCCGCCTCTCAGACGACTCTCAATGGGCTCTATTACAGCTATAAACCTGGGCCTGTCGTGGAAGTGTACTGGGCTTATCTCCAGCGGGAGGGCACAGCTGTGAGGTGGTCCAATAACTGAGACTGGTATGTTATGCTCAGCCTTGGCACTTTAGTTCTAATCGGTCAGTAAATAAGTAAAGAAAGTGTGGAATCCCTTGAAGTTTCGCTCTGTTTTTCAATTATCCCAACTTCTTTTTCAAACGGGACTATTTTCAAAGACGTGAATCGCTTCGAAGTTAAACTGGTAAATTGTGTGTATTAGCTGGCCCGGTAAATGTTTCGAATTGGTCACGGGGTGAAACAGTGATCTAAGTGGTAACCGTTAGCACTTTTTAAACACCTTATTTTTCAACAAAGAAACGTTCGATAAATGTTATCGTGTGTTTTCAGATGCAAATCGCCTTTTTTGTGCTGATCCTGGTGAATATTTATGGGCGAGATATGATTTACACATGTGTATAACCCGCAAGTTGCATCATTTTATGTTGTGTTATGTTACTTTGCATTTATATAGCGCCTTATGAACTATTGGTATGCAGGGACGTCATTTCACCAAAATGCCAGGGGTAGCGGAAGTGACATCACATGACCTTTGACCCCCTGATGACATCACAGGAAGTGATGTCATTTGACCCCACCCCGAAGTGATATCGCGGAAGCGATGGAACATGACCTTTCACCCGTTGACAAAACAGCAAGTGGCATCACACAGCATTGTACACTACGAAAAATATGGTTACGATATCACTATAATGTGATGTACATTTCATGCAAGAATGGATCACCATATGTATATTTAAGATCAGTGTGTATAGGCCCATATTACCAAATTACTGTGAATGCAAGCAGACGTCCATGACCAAATGAGAAGGATGTGTTATTATATAGCTCTTATGCTTAAGCGCTTTAGATAGAAAAAATATACACGCCATTTCACTGTGTTGGTACTCATTTATCGACATCAGAAGGGTGAAAGGATGAGTTGAGGCGTTTAAGAACAGACTAAATCAGTGACTCACCCCCTGAATTGTGCCTGAAATAAACCTGCAATTATTGTATAGAATTCCAGAAAGACACATTATTTGGTATTCCTATTCTTTCGTGCTGAAAGTTAGACTTGTGGCACGAAAGAATAGGAATACCAAATAAACAAGAAAGCCAGCCACCCCAGAACTAAAGAGCCAAATGGTGCTGGCCGCACCCCAGGAGCTTGCATTACAAAAAAAGAAAATTAAAAAAATATATATATATTTTTTTGCTTTTTTATTCAGAGGTCGCAGGGGAGACCACAAAGGTTGCAAGGGAGACCTCTGGCGACCCCTAAATGACGTCCCTGTTGGTATGATCTCAAGGCGCTGGTAGGTTGAACGCAATCGGGAACCGTAGTTCAAGTCAGTAGAGAGAGAGAGAGAGAGAGTCAATGGGGGCGTGTGTGCACCGGATATGTGTGCAGCAGGTGTGGCACTCGTATGATAGCTGCTTCTTAGCGGTAGGTGTGATGGTTGGGAGATCAGGAGTATGTGTTCGTTCTGGCAGGGTAATACCACCTGATTCTGGGTGCGTTAGGCCTGAGGGAAACGCCTAGGCTGGCGGGTGTGCAGCCAGTTGTGTTTAGTTAGGATGATGGGGAGTATGTGGCAGGTGTTGGTATGAGAACAGCTATACCGAATGTGTCATAGTATCGCTGTGTTCTAGTTGAGTGGTGGTGTATAGAAGAGAGTAAGCGTGGAGATGTGATATGATGGTTTTCTGTAGGTGCTTGAGGTCAAGCGCCTTGATGTTCCATGCACTTCAACCGTTCCATGCACTCCAACCAATTCCATGCACACCAAACCGTTCCATGCACTCCAAACCGTTCCATGCATTCCAAAACCATTCCATGCACTTCAGACCATTCCATGCACTTCAGACCATTCCATGCACTTCAAACCATTCCATGCACTTCAATTCAAACCATTCCATGCACCTCTCCATCCGCTCCACACTCTCCATCCACTCCATACTCTCCATCCGCTCCACATTCTCCATCTGCTCCACATCCGCTCCACACTCTCCATCTGCTCCACACTCCCCATCTGCTCCACACTCCCCATCTGCTCCACACTCCCCACACTCCCCATCTGCTCCACACTCCCATCCGCTCCACACTCTCCATCCGCTCTACACTCTCCATCCGCTCCACACTCTCCATCCACTGCACACACTCCATCCGCTCCACACTCTCAATCCGCTCCACACTCTCCATCCGCTCCAACACTCTCCATCCGCTCCACACTCTCCATCCGCTCCACACTCTCCATCTGCTCCAACACTCTCCATCCGCTCCACACTCCCCATCCGCTCCACACTCTCCATCAACTCCACACTCTCCATCCGCTCCACATTCTCCAACCATTCTACGCACTCCATCCAACCCACGCACTCATCCGTCCGATGTACTCCATCCGTCCCATGTACTTCATCTGCCCACGCACTCCATCTGTCCCACACACCCCATCCGTCCCATGCACTCCATCCATCCCATGCACTCCATCCGTCCCATGCATTCCACCCATCCCATCCGTCCCATGCACTCCAACCGTCCCCTGCACTCAATCCCTGTCATGCACTTGATTCATCTATTCCATTCGTTCCATTCATTCCATCCATCCCACGCACTCCATCGTCCCATGCACTCCAACCGTCCCATGCACTCGATCCATGTCATGCACTTGATTCATCTATTCCATTTGTTCAGTTCATTCCATCCATCCCACGCACTCCATCCGTCCCACGCACTCCATCCGTCCCATGCACTCCATCCGTCCCATGCACTCCATCTGTCCCATGCATTCAATCCCTCCTATGCACTCCATCCGTCCCATGGACTCCATCCGTCCCATGCACTCCAACTGTCCTGTACACTCAATCCCTGTCACGCACTTGATTCATCTATTCCATCTGTTCCGTTCATTCCATGCATCTGTCATTCCATGCGATCTATCCGTTCCATGCACCCTATCAATTCCGTGCACACCTCCGTATCATGTGCTCATCCATTCCATCATCTCGTCCACTTTATTCCTCCCGTCCACCTTGTTCCTCTCTTCAATTTCATTAATTTCATCCATTTCCTTAATTCCATCCGCTTCACTGCTTTCATCCATTTTATACCTTTCATCCACTTTACTGATTTCATCCACTTCACTCTTCTATTCAGTTTATCCATTTGGAATTTACATTGGTGGTTATTAGTTTTCGATTTCTCGCTCGGATCTTGATGCTGGATTGTTATTTAAGATTGCTTTGGCTAAGGTCGTTGAATGCTGTTATCCAGTTTGCGTTAAGAGTCGATTTTAGAGGAAGAGCCAAGTTTTCAGTAATTTTCAGAAAGACATGAGGTCCTCAGTGAGTTAGATGTGGGGTGAAAGTGTGTTCCACAGAGAGGGGGCCAGGGTTGAGAATGATGATCCACCTAACCTGACTGAGTTGGTTTTTGGTATGACTAGGAGGCTGGCAGAGCTTGATCTTAGAGTGCGTGGAGGATGGTAGGGTTTTAGTTTGTCTTTAAGATATTGAGGTCCCGTTTTATGCATTGCTTGGTGAGAGATGCATAAGGTTTTGAAGGTCACCCTTCGGGCAACCGGAAGCCAGTGCAGAGTTTTGAGGGCTGTGGAGATGTGATCTCTAGGGCCAAGTGCTAGTAGCAGTTCGGCTGCAGCATTTTGTGCTCTTTGTAGTTTAGTCAGTTAGTACTCGTGAACTTCGAGGTAGTGGGGGTTAGCATAGTCCAGTCTTGACATAACAATGGATTGGACCACAGAGAATCTGTTGGGAAAGGATAGGTATGGAAAGGTGCGCCTAAGAGTTTTAAGGTTTTACTGGCAGGACTTGGAGACGTTGTTGACTTGCAGCGAGAGGGTTAGGTCTGAGTCTAGGGTGCATCCAAGGTTTTTTACTGAATTTGAGGGTATCAGCGAATTACCCATGGCAGATGGCCAGGGTAGCAGGTGCGGAAGAAGTTTGGTGTTGCCACATACCATGATTTCAGTTTTGGAGGGGTTTAGCAAGAGGTGGTTTGTGGTCATCCAGTGATCTATGTCGAGGAGGCAGGAGGCGAGGTCGGGTTGGCAGTTGGGATTTGAATTCAGGAGTTTTAGGATTAGTTGTATGTCATCGGTGTAGTTATAGCACAGGATATTGTGCGAGGGGATTATTCGTGGGAGGGTGGACATATAGAGGTTAAACAGGAAGGCTTATAGGCATGCTCCTTGTGGAACTCCAGTGTTGACTGGGCGTGCGTGGGAAGCATAGGTGGAGAGAAGGGTTATTTGGTTCATATTGTCGAGGAAGGATGCTATCCATTTGAGAGCGTTTCCACGGATTCCTAGGGAATCTGTGGAATGTCTGTAAAGTCACTTCGGCCTTTCACTCCCCCTCATGTTTACTAAAGCATAGAGAAAGGTGTGTGTGTTGTGCTGAAGTGGAAACAAAATAACGGGCAAAGATATTAATAGACAAAAATGGTATCAGTGAGCACCAGAAGCGCACTATCGGGATCATATAAAAAATAAAAGTGGATGGGGGATTGGGGGGGCAAGGGGACCCCAATAAATAAAAAATTTGATGAGTTTTTTCATTGAAAAATCTGTGGTAAAAAAACAGCGAAACAACATCCTGCGATGAAATACCATCGAACCATATTTATTTATTGTGCATTTTAAAGGTGCTTATACATCAGTTACATTTTGTTTCAAAGCGCCCACAGGGCAACAAGGAGGGAGCATGGGAAAGAAAAAAAAATAAAACAATGAAAGAAAGATGTGGACCAACTCGGCCTTGTGAGCATTCAGAACGTGCAAGTGCAGAGGGAGGGAAGGGATGAAGAAGTGGGGAGTAAGTCCTAGGGGTACCAAAGGGGGAAGTGCTGAAGAGTAAGTGAGTGTTACGTGACTTGGTGAGAGTGGTAAGCTGCTAATAAATAAGTGCAGGCCTGTGGTGGGATAGGCCAGTGGGTGCCAAGTCAAGTGCTAGGTGCTGTTGGAGGCTGAAGCTGATTGGGTGTCCGAGGCCAGGACCCAGGAGAACACATGAAGACCTTGGTCACAAATTTCAGCAACTGTGGGGTTTAGCAGAGGAGTGAGGAAGGGAAGGAGGCGGTGAAGAGGAAGGTGTTGAGGAGTTTCCCGAAATTGAGGAGATCCGGCTCAAGACAATGAGAACAGGGGAGGCTGTTCCATAGGAGGGAACCTGCAGAGGAACGAGAAATTGGGCCTACAATCTATACACTCCCAAGTCATATGGAAATCGCTGGATCTATACTGTAAAGCAATTGTGGACGACGATGTTCCGGCCATTGACATCTTGAGAACAAATTAATTCTCTTCGAATAACTTCATGCTGAATAAATGGAAGTCCACATGTATAGACTGGATAAAGGCAGAGAACAGAGACTGGATTCAGAACCAGAACCTGAAATCACTATATCACCTATCTGTCAACTGTCCATTTGAAGCACGAAAGCTCAAACAACTCCCTCCATATCTTCAGCTTTTCACGTCCCCAAAATTGCATGGTCTCTTTCTTCATTTCAGGCTCAACCTTCTCACCACACGTGAGGTTTTGAGCCAAATGAAACAACTAGGAGACCTCCCAAATATCTATCCATAACAAGTCACAGGTAGAAACCTTACATCACATCATGATGGTATGTGAAGCCTTGACAGAGATAAGATCTAAATATACCGAGCACCTACCCCGAACCTTTGCTACACTCACACAAGAAGAAAAATGAAACTCTCTGATTTTGGGCGAGGAAAAAATTGTTATCTTCTAGTTCTGCAACTCTGGATTGAAATATCAACATCTAAGGTATCTTAAAAACTGACTAGTGCCGTGTTAATAAAACTCTATTCGGATACACACTGTCCATGACACCTTGACTGATAGACGAGGACACGTCATACATTTCTTGTTGTATTTTATGATGATTCTTATGAATAAAAAAGTTTGTAACAAACTAACTTATTTAAATAAATAAATAAATAAATAAAAAAAAGGAAAGAGATTGGCCACCACATTGCTGTTTAGTGAAGCGCTTGACATGCAGAGAGTTGGTGCCGAAGGAACGTACAATTCTGGAGGAAGAGTATTTAGTGAGATCCCGTTGTAAATAGCATGGTCCACTACCCCAGGCAGACTCATGGATGTTGCAGAATGTTTTGAATTTGATCCTTGTAGCAACTGGGAGCCAGTGGAGAGATTTTAGAGCTGGAGAGATGCAGGCCCTTGTTTGAGGCCAAGCATAAGTCTTGCAGCCCTAATATGGATTAGCTGGAGGGGTCGTAGAGAAGAAGAGGGTAGATTAGGGAAAAGGCTAATGCAGTAGTCTAGCCTAGTGAGAACCAGAGCTCTAGAGACATTGAGCTTCTGGGGGACAGTGAGGAAAGGAAGAATTGCTTTGAGGAGGTGGAGTTGAAAGTGGGCCTTCTTGGCAAGGTCCTGAATGTGAGGGAGATGGAAAGAGAGGAGTCGAAGATGAATCCAAGGTTGCTGGCTTGAGATCACAGGAGAAGCGGGAGAGCCCACAGAAGATGGCTAGAGTGAGGGGAAGAAACAGAGAGCAGGAGTCCCATAGGAAGGATCTCAGTCTTGCTGGTGTTGAGCTAGAGATCATTGAAAGTATACTAGAAATGGATGGCAGATAGGGAGCCAGGAATGATGGAGGAAGTGAGGAGAGGATCAGAGGGAAGTTTGAAGAAGACTTGTGTGTCACATGCCTAACACTGGAAGTTGGGGGTGAATGTGGAAATGTGATGGACAAGTTGAGCAAGATAGATGTTAAAGAGTGAGGGAACAAGGTTGTAGCCCTGGGGCATGCCACAGGTGGAGGTAAAGGTGGGGGAGGAGAAAGATCCCAGAATAAACTCGGATGGACGGTCATTGAGGAAGGAGGTCAACCAGTTCAGTGCCCGCTGCGAGATACCTAGAGTATCGTGGAGCCATTTTATGAGGATGGAGTGGTTGACCGTATCAAATGCAGAGTAGAGATCAAGTATAATGAGGACAACTGGAGAGTTGGAGTCAAGAGATGTGAGCAGTTCCTCACGGGTGTTCAAAAGAGCAGTTTCCATGCCTCTGGGTGCTTGGAATCCAGATGGATGGTTGTCTAGGCAACCGACAAGTTCAGTGTGCTGGGTCAGTTGGGGAAGGCCAGCTTCTCTAAGAGTTTCTCAAGGAAGGGGGTAATAGATATGGGGTGGTAATTGGCTAGACAAGACGGGTCTGAAGAAGTTTTTTTTTAAGGAGGGCTCACACAAGGGAGTGCTTGAGTGAGGAGGGGAAAGATCCAATTGAAAAAGGGTGGTTGAAGAAATCAGCACGCGCAAGGGTTGGAGAGCCAATATTGTCCTTAATGGTTCTGTGGGAACAGAGGGAGACTTGATTGGAGGAGACTTTCATGGAGCAAACAACTCTGGTGACCTTATCAGGTGTGATATTGTACTGAGGAGCGTGGTTTCACTGACGGGCCCATAGATCAGTGCGCACCCTCTAGTACTTGTAAGACAAGATAGCTGCACCATTTGAGGACTGGGGGTGCAGGATTCACTTACTCCAACACGACTCAATAATGAGGACTCAGTAGTTTGGCAAAGGGAAGTCCGTTTAATGACAGGTTCATCAAACAGAGAAACAAATGGAAATCAGCAGCATTGCGATCACCTGTCTCGTTCCGACTTCCTCGAACTTCAGTTGAACAGCAATAGTTATAGGCAAAACTCGTCATCACTGACGTCTAATTCTAAAAAACTCGTCATGCAATACAATTGGTTAGGAAAGGTAACTTAAGTATAGGTGCTATATCTGTATATGCTATTAGAGCATGTGGATTGGAGAATTCTTATCGGGTGGGCGTTTACGCCCATCCCACTACATCACATGTGATTGACGTCACTACAAGTACGACGTCCTATTGGTTCTATTATCTATAGGACTCCAGATAACTCGGTCAATTGTGATTGGGTAGGTAACACTCCTAAACATAAATCCCCATTTCAGTTAGCAGCATGCAGCATGGACACCCATGTGCCTGGTGTCCCAGGTTTCACCCTGCCTCCCTTCCATCAATCAGCATCTTAGGGCTGTGTGTCAATTAATTGGCTGGGTATGGCCTCCAAACTGTAGCCTCTTATCAGGAAAAGTTATGTCATCCTCGGGTACTGGATGACATCAGGCGGTGGTACCTCTTCGCGCCTGACTGGTCACGTGTCTGTTCACCATGAATCTGCTTCAGTTTCCAGCTTTTAGTGTATTTAATTCTGTTTCGGCCTCGCCACCTGCATGGGCCCCCCTTATCTTGACCTTCATGGGGCAGGCTGGTATGCTCTGAAGTTGGAGTCTTGTTAGCTGACGCTCTCCTCCCTTTCTCTGGTTGACCTCGATTTCCTAGGAATGAGCCGCTCTTTGTTGAGTTTCGATTCCGCTCCTTCTCTTGCCTCTGGCAGGGTTCTGAAACTCGCCCTGTCAGGCCCCTGGCAAACTGGGTACATTTCTGCTTTTACAAAATAGAGTCGCACTTGTATAATGTGCCTTATTGAGGTAGATACATGGTTGTCACTTACCGCTCTAATCTTCTACTAAGCATTGCAAGCAGTATCGATATCTTTAGCTTCTTGCGTTCCAAGCCTATTTACACACGTTTAACTGGTTGGTTGCTTCCATTTTGTCTCGTAGCAACGTTTCCTCACATTTTAACATCATCTCTTTCCTGCGTCCATTACATATATTTTCCCAACTGCTCGCACTGGCGTGCTACCTTCGATAGCCATTTTTCTTTGCTCGCAAGTCTGTTCAGGCTCTTATGTCATTTCCACTGTTCTTCCATTAAGGCTCTTTGGGTCTCTTCATCAACCGTCTGTAGGTATTCTTGAATTCGTCTCAGCAGCTGGTACGGCTGTCTGATAGGGTACCGTGCTGCCCAGGGTTGTTTGATTATGGCCGCTTCAACAGGTATGGATCTTCTGATGTTTACTGGGCAGAGTCCCAGTGCAGCTCTTTGTTGGTTCATTTGCTCCTCATACGTCACATACCCTGGCGAGTACGCTCCAGGTACCTCGAAATGAGGGGATGGAGTGCAGGCCATGTCTGGGACCTCCTCTACAATAGGAGAGAAGGAGGAGAGAACGGCAGAGGTAGAATGGGAGACCAAATGATGCAGGGGGCTGGGGGAAGAGGAAGGGGCGAGGGGCACAAAGGTGCTCAGGATGTGCACATTTTTTGCAGTAAAGTGTGTGGCGAATGCGTAGCAGAGTGCCTGGGAGGCGTGAGGTGAGAAGGAGACACACAAAAGGGTTGGCTAGTTCCTTGCAGATTTTAAAGAGTTCAGCCGTGTTGTTGGATGCAAGGGAGACTGGAGCCTGGATGTGATCCCTTTTCTTGATGCAAATGGAGAGTTGGTATTTTCTTTGCAGCTGGCGACAGGCCAGTCTGTCAGAGGGTGAGCCTGAAGTCTGCCACTTCCATTCCGCAGTTCTGCACTTGCGTTTCAGGACTGCAAGTTAGTACATGAGTGCTTCTGCTGCTCCCTGCACCCAATCATGTGGCATGCAGGACAACATTAAAATAACTTATAGCCACCCAATCCTAATCGCATCATAACATGGTCCCATCCTGTCCTGGAGCAACACACTGGAGTTGCAGGAGTGGCTGGCTCGCATTTGCCCCAAACAATGCTGCTGTGACCAGGCTGATTCCTGGAGACACCCTTAATTCAGCCCAAACTACTTCTCCTGCACACTCAGCCAGGACTACCCATCAATGAAAATGCTGTGCTGTTAACCCATGGAGCTGTAAATGATTGTCGCAGGGGTCGCCCCAAAGCACATAACACGCAGCACGGAGGCTGCAAAGAATTCCCTCCTTCATACAAGAATGTGCTGCTTTAGCAGTGCAAATTTTTATAAATACCTACAAAATAAACAGCCATACCTCTCTGTTCTAATGCGGAAATATAATGGCTGCCTGGGGGAAACATATACAGACTGGAAACCATACTGACATAACTAACTGCATATCCAATCAGTTACTACTTACAATAGAAAACACTAGATACCCACATCCACAAGCAAGTACATGGATATTTTGAGAAACATTTTAGAACAAAACATAACAATAACTGTAACTTGTTTATTTTTAGTACAAAATACATTCAAATATGTAACTGTCATGATCCCTAGCAGGACACCCAAAACACAAACATGCAGTGTAGGCTATGCCTGGACACAGAGGGTTGCTGGTTGGTACAAGTGCAGACTGCAGTCTATTTATATGGGCAATTGCCATCTCCAAAATGGGCCCTGGAGTAGGATGCCATATGGAAACCAAGATGGCCCGTGGCAATCCTCATCTACAGTATCCTTGCTGGTCTAGTGGTGCTGGGTGCAGCCCAGGGCTATAAAGGTCCTGCCCGGGGCCCCACCCAGTGGTTAGCGTTTTAAACTGCTGTGAGTAGGCAGTGTAACGTTCAGCAATCCACGTGAAGTAGCTCGCTCCAGCTGACCTGTTCTGCAACACGTGCAGGCTTCAGCATACCCAGGGCTGACAGTTCTCTCCATACTCGCTGCTGCTGCTCCTGCTATCCCATGGAAGATCTGCAGCATCCGTTTCGGCTCCTCCACATCTCCTGAAGGGAAGAACAACACCGCAGGTCAGAACGGAATTTAACCCTCATTCCCTGCTTTCCCTCTCACCGCTACTTACCTCCTGAAGGAAATCTGACATCCGGGCTTCCTGTACTTGCCTTTCACATAACGGGGCTCCCGCTGGTTAGTTAATCGTGAATCGGGACAGTACACTGCAGCAACTCTGCACGACCTGATAAGCAGAGAAAGAGACTTTTAATGTGTGTTCATACATCACGCGCGCAGACTACAAACAACATGCTTGTGTAACAATAACGCTGAAGAAGCAGGAAACCCTGCAAAGCAAGTTTGCCAAGCGCAAGAGGCATTAAATCAGCGCAAGAGACATTGAAGCAGTCCAAGAAATAGTAAAGCAGCGCAAGAGACACTAAAGCAGTGCAAGACACATTAAAGAAGAGCAGAAGAGACATTAAAGTAGCAAGGACCTTAAACACTTACCTACAGGCATCATGTGTGCTCCAGCCGGTCTGGGCCACCAAACCCAGAACCCAGTGAGGAAACTGGAGAAGCAGAGCCTGGTTAAAGCCTTCAGCACTCAGTGTTCTTAAGGTGAGCGGGAGCTCGCAGTGCCAGCCAGCACAACCCACGGGGGGAACAACACAGGAGGAGGTGGGGGAAACAAGTAGCTACGCAGTGGTTGATCCCTTTTCATTATCCGTTTTAGGTCCATCCAGAGGGGCCCTTACCTTATTTCAGCATTCCAAGGACCCTACCAAATCACTCTCACCCATACTATCCGCTGTGCCATTAGACCTTCAGCACCACAGAGGGGAGGGATTGGTTTGGAAGAGCAGCACAATGCCAAGTACCACACATCGACAGTCCGGACCATGCACAAATAACAGACCAGGAATAGAATTCAACCAATGAGCATTAAGTCATGTTGGTCCCAACTTCCCAATTCCACTTCCCATTCTCCAAAATTGTCCAATGTCACTTTCATTGTGCCAAGAAATGCCCTGTGCCATGTGCAACTGCCACTTGTCATATCCCCTGGCACGTATTGCCCTAAACCTCCCCATGCCATGTCACACTCCTCCTTGACAGGACCATTGACTCTCAAATGCCCCTTTCAACTGCCCATGAAGTATCCTAGTGTTCCTGAATTTCAGCATATCTCGCTCAACACTCCCCCAGAACTGTCCACATTCTATTGCCCCCTTATTTGCCTCATGGCCTTGGGAGAAGCACTGACCATACATATCGAATTGCCCCTTAAGTTTCCACGTGGCTCTTTCACTCCTGCAGAACTGCTCCAGGCCATGTCCCATTTCCACCATATTGCTCCATAAACCATACATTGGCCTCAAAAAGTGCTCACGTAACTTCGCATTGCCCCTTGATTGTGCCTTGATTTTCCCCAGGACCCTCTCATTACACTTGGAATTTTGAAACAAGCTACAATTATTTCCTGAAGTTTTTCATGTTTTTGTCTGTGGCTGCTTGTGGTCTCGTGCAGAAGGGATGTGACGAAGCGGATCAGGCTGTACTGCCCCTTTTCGTCTTTTTCCTCTCTGTAATGACTTGGCATCTATTTTGTTTGACTTAATATAGCCCACCCACTCACATACTGTCTTTGTTGCCTATACCGTCGGATACTCTCTCTCTCTCTCTCTCTCCCCCACTCACTCTTTCTCTCGCTCATTGTCTCTCTGTCTGTCTCTCTCTTTTTCACACTCTCTTGATTACTTATGTTTCACCTCTTGCCTTTCCCTACAGGTGCACTCTCCCCTGAAGTCCATTCTAGCATATTTTCCTAAAATCCCCAATAAGGTGAACACATGTTCTTATAATTTATATATGGCGCCCTTCACAGTTCCGGAAATGTTCGTAAATATAGAGACAGGTTTTCCAATAAATAAGACTATTATTTTATGTTCTGCCTTGGTACTGTAGTTGTAATCAGTCATTAACTAAGTAAGGAAAGTGTGGGATTCCTTAATGTTTTCTCTAACAGATCCATTTAGATGTCCAGATTCCCTGTTAATCTCTCTCAAACACTCATTCTCTCCCCCTGTCTCCTCTTCCCCTTAAAAGAAATTCCAAATCCCTAAGGAATACCCTTTCCTTGCCAATGAAATCTCCCCCATCTGCGGTAGTCTGCACCCCCTCAGGTGTTCTTTTATCCAACCCACTCAGTTATCCACCTTTCTACCTCTGTCTCTTTCACCCACCACAAGCACTCTCACATGTAACCCCATTATGCATTCCTTCATTTGTAGTCCACTCTTATACACAAGTATACACTTGTGTATAGGCACTTTCAAATGCCATATCAAATCATATCATATCACTCTCCTCCAAGTGAGAAGTATCTTTCAACCCGGAAACCTATGAAAGACTCCAAGGGCCTGATCTACCTAGATAAGCAAGGAAGAAAATCATGCCATTCTCATGAACATGTCAGATTTGCACCTGCCATATTTCACCCAATTTGTAAAGCTTAAAACAAGGGTAATCTGGAGATGCACAGGTATCTCCAGATTTGCTCTAAATGTAGGCTGTGTGTAAGTGATTTCAATCCGGCACACACCCAAGCCAAAGCTCAGCATGTAGTGCACAACTGAAATCCTTGTTTATTTCTAAAAGTTATTTATTCAGAACGATATACCACTCATATCATGCCCTTCTCCTGGAAACCCCGGTCAACACTGAACCAGGAATCAGTCTGGTTTTCAAAGGTAAATATTTATTTATGTATTTAAAATGTTATCACAATATGTCTTAATAGGTACACCACAATCACCAATGGGGTGATGTAATACTGAATAACCTCTTTAATACACAAGGAGTAGCAGTGAACAAAACAATTTCGCACAGAAAATAATATTTGTGTGTGGTTTCAGATAGGATAGCACTGTGGTTAAAGGTTCCCTCTGCACACCCCTAAACCCTCCTATAGGCAATGTAAAGAGATAGGAGGAGAGAGCAGGTATTCAGGAATGGCAGAATTCAACTAGAATATCAATCCCACGTTCCCCCTTTCAAACTCGCCTTCTTCAGATGAGGAAAGATCAGCGCAGAGATGGTTTTAGCAATACTAGTACGGGAGGAAGATCGGATGGTTTGGATAGAGAGTTGAGACAATTCAAAAATACTCCTAACAATAGAGGTTCTGAATACAAGATAGGATGGGTTTAAGATAGGGATTGAAACTATGCAAAATACATATGCCAGTGACACAATTCTTTTTATAGATATTCACTGGATATGTTTTTAAATGGAACCATCAGGATTCTGTTCAGGGACTTGGATCTGGGTTAGGAAAGACGGCTGGGCACATCAGGCTGGATCGGATCTGCAAGGCACTTTGGTCAGAGCACGGCACAGGACTGGACTGGATCTGCTCTTCTTGGTTCTGAGGATATTTATCTTCAGCAGGCAAGCAGTAACAGCACAGCCCGACTGTATTATGAGTGTCCCCTTAGGCTTGTGGGGTTCTGGTTCTCGAATTTTGAGGCCTAGCTGAAAATGGTTCAGCTATGCAATGGGTTTTTGCTTTGCCAAGATTCTGGAGTCTGGAGCAATAAAGATGTAGAGTTCAGCAGCAGGGTGCTCCACCAGCGTCAGGATAGTGAGTGAATCTGTCTCTCTTTTGTGTGGTAAGCTGTCTTTATTTATGCTATGATAAAGGAGTGTGTGGGACGGCTTAGCCAAACTTAACCCTTTTGACAGGTGATTGGGTCAGAGTCTACTCTCTGCCTTGATAGGGGGAGAGAAACAGAGTGTCACCTTTATGGTGTGATTTTATGAGGCTGAGATCCACCCCTAGCCCCTGGAGCACAAAATGTACTTTTGGCACAATCCATATTTACACATGTGCAACCTCTATAACAATCACATATACAGATCACATATTTTCCAAAGCAGCTACTCCTCAAAACCCTGTAGCTATTGGATCTTGTCTCCGCTTTTCACAGAATTTTGCCCTTTTCATCGGGAACACAATGTTCAATTTTTAAGCAAATTTCTACAAGTGTGCACATTTAACATGGGTAACGTTTCATACTTCTAGCAGAAATACATTTTGCGTAAAATCACATTTCTTACTGTTTCTTTCCAGAACATGTCACACGATTTTGCAGCCTCTTGAAACGTGCAGCCAAAATTTTAATTCACAAATCTGTTACTTTTATATTTTTCACAAATTTAACTAGCAAGTTGTAAGTCTTTTAAAAAAATGTTCTTTGTTAATGTTCAGCCACAGATGGTTGTTTGGGTCCGCCTCTTTTTATCTCCCAGCAGTCCAGTAGCAGTCTCGTCCCTGTTTGCTCCTGGCAGAGTCCATTTACGACTGTCTTCACACCTCGCATTTCCTTAGTTGCAGCTGGTCGTTGTTCCTCATGCCTCTGTAGACAAGGTTCTTTCCCAACCCCATAATTAGAGCTTTTGTGTGTGATTTCCTGCTGGGGGAAAGACCTTCCTTCTGTGAGAAAACCTGTTATTCCAGTTTGGTAACTTCAGCCAGGCTTAATTTTAATTGTTAACTCTGTTGAATTTTTCCTTAGCTTAAAACAAACTTGTTGTATCAAATCACAGCTAAATTCTCATTCAAGATTCTAAATCATGGGATCAGAACAATTACAAGATGGATCACGCTCAGTAACAGGCCTCTTAGATTGCAAACATTTGATTTCAGTTTATACATGTTTAAAGTTTAATCAGGCAGGCTCCTGAAAGCTGTCATTCAGGTGGCCCAGGGTACTGCACCCACAGATTTTTGACAGATCCACAGACAGGCCACTTTTGCTGTGGACATTTCTTTATGCTCTCAGCTTTTCAGGACTTTGTAAGTTCACAATGATTTCTTCAACTAAGTGAATTGTAGCACCCAGCAAGAATTTTGGCTGTTTGAAGGTGTTCTTTACCAGCATTCTGCAGTTTCAGCAACAAAGGAAAGGGGATTTAAGGCGTGATTTTGGGGTTTCATTTAGCAAAACACTGCTTTTTCCTTCTGTACTTCATTTTC
Source organism: Ambystoma mexicanum (assembly GCF_040938575.1). Classification (NCBI taxonomy): domain Eukaryota; kingdom Metazoa; phylum Chordata; class Amphibia; order Caudata; family Ambystomatidae; genus Ambystoma; species Ambystoma mexicanum. Next base: position 1,001,970,582 of record NC_090928.1, read on the forward strand.
ACTTGTTGTGGAGCCCAGTGAGCCCAGGAGTGAGAGCTCTGTTCCACCACTGACATCATGCATGGCAGATTGGCAGCCATCTTTTTGTGCTTTGCAAAGCATGATTTTCAGAGGTTTTGGCACGCACAAGGGTTTTGCAGCCATTTTGCTGTTTTCTAGCACCATCATAGCACAGTGATACGGCATAGCAGAGCAAAAGTGGATCAAAACATCCCACATGTGTCAGCAAAGTCTAAGGTCTAATGAAGCAGGTACAGATTTTCAGGGGCCGCTTCTTATTGCCTCCAGTTTAAGTCTTTATGAATAAGACCCTAAAACTCCTTCCTCCATCCATATTATGTGCATTTAATTCTCCTTGTACAATTTCTGCTCCAATCAATGTTGTTACCCTTGTCGTACTTCTGGTGCTATCTTCAATCTGAAACTCCTTCCTCCATCCATAACATGTGCATTCAATACTCCTTGTACAATTTCTGCTCCAATCAATGTAGTTGCCCTTGTCGTACTTCTGGTGCTATCTTCAATCAAACCTTCAGTTATCATGTAGTCCTTTAAGTAATCTATCCTCCAGCATCCAAAGTACAGTCTATCTTTAGGGAGTTCCATACATCCTGAAGGATGCTTTCTTAATTTGATTTTGGGTGCACACTGTTCAGCCCTTTCTTAATATTCAATTTCCTCTCTGTGCACATGATTGGCCGATGAAACTTAAACACACATACACAAAATCATGCAGCTGATCTATGCCTCCAACGGCAAAAATATTCTATGATCCAGTGCTAATCTGCCCTATGATCCTCCAGCCCAATTTCTGCATAAACAGCATTGTGACTTGCCACTCTTAGCAGATAGCCAAGTTAATTTAGGTGAATGAATTTAACTTTTACATTTCACTTGTTGTACGTACCAATGGAAATTTGCAGCAGCATTTTCAGTCTGGAAGGCTGTCAATAAATATGCAATTACTTTTGAAAGTTTCATGGCAGTGTCTAGCTCCTTTTGCAACGTGATTATTCCCTTTCTGCCCTTTGGACCTAGGTGCCAATTGACATTTTTCAAAAAGTTGCATTTTTCACATTAGTTTAGAGAACTGTTAAGTTAAGGTGTTTGTGAAATTATACCATAATGTGGATTTCTTGTGAGTTTCAATTTTCAGCCAGAGCTGGGCCGTTGCATCTGTAAAATGGATTCCATTGTGCTTGTTATCATTGAATTTACACATCTTACTTTTACTCCAGTCCTCACAGCGGATTCAGCGGTAAGAGCTATTTTGTGACGGTTCATTGCTTTTAAGTGTAAACCAGTAATACATTGTGGGTGTCTGTGTGTTAAGGGGCTGTGAGAATGTACGTTTGTTTGACGTGCAAAGCTTGTGTCTTTTTCTCTCCTGATCATGTGCGCGCGAGGGAGTGAGTTGGTATGCTCGGCCAGAAGGGGAAGCATGTGGATGTCTGAGGTGATCTCACCTCAGAGGAGGTTGTAGCTCCCCTACTGCCCTTTTTAGGTGGAAGGTCCGCGGGGAGCATATATGCTAGCAGGGTTCTGCGGGAAATGAGAGACAAGAGAGGGACCGGAGAGAGAACACTGAGGGCGGTGACGCCGTCTCTGTGAAGGGACGCCTTGACTCGGCCATTTATGTCCCCTGGCAGGCATTGGCTCTCCCCTTCCCTGGGTTGAGATGAAGTGCTGTGCCGGGAGCCATTGGGAAAAAGCAGGCTGGTGCTTGACAGAAGCGCTGGTGCCAATTGGTGAGGGACAGAGCCCGGCTGTTTCTCCTTGTGTTGGAGTCGTGGCTTAAACGTAGGATTGGAAAAGTGATGAGAAGGGAAGTCCACTGGAATATTAGTATGGTTTGTTTTGTAGTGATTTCCATATTCTGTGTTTTACAAGCGGGCTTGTTGGTCTCACATACCAGTCCCGTTCCACATGAGCGGGATGTGGAATAGTGATTTTGTATTTATCTGTAGGTGTGTCTGAGGTGATTTCCCCTCCGACCAGCGTCCTGTGACTCCTCAGGAGTCCAGGTGGACAGCCCTAGTGTTAGTTAGTGGGTGGTGACTGGCGGTAACCCACTCTCTCTTGTTTTCTCCAGATGCCAGAGGTGGCCTGGAGTGTCGCTTAGGTGCTTCCTCAAAGAGTTTGTTGTTCTTTTCCAGGCCGGGGGGAAAGCAGTTTGGTGTGCACGTGCCAGGGGAGTGAGATAGAACATAGAGAGGAGGCCTTTTGGGACTGGTACACAAAATCGCATTTCCCAAATTTGGCACAGACTCTCTGGGGAGGCAGTGTTTCTGGGGCACTCATTTGTGAAGTGATAACAGGAAGTGGAGTTCAGGGGTAAAACGAAGAATGGGTTTGGTCACAGACAATCCCTGCAGGCTCCAACATCTGGTTGTTGTTGGGGTAGCCATACAGGCCCGGGTGGCAGCTCTCCCTGGTATTTCCCACGTTAGCAAATAGGGGGTTCAGGTGGTCCAACGGTATCCTCTGTTGGCGGACAGACTACATAAGATGCCAGTTGAGGAGTTTTGGCATTTATTCAAACCATACAAATTTGTCGTATTTGTTGGTCGGTATCGTAGGTGTTGTGTGTCTTGTGGTGCTCTGCAGCCACCATTTGGGGCAGGCGTCCAAGTGAGGCTTCTTTTCCTTACAAAAGAAATGGATGCCCTTACGCTAAAGCTACAGGATTTACATTTAGAAGCACCAGGGTACTGTTATGGTAACTAATAGATGCTATATCATTATGTATTTATCAGATTAAATGAATTTGCCCCCAGGTGATCCAATTGATACTATTTAATAATTCATTTATCGAATGTGAATGAACTTGTTGCCAGGTGGCCCAATTGATGCTATTTAATAATGTATTTATAAAACGTGAATACACTTGCTCCCAGTTGACCCAATTGATGCTAGTTCATAATTTATTTATCATATGTGAATGAACTTGCCCCCAGGGGACCCAATTGAAACTATTTAATGATGTATGTATCAAATGTAAATGAACCTGCCCCCAGGTGACCCATTTGATGGTATTTAATAATGTTTTTTTAAAATTTTTTATTTACTTGTCTGTAATCAAAACAAAATTTTATTTTTACAAGAAATCACGTCTCACATCTCACAAGTGAAAAAAGAACAATGTTGCACGTGGAAAAATAGAATCGAAATGAGGAAGACACAATAAAACATAAAGAAAAACCAGACAGAATGGTAGAGCTTTGTTAATTGATACTGAGTAAACTATCACTTTCTGTTGCTAGTTTAAGTGCAGCCTCCAGTATCTTTACTGCCGCAGTAGACCATTTAATCTTTTCACCTGCGACCGGGCGACACCACCATGTGTCTTCCTCTCGAAGCGTCACATCGTACATTAAAGGTAACAGAAACATTTCTCGCAGATGTGCTGTTTTTACGAAATTCAGAAGTAAGTTTCCACCTCTTGCGTTCTGGGCATAATCTGCATGTTTTGGATAATGATTTTGTCCGAATGGCTTTGATTTCTTGAGTTCGCATCAAGTTAAATCTCATTTTTATGAATGTTTTCTGTAGTCTTTTATCAGGGAACTTTATACAATAGTTCAGAGGTATCGTGAGCGTATTAGTTGTCGGTGGTAGGTAAGCAAGTAGCTTGTTTGCCATCGTTGCCTCACATGTTTGCATCCAGTCCTCTTGTGCTATTTTTCTCTTTATCTGGTCAGGATTTTGCATTAAGTCCTCTGGAGTGCAGGCTAAGTCTGCCAGGTTGTTTTGTAGTTCTTGCTCCCATTTGTTCAGGGCGATGCAATGTCCTTGAATAAGTTCCTTCTGAATTGCTTTAAATAATGGTAAAGCATCTGGTAAGATGATTTTCCGCAGTTGTCTTAACTGACTTTGTTTAACAGATGCTTTCAGCGATAGTAGGCCCAATTCGCGTCTGATGGCTGAAATTGATGTTGATTTTGGGAAGCCCAATACTGGTTTCCACAAGAAACCTTCCAGTTTTGACCATATCGTGTCTTGAATGTTAAGGCCCTGTCCCATTGCATAAATTATTGAAGGTACCACCTTTTGCTTGTAGAATTGTATCAGTGGTAGTAAGGGAAATTTTCCATATTTCCAGTCTACAAGTTTAGTCTGGGTGGTTAGTGTTTTTATTTTTAACCACAAGGCCAAATGGATGGCTTTTTCTGAGCGAGTTGCATCGAATATTATTCCCAAGTATTTTATGCTGGTGACAGTTTCAATCGTCTTGTTGTTCAAAAACCAGCGTCCATTGTTGTTTGTGGTCGATCGATTTTTCCCCATGATTTTGGATTTGGTGGTATTTATTTCCAGATCATTTTCATCAATGTACTTGACGAGGTTGTTGAGTTGGCGGTGGAGCCCTATTTGGGTCTGATCCATAAGGATCAGGTCGTCCGCATAGAGTAGTCTGGATATTAGAGTATTTCCTACTTTTGGTGGGAAAGCTCTTACCGCCGGTTGGGTATATTGAAAGTCGCCCAGAAATGCAATGAAGAGGGCCGGGGCAAGCGGACACCCCTGCTTCACACCACGTTCAGATGGAAATTGTTCTGACATCATGCCTTGTCTATTGAGACGAACTCTGAACTTTGTGTCCGTATGGAGAGAAAATACCGGTTCTAGGATTTCTCCCGGGCATTTCCATTTTGATAGTTTTGACCATAGCTTCCGTCGACTGATTTTATCAAACGCTTGCATCATGTCTATGGACGCTATGAATACTCTTGGTGCACCATTCTTCACATTTTCTTTTATGATGTTTAGTATCATGATGTTGATACTTGTACTTGCGTTTTTAAAAAAGCCTGTTTTTAATTCATCCAGACATGGAGCTGTTCTTGCCCATCTGTGAAATCTGGTGAGAAGAGTTGCAAAGATCTTGCCCATGATGTCTTAAAGGGCAATAGGACGGAAGTTCCCTGGATTGTCTCTATTTCCCTTTTTAAAGATAGGCACTATCAGTGCTTCCGTCCATGTTTTGGGGATTTTTTTCTTTGCCTGGCATTGGTTGAACATTTTGGTTATTAAAACGGACCATTCCTGAGGATGTTGCTTTAGGTCCATGTTAGTTAGGCCATCCGGTCCCGGTGCCCTAGATGTTTTCAGTTTCAATATTGTGGCCAAAATCTCTTCTTGATCTGCGAGATCAGCCCATGTTGTTGCCATGGAAGATGTATAGTTTCCAGTAGTTTCAGGCAAGGATGCGAATTGGGCTGCGAAGAAGGTTATCCAAGTCGATTCCGATATTACATTTGATAGTTGATTGGTTGTCTCGTTGCTTTTGTTTTTAATCAGCGCACAGAAATCTCTTGAGTTCTTTGATGTCAAGGTTTTCAGCATTTGTTCGGCATCATCATTTCACCCATGCCCTGTATGATTTAACGGCAGCTATGGCAATTTCTTTTTGTTCAATATTGTTGGAAACTCTGGCCAAACGCCTACGTTTTCGGATTCCTCTTCTTCTCAAAACCAGTTGAGTATCGTATTCGTGGGTCTTGTTTTCATTAGATGGAATTTGATTTCTCTGCTTTTTCCTGTACTTCACGAAGAATGGGAGATAGTTTGGTCTGATTTGCGAGGACGTAGTGGATTCGTCTTCCTCAGCAAATTTCTGGGAGATCTCCTTGATGTTTATTGCAGTGAGTTGGATTCGCGAAGACTTACGTGATACATCCACGTCAAATGGATAGGTTTCTTTTGGAATGCTCACTGACTCGAAAGTCATTGACAGCAGATTATGGTCGCTGGCTTTAGTTCTGAAGACTTCATAGAGATCTACAGACGATAGAAGAGAATGTGAAATGAATATGTAGTCCAGCGTTGCTGAGGTGTCAAGTCGTTCCCAAGTTGGAGTCATTGGAAGGTGGCCTTGAAGTGTTGCCACGTTATGAAAGTTTCTGGAGTCCATAAACTCTAACCATAGTACACCTCGTTCTAGAGATGGCAAAGAATGGGTGCTAGCCAGGGGTTGCTCACACCTAGCGTTTAAATCTCCGCAGATGACAATGTGGTCAGTGGCCAATTCGGTGGTAAATTTGTCTAGGGTGTCCACGGCGGCACTACAAAAGTCGGTATTGTTTGTTCTTTGCGGATTCCAATAGACGTTTATGATGGCTAGATTGAATTTTGTTTTCCCTCGTGATGACTTTTCTGGGTGAAGCCACTCTGTTTGTAGAGCCAAAATGCCATAGGTTTCTGTCACTTTCTTTTTGATAGAAATGCCTGATCCAAGTTTGACTGCGGTTAAGAGGCCTGATGATGGTCTGCCAAACATGCCCTTACTCGCTACAAGTTTCGTATCCGTCGATCATTGGTTGTTCCATCAACCAGGTCTCCTGGAGGCAAATAATGTCAAACTGCGCCAGGTCAAATGCGTCTAATTTGGTCAAATGTTTGTGGCCTCTCATGTTCCATGAACACATAGATGTTTCCTTAGATTGAGGCTCTTGGAGAGGTTCAGAAATTATGTGGCAGGTCGACGTCGCTGAGACATTTCGTTGTTATTTTTGAGGATTTGGATTCAGCACCTTTTTCAACCATCTCCATGGACCCGAAGGTTCACGTTTTTTGTTGTGGAACCACTCAGAGCTTTGATCGCTCGAAGAGCCATTTCTTCGATTTTTCTCCCATCTGTCGTTCTTTCTGAAATTTTATGTATATTTTGGTTTCTTGTAATTTGCATTTTCATTCGTTGCATAGTATTTTGATTGGAATCTCCCTCGCCGCTATCTCCGTCCTCCTTATACATCTTGCCTCTTTTCTTTATGATCTGGACTTCTGTGTTCGCTCGATGGTCAGTCTGTTTTTCTGTCGATCTACTCGAGGGATGTGTGCCTTTGTCCGCTAACACTGGTGTTGTTATTTCCATGAGGGCAAAATCCATTTCGTTCAAGGCGAGAATAACTTCTTGTTTTAGCTCAGTGCTTGCAGCCTTTGTAACATGGAGGTACGCTTTAGCCTTCTTGTGTCTGTGATATGGTTCGATAAACACCAAATCTGGCGTATCTAAAGATTTCAGCTTTGGTATTTTCGCTAAGATTTTGAGGATTGTCTTTCTATTTAGTATTAGAATGTTTTTCCTGCCCGTCAATTGCTCCATCTTGAAAATTTGTGTTTGGGAATGTCTCGTAGCCATTAATAATCCAGTCCGCGGCTTGGCCATATTTTGTTCCTTAATTGTCTTCTGCCTTTGTCCCTGAATTTCAATTTTTTCTGGAGTTTGGTTTTCATTTTGTTGTGTTTTCTTTAATGGGTCCAATGGAGGTCTTTTCACTTCTTCACAAACATTGTCTTAGGGGCTCTGAGTTACTGGTGTGATCAAAGTTGTAGATGGTTTTTTCTGTTTCTCCTGGGTAGCTGTATTTTCTGCTGTAATTGCCGTCGGCTCTCGGTTTTGGTCAATGTCATCTGGAGAGTCATAGACTCCTTCGTGGTCCAAATGAACTGTTAGGTCTGAAAGTGAAAGATTTCCCGATGAGTCGGCTGCAGATGCGATGGAATTGTCTAATTCAATTATCGCTTGTACCTTCGTTGAATTATGGCAATGTATAATGTATTTATCAAATGTGAATGAACTTGCTCCTAGGTGACCTGACTGAGGCTATTTAACTATGTAATACAGGAGGTAACGGAAGAAGGACACTTAAGAAGGTATTTATTTCAGATGTTCACCGAAAGAGCCTCCACTTGGGGCCCTGTGTTGTAATGTTACTCATGTATATCGAAGATCTATCTCACCAAGTCAGTTATATATAAAAAAAGAAAAAAGCTGTTCAACCTTACCCCATGAAAAAAGACTGTCTGTTTATTTAACCAGGTGCAATATTACCCCAGTCAGTTATCTGGACCTGCTGGCCTTCTGGGAGGGCCTTTTCTCTCTCTATGGTAGACTGCATCTATGGAGGTCTGCCTTAGGCTTTCATAGTGGAGACCCTCATACCTCCCCTGGGATTAAATTGCAAATTGTGCTGTAATGTATGACTATCACCATACTGAGGTCTCTTACAGGTTGCTGCACACCCACTCCTACAGAATCAAGGGGAGAAACACCTTACATAAGCAACCACTCGGATAAGTCTTTTCATTAGAAATTCTTCTTCCTAGAGATGTAACTCATAAGGGATTACAAACCTCAACGTTCTGCTTATTAAATGTCTCCATGAACAATACAGCATATCGTAAACCAAGTCCAGACATTATGCTGTGTACTGGTCTGCATTGTAGGGGAACATTTCAAGAAGACCCGAATCCTTGAATGCCACTTACCTCATCATTTCTTCAACCCTCAGACAGCTCAAACAGGCAACACCAGTTCACCTCTCAGGAAGGATAAATGTTAGACGAGGAGAGGGCCTTTGGCCTGGGTTAGATGACTGTTGTATGGACAGCAACCATCTCTCTACTGGTCCATGCGGAAATTAAGTGTAGTCAAGTGTTGTGGACACAGTGTGAGCTAATAAATAAATATTGTCACCTCATTACTGCATCTCTGTGATTTCATGGTAGTGGCGGACAACCAAGCACAGATCTCAACATATGGAAACCCAAACTGCAAGATTCCTCCAAAAAATGAACGGCGAGGGCTTTGACAATACAAGATATATTTTCAAAATAGTTCATAAACCAGAAAAAGAGTTTACTCAGCAGATTTCATACCAATGCATTGGTTGGATAACCATGACCCACAGAATCTTCAAATAATAATAATAAATGAAACGCAATTACAAAAACAAACAATTCCTGTAACAGCGCCTCCATGCCTGCGGGCTGTGTGAGCGCTTTATAAATGTAAAAAAATAAAAATAAAATAAGTACATGACATACGTCTCACTCAAGCTTTAAGCCAGGTGTCAGTTTTTCATTCATAATTATCGCAATGCAAGCATGTGATCCTGAGTCTTTGCAAGTTGGTTTGAGAATTTGTTTCAACTCACATATGAAGACATGTCACCACTTTCAGAAAACTTCAAAATGGTGCAAAGGGGGAAATCTTCTGACTTTCCAACAAGTGCATGAAGAATGGTAAGTGTCAGAACAATTCATAACTTTTTCAAGGGTCATGCATTGTTGTCCCTAGGAGTTTAAAACTGTGAATCATAGAGGGCCAATCAGTATATTTTGGTTTACTTGGTGGCCTGATTGAAAGAGCAGTAGGTACATGTCACTTAAGCAAGTGTACTGATAGACCGGAAAGGCTAGAGCTTTCGTGGTGATGACAGTACTGCATGAGTCAGTATCGACAAACTAGATGCTGATTTCTCTGGGCCAGTGAAAGATGGTAAATATCTCCTAGTTCTCAGGGATAAGTGATTTCCTTTGGTCTGTTTAGCGCCCTACTATACTTCAAATGTGGTTATCCCTGGTGGCATACTCTCATCCCAGGGCATTTGGAGTGTGCTGACACAAGATAATGGTCAATTCTTTAATGGATATGACTTAACATGCTTCACAAAACACTCAGGGATTATCTACAGGACAGTTACCAGGAAGGCCTCAAGCCAATGGATGACACAGAGGTTTATTTGAACGCTGAATATAACTGTGACACATAGGCCCTCATCAGGAGGTTGGAGCTAACCATGCCGCTTTTAGCGCATGGTTGCCTCCTTACCGCAATCCAGGCCCGGGTCCCTTGAATGAGGACTTACCGGGCCATCGCAACCTTGGCGTCCCGGTAATTCCCCGCCTGAAGAACCCGGACCCGGTCCATCCCCATTCCCATTCGAGCCCCCATAGGGCTCAATGGGAATGGTAATGGAGCTAACAATGGGCTCGTTAATGACGGGCCCGTTGTTAGCTCCCTGGTGTCCTCGCGGGACTCGGTATGGACGGCTGTTTTTTCCAGGCGCCCATTGCGGGTCCCGCGAGGAGACCTTGTGGTAGGGTGGAATGGGTTTACCGGCACCGGCACCTTTACCGGTGCCGGTAAACCTATTCCGCCAACCTTATGATGAGGGCCATAGTGTGTCCAGTGCAATTTCTCATAAGCAATCTCTGGGCCTCATTACGACCCTGGAGCTCCCGTTCATTACGGGACCGGCACCGTTCATTACAGGATGCCCTATTACGACGTCCCCTTGCGGGACCCACTCAGAACATCTGGTCAGACCAGACATCCTTAGCGGGTCCCGCGAGGGGACGAGGGAGGTAATAACGGGCCCATTATTAACGGGCCCGTTATTAGCTCCCTCCCTATTCCCATTTAGCCCTATGGGGGCTCAAATGGGAATGGGGGAGGGTTTTTTCAATGAGGTATTACCGGGTCCTCCAAGGTTGGAATGGGCCGGTAATTCCTCATGGAAGGAACCCGGACCTGGAACCCGGTATGGAGGCAGCCATGCCCTTGCTAAGGGCATGGCTGCCTCCATACTCGTAATGAGGCACTCTGTGTGCAATGCTATGGGTTTACGGGTACTCACCTCACAGCACAATTAGCAAGTGCCCCAACGAGCTGGTGCTGGTCCATCAACCATCAAGTAGATTCCATCCAATGCTCATTGTGCATCTTGTCCATATTGCAGTCTAGACCCAGAATCAGCGAGTAAACACAAAATAACAAGGTACTCAGATTATAAGCACCGTGGTACATCGCAAACCTGAATATATGAAATTGGCTGCTGGTGTGCAAGCAAGGGGACAGGAAATATGACACCTCAACAATAGTGGTGGCCCACATCATAGGAACCATTGTTACTGCATATACACCTGTCAGAAAAGTCACAAGGAATTCACCCCATGTCAGTAAGCATCAAACTTATGAATAAAGAAAACGCATGCTGCTTTGAGTAAAAGAGGTGGAGGGTCAGGAATCAGAGATCGGAAACAACTAAGAGTCGGACCGTAGACGTCTCTCGACGACTGACAAGATTGATTGAAGAATTGAGTTTGAAGGGTCTGGCAAAGGGACTGTTGTATGTTTTTTTCTCATTCACTTTATTCTCTTATAAACAAACCCTGCGAAGTTATAGGGCAGCCGTTAGGGAACTCCTAAGCATTGAGAAAAGACCTGACCGCATCACTCATTTGCCCCTCTCCCTGCTCGCCATGGGCACATCAGGCCAGCTCGAAAGAGTGCGCGGTTAGAGGAGGTCAGGGGCTTTGGGCCAATTAGATGACTGCCAAATGTTCAAAGAAAAGCTCTGTACTTGTCCATTCGACACTGCAAGCGTATAAATAAATAATGTCTCCTCATTACTGTCTCTGTGTTATTACTTGTTAAACTCATGTCCCTACCTTTGTGCCCTTGGCGCCCTTGACCGTATCTTTTCTTTGTGATTAGTGAAAGTTGTTTAAATGAATAAGCCATTTGTACATTTAAATACTGCATTCCATATTCTATAGTTGTATGTTAATTACAGACTACTGTGCAAGTATATCTCACTCCAAACGCCACATTAGAGCTTAGCAAATAAAAGGGGTGAAGAGTAAAGTGCCAACCTCCCCTATACCTTTTACTTCCAAGAACAAGCTCTGATCATTATCATTCTTGTACTCTAAACACCTGCCTCTGTGCGTGCAGCATGCCTTCATCATCGATCTGTTTACGGTGGCTTGTCTCTGATCTCTGGAGGTACACCATTTTGTGTTAAGCCATTGTTGTCCAATAAGTGACATATGTGAGTTTATCGGATGCAAGGTGCCAAAAGACACACAACGCTTGCTTTCAAATGTATTTATGAAATATGAAACCACTACATGGGTAAACTAAATATGGAAAAAAGGATTCCCCAGATAGTTTTAAAAATGCAATGGCGGCTGGCAAGGGAGTCTGGGTATTGCAATACTTGAAGTTTGCGAGTATAATATGATACATTATATTTCATTGTTGATAATTCAGGCTGACAACTGACAACTGTAAAGTGAAATCCACAGTGAAAGCGAAGGGGACTATAAACTAATTAGTTCAATTCACTCAACATCTTTAAGGCATCCAAAACATGAATATCCTGTGACGGATGAGACAAAACAAAAATAGAAGCCGTGGTATTGACACTGAGATGATCGGGAAGTTGTAAATTACATAAATGCTTGGGAACCATGACATCATGTATATTTGTAACAACATGCAAGTATCTTCAAGGGAATTCACGTTTTGAGAAGTGGATTGTCCAGAGGTGAATTTCTAAAACTACATGGAAGTGTGCCGTTTTCTTATCAAATAATAGTTGTATGTCTAGAAATTCAAATTTTGAATATCATTTTCTTTGTATATCTTCTATTTAAAACAATGGCCAGGATGTTTTAGATACTCATTTAGGTGCTCTTTTGAATTCTTTGATGCAATCTCTTTTGTAATCTGAACTACACGTTCCAGGATGCATTGGACCTTCTCCCTTTTGATCTCTACAGTTGACTTGCATTATTATGTTCCTGGAAACATTTACTGAGGTTTTGCTGTGCGCTACTCTTTCTCTGAGTAATGAAGCTCGGTTGCATTTGTGAAAATGTGTGATCCTCGTCCAAAAAGCCTGCTTGAAATATGTTTTCTGCCTCTTCAATTGCCCCATTGTAGATTGGGAAACACTGACTTCTGTGTCCAGAATGCAAGGGATTTTCTCTCTTTTATTCCCAATTTTTCTATGTACTTTCGCACATTACGGAGAGCTCGCTTCAGGTTTAGAGATGTCATGGGTTTCCTTGTATTGTCCTGGGTTTTCCTTTCACTGACTCAACATCCAAGTCTATGAAATTACCAGATGCGCTCGATGTCGTTCGGAACCTGTGTACTTTTCGAATTGATATAAATGCTGGCGGATTGTTTCAAGTTATATTTGATGATATGGGCATGTTCTTTCATCTATTCTCTCTCTCTCTCTCTCTCTCTCTCTCTCTCTCTCTCTCTCTCTCTCTCTCTCTCTCTCTCCCTCTCTCTCTCTCTCTCTCTCTCTCCTTCTTGTTCCTAAGTGAGGTTGTTTCAGTTGTGTAGGGAAGCTTGCACCATGATGGTCTTCTGAATCTTCAGTTTAGATAATTCTGCAGTGACTTGTCTCTGAAGTATGCACGTCTATGTCCCAAGCAACGGTTTTTATAGATTACTACATTAATTTTACTTCATAATTTGTTTTTTTGAGAATCAGTTCTATCATGTCCACTCTTTCTTGTGGGGGTGTGTACATTTTCCATTTATCATCATCCCTTTGTCAGAGATCTTGATGCATTTTATTCTTTCTCTCTGCAACAAGCCTGTCATGCTTTACTTTCTCAGCCATAAGTTATTTTCCAGAGTTTATCTTTTCCATCCAATGATCCTGGTTTTGTATCTTAGTTATAAATAGGGCTTGAGTTCCCTCATAACCCTTCAGTATGGTTTCATTTTGGGTCTGCAAGAGGTTGAGTTTAGCTCCATGCTCCTGAGTCAGGTGCTTTGTGGGATGTTTTTATCCACGCATCCAAGCCCTACCTCAAAACTGTGCAGTACTGACATGGAAAACATCATGATGGCCAGAGCTTCCCAGAAAATGCACAGGGAAATGCATGAAGAATAGGCTGCCACTCATTTTTACCGATGTTATGGGCACAGAAGGACACTGCCTAAAACCACCATTGGACTACCCACACAGTAGTCTGAAACCATTGGGAATGGCAATGCTGATTGCCAAAAGCAAACCCATAACTGTTGGGAATTCATTTTCTTAAATCCCAAAAAGGGGTGCAGTACCAGTACTCACCACTATCCAAAAGCCGGCGTTTTAAAACAACACCAGATTTTACTTTTTTTGTGTAAAACTGAATAAATGAACCCAAAACATGCCAAAGAAAGACTTACTGAGAGGTGGATACAATGTAAAGTTATATTCTGAAGTGACTTGAAGGTTTATAACAAGACTGGCTGAGCTGTGGATTTCAGCAGTTTAAGTAAATTTGGATTGAAAGACACTAAAAATCTAAATGTTTAAAAGAAATGAGTGACCTACTTTGAGTGTCACATAGGTTGCAATTGTTTAAATGTCATAGTTTTAAACTTAGGATCAGCATTCTAGCTGCATATGTAAACATTGTCTTGACTTAAACTGGGTAACAAAAAGTGACATTTTATCTGAAACCTGGCTTAAGGAACTGAATTCTGCCTGGCAACTACCCCCATCAGGAGTGAAACTTGAGTCACAGCTGTGTTCCCAGGCCTATCTGCCTTTTGCTGGCCACACTAAGGATATGCCATCTCTCTGATAATTGAATTAATGGGAGCCCCCACAGAATACAGGAGCTCTGAACAAAGCCCTGTCCTGACCCAGGCAGATGGTTTATTGCAGATGTCGTAAATGTAGCTTCCTCCTGGAAGTAAAGGGGAGGGGCACTGCCTGTGAGAGCAAGCTGGCTTGGCAGAACTGGAAAAACCAGAAATTCAACCTTATGCTGGGGGGAAACCACACCCCTTTGGGGCCATAACCTAACTCTAAAAAGATGAATAACTCATAGTACGGACTTGTGAAAATTATTTAAATGATACCATAATTCTTGTGATTTTTCTGCCCACATTTTAAGAGGTTTTTAGAACCGGTGGCATGTTCAGGGGGGTTTTAGCGGAAAAGAGGATATTACTCAAAATGTGTGCATGTGAAAAATCTGACACTTCATCAACTAATGTCCATACTCCTTGCGCACATGTGTGTAAATTTGGGTTAATGTCCGAAATTGCAAACCAGTTAAAAAGTGCAAAATATTGCCATTTCTGAATGCAAGCCCCCAGGAAGAGCAGAGTTTGAACAGGGGATACCTCCTGTGATATGTGAGGGGTGCGTGTAATTTTAAAACAATATGTACCTCTGCAAATATGTATTTGGTTCAAATCTAGATTTGTGTGCAAGTTGACAGGAGGAGTGGACTTTCTGCAGGCTGTAAAATGACATCACTCTGACACAACTTAGCTCCCCCAATCAGGGAAGAAATGAAAGCTTGGCCAATGATAAGTGGAGAGGGGTAGGGGCTAGTGATGCTGCATACACACCCATTAAAAAAAACAGATAAAAGCAGACAGACAGGACAGATAGGGACCTTCAAATCCATTTGCAGCTGGAAGCTCTGCCGGGAAAATCCATACTTTACCTCCATCAACCTTCAGAGACCCAGACCAGACCAGCAGAGTAGAGCTGACCTGTTAGCAGAACCAGAGAGAGCTGACCCAGATCACTGTGAAGTGCAGAGACCAGAGTCCAGTCCAAAACCTGACCAGATCCGTGGCAAGGCATATTTCTAAATATATTGTGAGTACATAGCAAAACTGTGCAGAACCAATCTCTTAGTTAAAATAATATAATCCAAGCTATTTTAATCTAAGTAGAACTGTCACCTGTCATTTGCAAAGCTGTCACCTGTCATTTTCTAGTTGCAAGCTGCACTTGTCTTTTTGAACTTTAAAATTTCAAATCTGAAAAACGACCTTTATTTAATCGCTTATATCTCCGTGACCGTTTGTGCTAGAGACTTGCAGTAACTTTCCTCAGAAAGCTGGGAATCGTGCCTTTTCTAGGAACCTATGACCGCATTCCTACCCCATAGAATTCTGCCGCAATCGTGAAAAACGCACTCGCGAATTTTGCCGCGATTTGCAAATTTCTTCACGTGTAAAAATCTGCTGCTGCTTGCCTTTCATTTGCCAAAAATTCGTTTAACCTACCAATTACTCCTAGATCCTTGCTAAAGTGAGCCTGGACTAATATTAACTTGATTTCACTCACCCTGAACCTCCCAGAGGGAATTAAAAGCATTTTAGCATATTTTTCATTTCATTGTCAGCACATATAAAAGCATTTAGGGCCTGTGTTTTAAACTTATGTAGTCTAAGCTGCTGGGGTGAACTGAATCACATTTGATTGCATTTCTGAGAACTGTGTGCTTTCCTTCCATTTCCTTGCATTGCATCAAGGGGGGGATGGGACTGCCAGAGAAAAGTGATTACATTGTTTTGTTGAAATCATATTGAGTATTTTCTATACTGCATTTAATTCATTCAACCTTGCATTTCCTTGAACCCTATAAAACATTCTCTTCCACATTATTCTTCTGTCCCTATTTACCAGTGTGCTATCTTATCCATTTCATGTCAACTCCTTAGTGATTATAAAGAAGTGTGCTAGTGCCAGATTCTCCGTTGTTAATCTTTATCATATCAGATTAAGTGCGCTATTCAATTATTAATTTATTATAAAGTGTGATATATATATATATATATATATATATATATTGTTTAAATTATCAATTAAACCTTTTAACTTGCAAAACAGAACTACTTCTTGGCTCAGTGGGGTCAGGAGGATTCCAAGAGAGGGGTGTTATATAGGGGTAGTCATCCAGAACGCATGAACTGGACATAAAGATATATCAATAAGGGTTTCCATTCAGTATCCCAGACTAGGCATTGACTTAGCTGTAGTGTTGAATTGAATCCTCTTACAGCTTCTATTTACTGAGCGGCTCTGCCATTCATTATATTTCTCTTGGGCTGTTTTGCATATAAGTCATTTGCATCATGGCCTATTGCAAAACTTCATCCAATGTGTTTGTTCACTGTTCCAGCCTCCAAAATCACCTTCTTTATGAGTCTCTATTGAGGTATTCACCTTCCTCTTGTTCCACTTGAAATCAAAGTTCTGCATCTAGGCAATATACAGTATTTTTCTTGTTGAATACCATCCCATTAGGTACCAATTGAGGGAGCCATGGAACATTTCTTTGCGTTTTTTCCATTATGCTAACTTATCCTTACTCCCTGATACTCTCTCTGTAACTTTGTAAATGGATGAACAAACACCCAGGCTTTGTTCCCTTGTATCAGAAATGAGAAGCAAAATGTTGTCCTTCAATATTTTAGATTGCATCTTCTGCAATCATAGTAAATGTATCCATACTTGTCCTATTTCAAGAAAGGTTGCTAGTATTGTTGTTCAAGATAGACCAATGATTCCAGATTCTGGGTTTTATGATAATTTGCATTCAATAAAAAGTTTCCATAATCCTGTACAGTAAGTGGTTAGTCAGTTTTGGACACATTCTCTTGGTGACACGATTCCTAAGGCCCCCTCCTATACTGGTATTTAGAAGGATTATGTTGCTTGTGTTCAACAAAGGGGCTAAGACAGTTTATAGACAAATATGCCCCAGATACAGTTCTTTGACAAGCTAGTTCTCTCAGTCTTGTAGACTTGTTAGTGGTTGCATAGCTTGTGCATACCAAGAGTGGAGATCCTTTGCTGGGTGAGAAGGAGAGGCTAAGCCCTTCTTGCCTTGATGTGTTTTATAACATTGATGTTACTCGGTTGTAATGTGAGCACTGGGACATGGACTGTCTGGGGAGACAGGTGAACTAAGCCTCAGCAGCAAGCAGAGTGAGCATTTCTGACCATCTCAGCTGTAGTTTCATACCCCTTGAAAACTCAGGAATAAGTAGGGATTTCGCAGATAATGCAATTTTCTTCATGAAGTCCACATAATTCAAACACTGGGGGCACTGATTTACTAAGCTGAATAAGTAGCTTAAGTAAGACAAAATTTACTAAGCTCAATAATACTGTAAGTAGAAATACGTAGGTTCTTACATAAGCTACTTATTTAGCTTAGTAAATCAGCCCGTGTTGATTATACCCCATGCCCACACAGTGTTTCTCCTTAATAGTTACTTTTGTCTTCTGGACCTTGTTTCCAAGTCATGATATCTCTTCTTTGAGACAATGTTTGGCACGGCCCTATAAAACAAAAGGAGGAGGTCTGGAAATTGAATTTAGAACCAACTTAATTTTTTTAATCTCTTGTGGCTCAATGATTGGTTAGTCATTTGTACTAATTTTGGCGCTCTTAAGAACCTTTTGTCGTTATCTGTTTGTGAATCTTAACTACAGGTTCACAGATGCAACAGGTCTTCCCCATTTCGATCTCTATGATTCACTTGTAATATTACATTCTTATGCACCTTCACTCCAGGTTTCCAGATACAAAATACCTTCTTTCTCTTTGCACAAGGCTCATGTGCAGTGGTGGCTATTTGGAAACTGTCACTCAAGGTTCGTTTTCACAATAGATGTTCCTCCCCTAGCTCACAGTGTTCAGATCCCCTATTGAAGATTTAGGAACATTCACTTCTGTTTCAAGACTGCCATGACCATTCTTTCTTTTGTTTACAATATGTTATGTTATTGTGATTTATACTGTGCACTGCTCCATTTTCATGGTCTCCATGTGCTCTGGCGGGTGTGAAAATGAAGGAGGGATGGGAGGGCTTATTTAGTAGATAGAGAGGGAAGGCGCTAGGCTGCTGTGATGTGCTGCTGTTAGCTTCAGTTTGGAAAAAATGGTCACTGTGTGCTGGGTTTGTTTTCAGTTGGTAAGGGTTAGGTTGTGTTTGTTGTATGAGTGTGGGATGATGTTTATGTAATTGGTTACATGTTCTATGGTGTGTTGTTTTAATTTGGGTGTTGCTGAGTGTGGATTTTGGTGTGGTTTTAGGTTTCTGCAGCGGTCGAGGTAGGCATATGTATATTTTGTTTGATGTTTGAGGGTGAGTTCTTAGTAGGGTTAGTTAGTGCTATTAGTGGTCTGTGCCCTTCTATACGATGGTTATGTTTGTCTGCCAGAGTTCATATTCTTCTATGCTGGTTTGAGTTTAAATGCTTTCTTTATTTGGGGTAGCCATGTTTTTGTTCATCAGGTTTTGGCTGTTTTGGGTGTTTCTCTTGTGTTGTGTTGGCTGTTTCCATTCAACAGTGTATCCTGTTTGGCTTAGTAAGTTAAAAATCCATGTTGTTTGCAATTTTATGAAGCTTAGGTGGTCTTCTGTTCTTCCTATATTCTTCGGGCATGAATTCTAATATGTTGTTGATGGATTTTAGTGTTCGGTCTGGTTTGCAGATGGGCATTTTTCCATGTATGAATTCCGCTCTTTGGCCATAGATTTCTCTTTGCGTTATGCATAGTGTTTGGAAGGAGATTTCTTTTTTGACTGGTAGCCAATGTATGGTTCTCATGAATGGTGTGATGTGTTCTCTCTTAGTGATTCTGAGGAGTAGTCTTGCTGATGCGTTTTATATTCATTTTAGGTTTTTTGTAAGGTAGTCCGCATTCTGAGATAGATGATTTTGATGTAATCTATTCTTGACATGATGAGGGAGATGACAGTGAGTGTTCTATGGGGAAGGTGAAGAAATGTAGTATCCTCTTGATTGTGTGTAGGTGGAAGAAGCACTAATTTACTACTGTGCTAACTTGAGGTTTGAGTGTTAATTTGCTGTCCCTTATTATTCAGAGGTTAATAACCACTTTGTAAGGTTCCGTCAATTTCCCATTTCGATATATAATTAGATTGTTGTATACATGCAAACTGTCAGTTCAGGTTTCACAATGCAATATCTATCCTCGGTCCAAATATTCTCAGGTACTGCTGTACATGAGGGCACACTCACTTCAGGATCCAGGATGCAAAGCGTTTCCTCCCTTTTTATCTCAATGCTGAATTCTATGGATGCATGGCCAGAAACCTTGATTTCAGGATCCAGAATACACTGAAATGTCTCTTTATTTCGGATCCCAACGTTCAAATGGCCTTATATATGTTTGGAGAACTCGGGTCAAATTCCACAATGTATTGAGCTTGCTTTCTTCTGATCCCAATATCCAATTGCATTCTCGATTGTTTAGTAGGTTGTTGCAGTTACTGGTTGCAATGCCAATATGACTTCCCCGCAACACGTCTTTATGGCTGCTGGCATACTTTTGTAAACCTATACAATGAGTTCCAGAATGCAATGAGACTTCTCTACTGTTCCCTGCCCTCATGCAGCTGGCATCACTCATATGTAGCTCTTTGCTATCTTGGGAAATACTCTACATCTAGCATGCACTGTTCCTCATCCGCTCTCCACTACAACAGGACACCCACGTTCTACTCTTAGTAGTAGTGTTGAATTGAATCCTCTTACAGCTTCTATTTACTGAGCGGCTCTGCCATTCATTATATTTCTCTTGGGCTGTTTTGCATATAAGTCATTTGCATCATGGCCTATTGCAAAACTTCATCCAATGTGTTTGTTCACTGTTCCAGCCTCCAAAATCACCTTCTTTATGAGTCTCTATTGAGGTATTCACCTTCCTCTTGTTCCACTTGAAATCAAAGTTCTGCATCTAGGCAATATACAGTATTTTTCTTGTTGAATACCATCCCATTAGGTACCAATTGAGGGAGCCATGGAACATTTCTTTGCGTTTTTTCCATTATGCTAACTTATCCTTACTCCCTGATACTCTCTCTGTAACTTTGTAAATGGATGAACAAACACCCAGGCTTTGTTCCCTTGTATCAGAAATGAGAAGCAAAATGTTGTCCTTCAATATTTTAGATTGCATCTTCTGCAATCATAGTAAATGTATCCATACTTGTCCTATTTCAAGAAAGGTTGCTAGTATTGTTGTTCAAGATAGACCAATGATTCCAGATTCTGGGTTTGATGATAATTTGCATTCAATAAAAAGTTTCCATAATCCTGTACAGTAAGTGGTTAGTCTGTTTTGGACACATTCTCTTGGTGACACGATTCCTAAGGCCCCCTCCTATACTGGTATTTAGAAGGATTATGTTGCTTGTGTTCAACAAAGGGGCTAAGACAGTTTATAGACAAATATGCCCCAGATACAGTTCTTTGACAAGCTAGTTCTCTCAGTCTTGTAGACTTGTTAGTGGTTGCATAGCTTGTGCATACCAAGAGTGGAGATCCTTTGCTGGGTGAGAAGGAGAGGCTAAGCCCTTCTTGCCTTGATGTGTTTTATAACATTGATGTTACTCGGTTGTAATGTGAGCACTGGGACATGGACTGTCTGGGGAGACAGGTGAACTAAGCCTCAGCAGCAAGCAGAGTGAGCATTTCTGACCATCTCAGCTGTAGTTTCATACCCCTTGAAAACTCAGGAATAAGTAGGGATTTCGCAGATAATGCAATTTTCTTCATGAAGTCCACATAATTCAAACACTGGGGGCACTGATTTACTAAGCTGAATAAGTAGCTTAAGTAAGACAAAATTTACTAAGCTCAATAATACTGTAAGTAGAAATCGTAGGTTCTTACATAAGCTACTTATTTAGCTTAGTAAATCAGCCCGTGTTGATTATACCCCATGCCCACACAGTGTTTCTCCTTAATAGTTACTTTTGTCTTCTGGACCTTGTTTCCAAGTCATGATATCTCTTCTTTGAGACAATGTTTGGCACGGCCCTATAAAACAAAAGGAGGAGGTCTGGAAATTGAATTTAGAACCAACTTAATTTTTTTAATCTCTTGTGGATCAATGATTGGTTAGTCATTTGTACTAATTTTGGCGCTCTTAAGAACCTTTTGTCGTTATCTGTTTGTGAATCTTAACTACAGGTTCACAGATGCAACAGGTCTTCCCCATTTCGATCTCTATGATTCACTTGTAATATTGCATTCTTATGCACCTTCACTCCAGGTTTCCAGATACAAAATACCTTCTTTCTCTTTGCACAAGGCTCATTTGCAGTGGTGGCTATTTGGAAACTGTCACTCAAGGTTCGTTTTCACAATAAATGTTCCTCCCCTAGCTCACAGTGTTCAGATCCCCTATTGAAGATTTAGGAACATTCACTTCTGTTTCAAGACTGCCATGACCATTCGTTCTTTTGTTTACAATATTTTATGTTATTGTGATTTATACTGTGCACTGCTCCATTTTCATGGTCTCCATGTGCTCTGGCGGGTGTGAAAATGAAGGAGGGATGGGAGGGTTTATTTAGTAGATAGAGAGGGAAGGCGCTAGGCTGCTGTGATGTGCTGCTGTTAGCTTCAGTTTGGAAAAAATGGTCACTGTGTGCTGGGTTTGTTTTCAGTTGGTAAGGGTTAGGTTGTGTTTGTTGTATGAGTGTGGGATGATGTTTATGTAATTGGTTACATGTTCTATGGTGTGTTGTTTTAATTTGGGTGTTGCTGAGTGTGGATTTTGGTGTGGTTTTAGGTTTCTGCAGCGGTCGAGGTAGGCATATGTATATTTTGTTTGATGTTTGAGGGTGAGTTCTTAGTAGGGTTAGTTAGTGCTATTAGTGGTCTGTGCCCTTCTATACGATAGTTATGTTTGTCTGCCAGAGTTCATATTCTTCTATGCTGGTTTGAGTTTAAATGCTTTCTTTAGTTGGGGTAGCCAGGTTTTTGTTCATCAGGTTTTGGCTGTTTTGGGTGTTTCTCTTGTGTTGTGTTGGCTGTTTCCATTCAACAGTGTATCCTGTTTGGCTTAGTAAGTTAAAAATCCATGTTGTTTGCAATTTTATGAAGCTTAGGTGGTCTTCTGTTCTTCCTATATTCTTTGGGCGTGAATTCTAATAAGTTGTTGATGGATTTTAGTGTTCGGTCTGGTTTGCAGATGGGCATTTTTCCATGTATGAATTCCGCTCTTTGGCCATAGATTTCTCTTTTCGTTATGCATAGTGTTTGGAACGAGATTTCTTTTTTGACTGGTAGCCAATGTATGGTTCTCATGAATGGTGTGATGTGTTCTCTCTTAGAGATTCTGAGGAGTAGTCTTGCTGATGCGTTTTATATTTATTTTAGTTTTTTTGTAAGGTAGTCCGCATTCTGAGATAGATGATTTTGCCGTAATCTATTCTTGACATGATGAGGGAGATGACAGTGAGTGTTCTATGGGGAAGGTGAAGAAATGTAGTATCCTCTTGATTGTGTGTAGGTGGAAGAAGCACTAATTTACTACTGCGCTAACTTGAGGTTTGAGTGTTAATTTGCTGTCCCTTATTATTCAGAGGTTAATAACCACTTTGTAAGGTTCCGTCAATTTCCCATTTCGATATATAATTAGATTGTTGTATACATGCAAACTGTCAGTTCAGGTTTCACAATGCAATATCTATCCTCGGTCCAAATATTCTCAGGTACTGCTGTAAATGAGGGCACACTCACTTCAGGATCCAGTATGCAAAGCGTTTCCTCCCTTTTTATCTCAATGCTGAATTCTATGGATGCATGGCCAGAAACCTTGATTTCAGGATCCAGAATACACTGAAATGTCTCTTTATTTCGGATCCCAACGTTCAAATGGCCTTACATATGTTTGGAAAACTCGGGTCAAATTCCACAATGTATTGAGCTTGCTTTCTTCTGATCCCAATATCCAATTGCATTCTCGATTGTTTAGTAGGTTGTTGCAGTTACTGGTTGCAATGCCAATATGACTTCCCCGCAACACGTCTTTATGGCTGCTGGCATACTTTTGTAAACCTATACAATGAGTTCCAGAATGCAATGAGACTTCTCTACTGTTCCCTGCCCTCATGCAGCTGGCATCACTCATATGTAGCTCTTTGCTATCTTGGGAAATACTCTACATCTAGCTTGCACTGTTCCTCATCCGCTCTCCACAACAACAGGACACCCACGTTCTACTCTTATTTCTTCTGTTCTGCTATGCAATTGTCCCACTCACATGAATATAGACAATGAGGACAGACTGTGGAGATGATTGTATTATGTGTGACGACTTGGAAAATTCACCACACATTCTAGCGAGGAACTAAACATGTGGTGAATCTGAATGTAATTAATGAACTGGGAACTGGCAGTATGAGTTCAATTAGTGCCACACATCGACAATGAGAATTGGTCGTAAGGTTTAGTTAGCAAGAAGACTAGCAGCCTCTGATCAGCCACAACACAGCGATGAATAATAGCTTCCTTAAATAATTTGGAAGCTTAGAATAGTGGTAGCAGGTTGATCACACGGTCATTATTCATAGCATAAAAGAGCAAATTAACAAAACAGCAATATTCAAAAGAGTAAGGAAATGAAATTGAAACATATCAGAGAAATAAATCATAAGTACAAGCAGATATTAGCTAAAGTATGTTCAAAACAACCTAAGCAAAACTATATCAGCCTGGAGTAAATAATACACAAGGAAATGACAAATGCTGCATTCTGAATAATTATAAATTGTTTACTTGGTGAGGTCATTTAGAGAATATTATGTGTAGCCTGGAATAAATTGCAAGAGGTCAGTCTGACCTAAGAAGAACTTCATTGCCTCTGCAATTGTTCCCTCCCTCAGAGAACTCATCTCTGTGTGTGCTTAGTCGCTGTAGTGCAATGATGCCAATGAGGTGGTGAAGGTATTCCCATTGAAAGGGAAGCATTTCGAGTTATAGACAGTTTTAAAAACGGGTCATTCCAACTTCAGGATGGGGCCTCTCCTATTTTGCACGGTAGCCTGTCACATGGTGGAGATTACGAACAATTTCTAAAACATTGCTATTCAGACTTAATATCAGGAGGATTTTGAAGTAGATCTGGGAACCAGTTGACGTATACTGCACAGATAGCAGACAATGCTGGTGACTTCCCTGGCTGAACCCTTCACTGTCACTGTGATGCCTTGGGTAAAAGTCAGTCTTAATCTCTGATACAAGAACACCAGAAAAAGGTTATCAATTGATCCGAAAAAGGCCAAATTTGAAGATCCCTACATGTTGCAAATAGCTGAACAACGTCACTTGTCGCATGTCGCATGAAAACAAGTGGATAGTTTGGTGTTAGCAAAGAGTTTTTATAGCAGCTGATGAAAAATACCAGAGCCAAGAGAGAGGAAAGAAAATTGATATTCCACTCAATTCCATTTAATCCAGAAATGCAAAGCAGGCTTTCAAACCTCTCTCTTGATCAGCATGCATAGTAGTGAGGGCTTCCCAAGAAGGAGCAAACCTTCTTAAATGTGATATTCCTGAAAGAAGGGACTTTTCTGGTTATTACTTCCAGAGTAGCTGTAGTATGACCCTAGCTAAGCTATTGAAGTTAGTCCAGAATAAGTATTGGTCATGAGTTCACAGGTGAATTTTGATTATCCAATGTTATTCATTTCTCAAAGTGGACAAGTCAACCATGGAACAATAGACATAATATACTACAAAATTGATGTGACACAGGTGGGACCACTTACTGATTCATGAAAAAGAGCTAGAATTTTAGAATCTATTTCTGAATTTTTCTTCATTTATCAACACATGGTTTTACACTCCAGTCTAATGCAAATTCCTTGTTTCATGGTATAACGGTTGGTTATTACTGTATCCATTTTTTAGAAGTGTAAGTACACCTTATACCTCTGGTACTCTAAATGTCACCTAATGTTAACTTTTCGTGGTCCTCTGCACTTGGGTGGGAAAGTGTTCACCTGTTCCCTCTAGGTGGTGTATCAAGGTCTGGTGTAGCATTTATACTATGTGCTAGAGTGCCACAGGTTTAGGAATCAATGTGACTATTATCTGCGCTGGTCTTTTGGACCCTGAATATGACAATGTATATTATTCAACCATGTTTATGGCTTCCTTTTCTTCCCAACACCTATAGTTTGGGAGTTGTTTTGGCATTTACTGGGAAGTACTGTTTTCCTACATTATGATTTTATTAGGCATTAAGTCTAACCATTCTAGGTGAAAAAGTCGCCTGAAATAATCTTGTGCCCGAAAAAGTTGCCATTTTCAATGCACTTTTGAAAACATTTATTTGCAGGGGAAACCCCCACGGACCCCCTTACTCCGCCTTCCCTTAAATTATTACCCCAAACCACCCCTCACATTTTTATGAGTTTAAAAGTGCTTTTAAGTGTTTTCTTTTGCTGCAGGATTATTGTGGCAAGTCTTTCACTGGATACAGTCTAACTCAGGTACTTATTTGACCATATAGGTGCATTTGTGAATTAATAAAAGTGTATATTTTCAGTGTGCCACAGTGTGTGTTTGCTTTGCTTAAGTGTGTGGAATAAATGTGCTTCAATGCCAGCCTTCTCCCTTCCCTTCATTTAAGCCTAACTGCTCTGCCACAGCTACCATTATAGAGGGTTTGGTCTTTCATTTTGGTTGGAAGCCTGATTCTACCTTTAGGTTAGATGGCTACAAAGCCCTTAACAGATGAATGCGCAAATATATCCCTAACAATTACTTACAGAAATTTGACTAAAAAAGGGTATCATCAACTAAACACCTTGGAAATGATAACTTCTCAGCCTACAATATTTAGGTTTATATTAGTTAAAAGGCAGACGCATGTCTCCAAAATGTCTGCAGTTTTTAAACTGAGAGCACACTAGCCCTTATTCCCCATTCTCTGAATAAAGGGACACCTCTTTAATGATCTCATGAATAGCTTCATGTAACAGAAGAGAGACAATTTGTGGAACTAATAAGTAGAAACATAACATGGTGGAAAACAACTTTAATCAAAGAACTATCAAGATTTAACAGCCGATCTATATTGAAGTAGACCTAAGATGTAAGCTACGACAAGCATAGGAGGCTTATTCTAAAAACCCAACCTCAGAAGTAATTCTCTGGATCAATAAGATAGGTATTAGATTCCCAGTGAGAAGAAATGCAAACATGGGTAAGAATCCATAGCTTCATGGGGAATGCAAAATCAAAGAAAACAAATATGCACTATGGAATTACATAAGGAGAAACACACAGTCATATTAAATCACAGCAATACATATATTCCAAAAAATGAAATATAATTAATCTGATGATTTGCCATCTCTTAAGGGTATCAACGCCTGACTTTAAAACATTTTTTTAAATCAATAATACAATGATGTGGTTCATTCAATCTCTGAAAGGGTAATTGGCTGATCAGAATACCCTTTATAAGCTCCATTCCAAAAGCCCAGTGTGTATCCATGCCCTGCTGCATCAGTATCCTGATTGCACTGACTGCTCTACCAGTGGCACAGAGCAGGATCAGAGTTTACAGGTGGTCTCTTGAGAGCTGCAGTGACATCCACGTCTCTGTAGTGCAGGGGCTTCATTTAAAATATGTACCCATGCTACAAAAACAGCATAACTCTGGAGATCCTGTCCTGGTGGCACACTAAACTGTAAATATAAGCCATACCTGGGTTAGGGTATGGTGGTCAGCATCTCTCAGAGTTATCCCAGCATATTAAATGGATTTCACACATGTGTCAGCACTATGCACCCACTTCAGCTGTGGAAGGATTATGTTTAATCCTCCTAGACAAAGCCTACCCTTGCCCACTGTAGCCTTGGATGATTTCTTCTCTTTGTGCCTTTGCAAGGGCAGGTAACACACTTTCCCCCAGGACAGCCTCTCCAAATGATGGTGGACTGGAAACAGAAACCAAGAGAGGGACACCCATTCACAGAGAACCAGGCCTCACACTAGAGACCAGCGTTTTCTAAATGCCTTTGCTCTTAGTGAGAAGGGAAAGGAAATGGCAGAATTAGAGTAGTCTGAGGGTAGGCAGAAGAACTCTGTTCAAAGGAAGGAGACTTCCACCATTTTAATCTCTCTGCCTCTCTTTCCATTTCCTGTCCCCTCCAATTTCTCTGGAGCAAACACTTCGAGTGTGAAATCATAAGGGCACAGTCCACTCATTTCAAGGGCAGGGATTGACCCCTAAAGCAGGCTAGCTTTAGTCCAATCACCTGCAGACCTTTGCCTATAAAAGAAGGGGTCTTCCACCACTTCTTTAAATCCTATTGGATCATCACTTGAGCAGATTTAATTGCCAGCTGCTGAGAGAGACGTCCTTTCTGTGAGGTGAAGGCAGGTGTTTCAAAGGCAAAGGCAAGCTCTGTCACCTTACCATCCCAGGGACCATTGGGAGTGAAAGCTGCTGCTGGACTATAAGCTTGCCTCTCTGTCAGCCACCTTGTTGCCTAGGATATCTCCATGCTGGAGGTCTCCTGAAAGTGTGTGCTAGCTTCTCACATACTGGGAGACCAGGAAACGGAATGACATTGGCCATTGAGACCCTGGATTGAAACGCACAGCACATGGAAGCGAGAACAACCAAGGCCCCTGTTGTCGATGGTGACCCGCTCCCAGCCGTGACTCAAGTGTTCTCATTGCAGAGCAGTCGAGCAGGACCCTTCAATGCTGCCCTTTGGTGTCCATCATTTTCTGAACAAATGCCCGCTGTTCGACTCCGTCCGCCACCACACATCGCCAGCGAAAGTGCGCTGTTGCCTCACCTCGAACCACAAACTACTGCTGACTTGTCTTGCTTGAGCCGCCATCTGAAACACCAGCTTCTTCATCACCTCTCAAGGTAAGTCGATTGACCAGCCTTTGTGTTCCCCGAACAGCAACCTTCGACCCTCCACATGGAATCCACTCGCCCGCATCCTAGTACTAGTTCACCGACATCAAATTGCGATTGCCGACTGAACCTGGTGACTGCTCAATTTGCACAGCTGAGTAGATGATTTGAGACCGCAACCACCTTCCATTCGACCCCAACTCAACTGCAGCTTGTAGCTGGGCCATTGCGACTATTGCATCTTTGACCTGTGCCAACACCACAATGGGCGACAAGAAGCCTGGTTTGATGCTGGTGAACCACCAAGACATTTTCAAAGGCAATCTTGACTGATATCTGCCCCTGGGCCATCTTTGGGCCCTAGAGACTGGATAGGTCATTTTAATCTCCTTTTGCAACTCGAAGAAATATCCTTTTGAACATTGTGGTCTTTTTTTGCCTTTCTGCCCGTGCTGCATATATTCTATCTGTACATATTCTGTGTTTGCTCTACAGGGGTGGGCTTTCACAGTGTTTTCTGGTTAGTTAGTATTGTACATGGTGTGCCTGATGAACGTATACATTTTTATAGACCCTTGATTGGACATTCCTTTAATTTGGACTGTTGTAGTTCAGTGTTTGGGTTGCTACTGTTTCATATTCACACCCCTCTTAAGAGACTAGCCTTCCCTCAGTCCGTGTTATCACAAAAGGCAAAGGAGGAATAGTTCCTGACTGTGCCTGTTTTACCTTTATGATTGTGTTGGCTCTTGGTTTGTAGCTCTACTCATCCCTGTACTCCAGCAGGTCAGAAATCAATTTGTCACAATGTACTTCTTCATAAAGAGTCAAATGAGTTTACAAAGGGTGTGTGGAAAACTTGTGATAAGAAATGGCTGCAGATGATGGAAAATGGAAGCCATGTTTACGCACATAATAATCAAGTATATATACTTGAGGATGTAGTATTGAAAATGTGAGAAAAGTATTTGAAAAATAAATGATTCCAATCATTCAACATATTAGTGTTATAATATCATGCCTACAAGTATTGTTCTTACATCACCTGAGAATCTTATTGTGTTAAGAAGGAAGAAGGAGGTGTGCTCATAAAAATGTTGGAAATGACACCAGCAATCTAATACATTCGGGTGATCCATAGCTAACGGAAACACATGCTTTAAATTTCTTTTTTGGAACATGCATTTCACAGAAATGTTGGCCAGGACACGATTGAATATTAGAACATCCTCTGTTTCCAGTTTCCAGAATGGGTCTTGTGATGCTCCTACTTCACTTGAACAGCTGAACCCATACATCATATGAGTATTGGAAATGTCTTCATATATCATTAAAGGCCCTAATTCTATTTCTAATGTTCATTGTTACTCCCTCTAAGGTTACCAAGTCAATCATGTCAGTTAACGATTTGGCAGTATCAATGGTTTTCACAATTCCTCTGCCTAGTTTCTTGAGTCAAAACCCAAACGTGTCATTAAAAAGGATTAGCATTGCATCTCCTGCTGGCTTACACCTGATACGTGTGTTTTTCCTTTCTAAGATCCCACCCCATATCTTTGAAGCCTTCGCACATTATCACACAAGTGAATTCATGTTTTCCTTGCAGTGTGGCCTCTGCAACACTGGCCTTTGTCTACTTATGATTGCGGTTGCCAATTTAAATGATAGCAAATCCTATGTTGAATGAGCTGGCTTTGCATGTCAGTGTTCATGTTGGGCATGATGCCCAATGTTCTGGTGCACTCTTCATTGTTATGAATATGACTAATTCCTCTCCAATCTTTTGGAGCCTTGGACGGGCTTGGTATTAGTGTGCTGAATTCAGACCTTCCAAGCTGGTGTTGATTGTATCTTTAAGCACATTTGTGGTTTGGTGATATCCATTTACCTCTACTAGCAAGGTTTAATCAAGAATCTTCCTGAGGCTTTCATCACCACGACATTTAAAATATTGCTGAATTTTGCAAATTAATCTACATTTTCTGCCTCCTCTGGTTGGGGTGTCATGCAGAGACCACTCTTTATTCATGTTTTATTGAAGAAGGACCCACACGTGTTGTTTCACTTTTTGCTGTTCCTAATCAGTGGTAGGATCTTATGAAGGTTTACTGATGACCTTCTTGTTGTGTCAGATGCAGATCTTGACTTATCTTGGAAGAGGTATGGCAGATCCCTTCCTAATGAACAGAGATCGGTCCGAAGGTGCACAGAAACAATTGCCAACATTCTGAGGAAAAACCCTACAGAGAAAACACGTTGAGACGAAAATAAGCAGCTGAATCTATGGGTAGATTTCAAGGAGAAGCTGGAAAGCTGAAAGATTTTTGTGTCACTCGAAGCTCCAGAGCGTTGCAGTTTGTTTTGCACTCTGTGCCTTGCCTAGACCTGGTTACCTATAATGCATGGATGTGGTCTAATCCAATGGAACGCGTGCCTCAACCTTTGGTCCTGCACGTTATTCCAGATGGTCCTGCATGTTTTCACCAATTTAAGAGTTACAATAGCGATTTAAAACTCTAATGTATTGCACTGAATATCCGTCCAGCTGGACAAACAAAAATAAGGTCCATTGCTAATAGGATACTACATTACATGTCCATGCCACACATAATACATTCTACTGCACTCTAAGCAGCTGTGGTGTGTATATATGCATCCATGTGGGGATGCATGGGGTGCATTTAGATCACAGACGTATCTACTAAACATGCATTTTAGAAGCGTGAATACAGAAGGAGCTATGGGGAAGTGTGCAGACTGTGTTTAAGGCATGAGTGATGGTTTCAGTAGAAGAGGCTGAGGATCCAGTCTCAGGCCAGCAGATAGGGTAGAAAAAGAAAGATTTTTCTTGGTAGTCTAGACTGCAGTGGGCTGCAATCTCTGGCTTTCCAGACGTTTTAGACTATGACTCCCATGATTTAATAATACACTTGCTCCCAAGGTCGAACAAGGAATTGATAAAGAAAAGGGAGCTGAGCAGCCTTCGACATTTACAGTATACATTATGAACAACCTTGAAGGAAAACAAAAGATACATTGTAATGCAGGCAATACAAAAGAAATGACAATCACTTGACTTCGTTTGAGGTGCCTGTCAAAAAGGAATGAAGGCCTTTTGCATCACAAGGCTTTGCTATACCCCTTTACAAAAGAACAGAATATGAACAAGGAAAATGAAAGGGTTCCTGGAACTGTCAGGGATTAGAATTCTAACCACGGATTCACTTCCCTTATTCACAGACATGAACATTTTTGCTAGTGCTAAGCCTGGGGGAAACGTGGGAGAAAAGATCAGAAACTCACATTTATACAAATATATTCATTGAAAAAACTTTGTTAAAGGGACGACCAAATTCAGTGAAAACACTTTTCTAAAGGGCCGTTATTCTTCAATTGCACTTAAACACACCTATCAAATTCAGTGAAAAAAACGTTGTTAAAGGGACTTTATCGTTAAGTTGGACTAACCAAAACCTATGGAATTCATTGAAAAAACTTTGTTTAAGGGACGTTATGCTTAATTTGCAGTAACAAAAAACTTTCAAATTCAGTGGAAAAACTTAGTTAGAAGGACATTATGGTTACAAGTAAAATTTTAAAAAATCAAGAAATTCGGCAGTTATGGTAAGCTATGCAACTATAGATGGAGCCACCGCCATGCACTGCTAAGACTAACACCCAGGACATCATCGTGACATTAATGATGCAACAAATCACATTGTAGACCACCCTACCTGAGTGGGAATATGGTAACTAAGCCCAAGATACTTTATTGGTGTGTCCAGTCTTCATCGGCTAAGGACCCAAGGCAAACGACGGCTCCTACAGCGACGGATCCAGGTCGTATCTGCAGGTATCTGCTGGAGAAGCAAGAAGCCAACAATAAGTAAGTGTGGGAAGGGCAGGGCCAGAAGCAATCACTTCATGCCATACTACCCAACCACGCATCTAACAAAGCATCACCACTGTAAACTCGTTATATCTGTAACATATTTTGCAATTGGAATCTCTTTCCTATACATGTAAGAGTTGCACTTAGAATTGCGCCCATTAACCTCTTTGTGAAAGTTGCTTTTAGAAGTGTGCCCAATTAACCTCTTTGTGAAAGTGGCATTAAGGAAAGTGTTCTGTGAAAGTTGCATTTAGAAAGTGTTCTGTGAAAGTTGCTTTTTAGAAGTGTCCCCAATAGCCTCTCTGTGAAAGTGGCATTTAGAAAAGTGTTCTGTGAAAGTTGCATTTAGAAAGTGTTCTGTGAAAGTTGCTTTTAGAAGTGTTCCCAATAGCCACTCTGGAAACTTGAATTTAGAAGTGCGCCAAATAGCCTCTCTGTGAAAATTGCATTTAGAAGTGTTCCCAATAGCCACTCTGTGAAAGTCACTTTTAGAAGGGTTCCCAATAGCCTCTCTGTGAATTTAGAAGTGTGCCCAATAGCCTCTCTGTGAAAGTTGAATTTAGAAGTGTGCCCATTAGCCTCTCTGTGAAAGTTGAATTTAGGAAAGTGTTCTGTGAAAGTTGCATTTAGAAAGTGTTCTGTGAAAGTTGCTTTTAGAAGTGTTCCCAATAGCCACTCTGGAAAGTTGAATTTAGAAGTGCGCCAAATAGCCTCTTTGTGAAAATTGCATTTAGAAGTGTTCCCAATAGCCACTCTGTGAATTTAGAAGTGCGCCCAATAGCCTCTCTGTGAAAGTTGAATTTAGAACTGCGCCAAATAGCCTCTCTGTGAAAATTGCATTTAGAAGTGTTCCCAATAGCCACTCTGTGAATTTAGAAGTGCGCCCAATAGCCTCTCTGTGAAAGTTGAACTTAGAAGTGTGCCCATTAGCCCCTCTGTGAAAGTTGAATTCAGGAAAGTGTTCTGTGAAAGTTGCTTTTAGAAGTGTGCCCAATTAACCTCTTTGTGAAAGTTGCATTTAGAAGTGTTCCCAATAGCCTCTCTATAAAAGTTGCATTTAGAAAGTGTTCTGTGAAAGTCGCTTTTAGAAGTGCTCCCAATAACCTCTCTGTGAAAGTGGCATTTAGGAAAGTGTTCTGTGAAAGTTGCATTTAGAAAGTGTTCTGTGAAAGTTGCTTTTAGAAGTGTTCCCAATAGCCACTCTGGAAAGTTGAATTTAGAAGTGCCCCAAATAGCCTCTCTGTGAAAATTGCATTTAGAAGTGTTCCCAATAGCCACTCTGTGAATTTAGAAGTGCACCCAATAGCCTCTCTGTGAAAGTTGAATTTAGAAGTGTGCCCATTAGCCTCTCTGTGAAAGTTGAATTTAGGAAAGTGTTCTGTGAAAGTTGCTTTTAGAAGTGTGCACAATTAACCTCTTTGTGAAAATTGCATTTAGAAGTGTTCCCAATAGCCACTCTGTGAATTTAGAAGTGCGCCCAATAGCCTCTCTGTGAAAGTTGAATTTAGAAGTGTGCCCATTAGCCTCTCTGTGAAAGTGGAATTTAGGAAAGTGTTCTGTGAAAGTTGCATTTAGAAAGTGTTCTGTGAAAGTTGCTTTTAGAAGTGTCCCCAATAACCTCTCTGTGAAAGTGGCATTTAGAAAAGTGTTCTGTCAAAGTTGCATTTAGAAAAGTGTTCTGTGAAAGTTGCACTTAGAAAGTGTTCTGTGAAAGTTGCTTTAAAAGTGCTCCCAATAGCCTCTTTGTGAAAGCTGCATTTTAGAAGTGTTCACAGTAGCCTTTCTGTGAAAGCTGCATTTAGACGTGTTCCCAGTAGCCTCTCTGTGAATCTAGAAGTGTTCCCAATAGCCTCTCTGAAAGTTGAATTTAGAAGTGTCCCCAATAGCACCTCTATGAATTTAGAAGTGTTCCCAATATCATCTCTGTGAAAGTGGTATTTATAAGTGTTCCGAATAGCCTCTCTGTGAAAGCTTCACTAAATCTATTCCCAATAGCCTCTCTGTGAAAGTTGCATTTTAGAAGTGTTCCCAGTAGCCTCTCAGTGAATTTAGAAAGTGTGCCCAATATCCTCTTCGTGAAAACTGCATTTAGGAGCGTTCCCTGTAGCCTCGCTATGAATTTAGAAGTGCACCCAATAGCCTCTCTGTGAAAGTTGCATTTTAGAAATGTTCCCAGTAGCCTCTCAGTGAATTTAGAAAGTGTGCCCAATAGCCTCTCCGTGGAAATTGCATTTAGGAGCGTTCCCTGTAGCCTCGCTCTGAATTTAGAAGTGCGCCCAATAGCCTCTCTGTGAAAGTTGCATTTTAGAAGTGTTCCCAGTAGCCTCTCAGTGAATTTAAAAAGTGTGCCCAATAGCCTCTCTGTGAAAATTGCATTTAGAAGCATTCCCTGTAGCCTCGCTATGAATTTAGAAGTGCGCCCAATAGCCTCTCTGTGAAATTTGCATTTAGAAGTGTTCCCAATAGCCACTCTGAAAGTCGCATTTAGAAGTGTGCCCAATATCCTCTCTGCGAAAGTTGCATTTATAAGTGTTCCCAATAGCCTCTCTAGGAAAGTTACATTTAGAAGTGTTCCCATTAGCCTCTCGTCGAATTTAGAAGTGCGCCCAATAGCCTCTCTCAGAAGTTGAATTTAGAAGTGTCCCCAATAACCACCCTGAAAGTGGAATTTAGAAGTGTGCCCAATAGCCTCTCTGTAAAAGTGGCATTTAGGAAAGTGTTCTGTGAAAGGTGCATTAGAAAGTGTTCTGTGAAAGTTGCTTTTAGAAGTGTCCCCAATAGCCTCTCTGTGGAAGTGGCATTTAGAAAAGTGTTCTGTCAAAGTTGCATTTAGAAAAGTGTTCTGTGAAAGTTGCACTTAGAAAGTGTTCCCAATAGCCACCCTGAAAGTGGAATTTAGAAGTGTGCTTAATAGCCTCTCTGTAAAAGTGGCATTTAGGAAAGTGTTCTGTGAAAGTTGCATTTAGAAAGTGTTCTGTGAAAGATGCTTTTAGAAGTGTCCCTAATAGCCTCTCTGTGAAAGTGGCATTTAGAAAAGTGTTCTGTGAAAGTTGCATTTAGAAAAGTGTTCTGTGAAAGTTGCACATAGAAAGTGTTCTGTGAAAGTTGCTTTAAAAGTACTCCCAATAGCCTCTCTGTGAAAGCTGCATTTTAGAAGTGTTCCCAGTAGCCTCTCTGCGAATCTAGAAGTGCTCCCAATAGCCACTCTGAAAAGTTGAATTTAGAAGTGTGCCCAACAACCTCTCTATGAAAAGCCGAATTTAGAAATGTGTGCAATAGCTCCGTCTGAAGGTTGAATTTAATTGTGGGCCCAATAAACTCTCTGTGAAAACTGAATTAAAAGCGTGCCAAACAGCTTCCATGTAAAAGTTGAATGTACAAGTGCGCCCAGTAGACTCTCCGCAAAAGTGGAATCTAGAAGTGTGCCGAATATCCTTATAGTATAATACCATGCCGGACCGAACCGACTAATCTCCCTAATAACCACCCTGTGCAAAACCGATTAAGATTCATGCCTAATTACCTCCCTGTATAAAGCTCAATTAAAAAAGTGCACCTATTAGTGTGCCCTAATCGAACTCGCTAGTATCACTTAGCATCTCTGCACTTAGTCCAAAGTTAAAGTGTACACGACACCAGTGAGGTTAAGAAGCGTACCTAAATATCCTAATTATTAGTATGCCTAAAAGTATATCTGTGTAAGGTAGAATTTAGAACTCTGCCCAGTAATCTAATATCCCCACTATACAAAATTGAATCTAGAGATAGACTTAATATCCTCTCTATGTACAGATGAACTTAGAAGTGCACCTAACTAATAACTAGTAGCATAACATCATCTGTGTACCATTCAACCTAGAAGTGCACCAAATAGTCTAGTATCGTCTCTGTGCAATTGAACTTGAAGTGTGCCTAAAACCGTGCCCCACGGAACTTAGAGCTACAATTAGAAAGCCCTCCTAAAATCCACCTAAAAGCGCGTACCAAGCTGAGTGCACCCACTTCACCAGAGTTCATCGGAAACAACCACCGTGGACCGCCCCTACTTCCCGATCTGCCTTCCCTCCCGTCCCCCCTTCCCAAACCACCCCACCTTCCTTCGCATTCCCTGCCATTCCCCTCTCCAAACACCAAGCCAGAGGGGCACGATGGCGAGCCAACCAACCTAAGACCACTCCTCCCCTGAGCACCACCACCGACCAGCCATTGTTAACCATGCCCGCTCCCATCACTATCATACCTGGCACACCCGCCCTGAAATCACCCACTCCCTGCCTTGTCCTCACACCCCTGCCACCTTCGCCCCCGGTCTGCACCCTTTCCCCTCCCTACAAACGGCACGCCCAGCCCTTGCTAGAACCGAAGCTGCATCCCTCTCCCCCTCTAACTCCCTTACCCTCTCTCACACCCCAATCGCAACGGAAACTAAAGAGGAAACGTTCCTGGTCCCCCTCTCTCTCTCAGCACTCTTCGCCTCACCTGTCTCGACCCACCACCTCATTCCCGCAATCACCTCCTTCCCCCGGGGCTTCACCCTTCCTGAAACCCCTCTCCCTCGAGTTCTCATCAACTGCAACTGAAACTCCTAACCGCCCACACCCCACCTTCAAATCCCCCGAATCAAACCAAATCATCCTAACACACCCAGCCACCCAACCCCACTCACATTTTTCTGCTCTCCTACTATTCCCATCGACCATCACCCACCCTACCCCCCTCCCTCCTCCACTCTCTCCACCACCAACCCCTCCAACTCCAGCACCGAGATCAATCTCGCCTGCCGATGTGAACTGCATCCTATTTAATGCCCGATCCGTAGCAAAAAACAGACACTGCATCTTCGACCTCCTCGCCTCTGTCAAACCAGACCTTGTTTTCATCACCGAAACTTGGTTCTCAGACGACTACGCCCCAATCGCTAATGAAGCCTTTCCCCCTGACTACTCCATCATCCAACTGAACCATCCCTCCAGAGGAGGGGGAATAGCATTCGCCTTCAAGTTTCTCTTCCACGCCTCAATCATCGACAACCAACCTTCCATTCCTGCCTGCGAATCTCTCCTCGTTAAACTATCCATCTCCCCATCGCTCTCACATAGCTTCCTAATAATCTACAGGCCTCCTGGCTACGATGGAAAATTTGGAAACAAATTCTGCGACTCTATTGCCACCCTTCAACTAAACCATCCCAACCTCACCCTTCTTGGAGACTTCAACATATGGCTCGACATCCCCACGAACCCTATGACTCTCTGGTTGACGGTTTAGACGCAATTAACCTCCAACCCCGCATAAATGGCCCGACTCACTATAAAGAACACACTCTTGATGCCATCTTTATTCCTCAAAGATAGGTACCAAATAACGATACTCTCAAACTACACCTCCCAAGCCCGACCAGTCGACACGGGAGTCCCACAAGGAGCATGCCTATCTGCCCTCCTATTCAATCTCTACCTGACCACCCTCCCACCGATAATCTGTTCACACAACATCCTGTGCTACAACTACGCCGACGACACTCAGCTAATTCTAAAACTCCTGAACTCAAAACTCAATCTTCGACCTGACCTGGCCTCCTACCTCCTTGACATAGAACTCTGGATGACCCAAAGCCACCTCCTGTTGAACCCCTCCAAAACGGAAATCATGGTATGTGGAAACTCCGAACTCCTACCGCACCCACTACCATGGCCATCCGCCATGGGCAACTCACCGACTGCCTCCAAACCAGTGAAAAATCTTGGATGCACCCTTGACTCTGACCTAACTCTCTCGCGCCAAGTCAACAACGTCTCAAAGTCCTGCCACTACCACCTTAAAACCCTTAGACACGTCTTTCCATATCTCTCCTTTCCCAACAGAATCTCTGCCATCCAATCAATCGTAATATCAAGACTGGACTACGGAAACCCCCTATAACTCGGAATCCATGCGTACCAACTGAATAAACTCCAAAGGACACAAAACACAGCAGCCAAATTACTACTTGCACTTGGCCCAAGTGACCACGTCTCCCCAGCCCTTAAGACGCTTCACTGGCTTCCAGTAGCCTGAAGGGTGATTTTCAAAACCTTATGCATCTCCCATCGAGCACTGCATAAAACTGGACCTAAATATCTTCAAGACAAACTAAAACCCTATCAACCCCCATGCACCCTAAGATCGAGTTCAGCCGGCCTCCTAGTCATACCGAAGACAAACTCAGTCAGGCTAGGCGGAGCATCATTCTCAGCCTTGGCCCCCACGCTATGGAATTCACTCCCACCCCACATCCGCCTAACTGAGGATTTAACGTCTTTCCGCAAACTGCTGAAAACCTGGCTCTTCCCATAAAACCAACCCGCACCATCCCATCCCAAAACAGACTAACAACAACTCAATGACATCAATCCAACAAACTACTGATAACCTGGCTCTTCCCATAAAACCAACCCGCACCATCCCATCCCAAAACAGACTAACAACAACTCAATGACATCAATCCAACAAACTACTGATGCGAGAAATTGACAACTAATTACCCTTACTTTAATCTAGAAGGACAAACAGAATTAAACAAATAAAGTAGATCAAAGCAGTATAAGGGTTAATAAGAGTAAATTATACGAAAACACTAAAGAAAGTTAAACTGCTGAAATGGACAGATTGCATGTGGTGTAAACAAAGCAAATGGCTGGGATGATATAGCTAGAATCGATGAAGCAGGTGGAACAGATGAATGCGCTGAGTCGAAGAATGCATGAGTGGAAGAACAGACAGCTACCTAGCAAATGAAGGTGGAAATCAAAAGAATAAGTAAACCGGATGAGTGTATAGATTGGATGAACACGTTGAACGGATGAGTGTGTAGAGCAGACGGGTATGTAGTGCGAACAAGCGTGTAACACGGATGAGTGCATAATAAAGATGAGTGTGAAGAATAGATGACTGTAAACCGAATGAGTGTGTAGAACAGATGAGTATGTGGAACGGATGAGTTTGTAGAGCATTTGACAGCACCAGGTCATAGTCTGCAGGTTTCCGCAAGAGAGGCAAGTAAAGCGCATGATTGAGTGGATAGCCGATGAACTCAGAAGTGCAAAGCGGATGACTGTATGGAGCGGATGAGTCTATGGAGCAGATGAGTGTATGGAGCGGATGTGTATAAGGAGCGAACGAGTGTATAGAGCGGACGAGTGTATAGAGCGGAGGAGAGTATGGTGCGGAGGAAAGTACGGAGCGGAGGAGTGTATGGAGAAGAAGAGTGTATGGAGCAGAAGAGTGTATGGAGCGGAAGAGTGTATGGAGCGGAGGAATGTATGGAGCAGAGGGGTGTATGGAGCGGAGGGGTGTATGGAGCGGAGGGGTGTATGGAGCGTATGGGTGCATTGAGAGGATGAGTGGGCAGAGCTGTTGAAGACATAGAACAGACGAATGTGCAAGATTGAATATATAGAATAGGATATTGCTGTTGGATGCGTGAAAACCACGAGTGCTTAAAGCGGATGAGTGCGGAGAGGGGATGTGTCCATGGAGCAGAGGAGTTCGTGGAGCAGATGAGTGCGTTGGAGCGGATGAGTGCGTTGGACGGGGTGTGTGTGCAGAGGGGATGTGTGCCCAGAGGGGGTGTATGCGCAGAGGGGGTGTGTGCCCAGAGGGGGGTGCATGCGCAGAGGGGGTGTGCACGCAGAGGGGGTGTGTGCGCAGAGGGGATGTGTGCGTAGAAGGGGGGAGGGCGTAACGCGGATGAGTGCATACATTTCAGAGAATCGACTAGAACGCAAGAATGCGCAAACCGGATGAATGTGCAGAACGGATGAGCGAAAACAGGATGAGTGTGTAGAACAGATGAGAATATGGAGCGGATGAATAAGTAGACCCAACAAGTCTGGATAGCTGATGAATGCGGAAGTGGCCCTCGTTCAGGCAAACATGAATTTCTACAGGACAAATTGGGCAACTTACGGTCGATCGCCAAGTTGCAATGAGCTTCCTCTTGAGATGGCGGGGACTATGAGGCTCTTATACCAATATAGGTTGCTGCTGCCCCAATGAAGCTCATTTGCTTTGGTTTGTGAAAAGGGACAAAACAAGCTTTTTACAGCTGCAAGTTCAACTAGCACAAGATTGCACTTGCATCCTATTACCCTTGGTGGTTCCTCTTTTTCTTGATGGATGGGAGAGATTGAGGGCATTCCATGGGAGGCTTGGGAACAAGGAGAATTAGCCCAAAGCCGGGGGCCATGAGCATTCTGAGTAACCCCCTTCTCATTGATGGAGTCTCTTACGACAATTAAAAAACTTACAATAGGCCACAACCACCCCTGCAGTTCTTTCGGCGTAATACATGGAGCAATGGTCTGAGCTGCATTGATTTTATTTGCGTCAAATTTATTTGAAGTGGGGTGAGGAGCAATATCAATGAGAATGCCAATGCTGTATGTGCAAGACCCATGTGTCTTGTTTGATGTATGTGCAAGACCCATGTGTCTTGTTTGCAGTAGAGTTAGTGGAAATTGTAGGTCTAGAAGTGGAAACAGTGGGCTTGTGTGACTTTAAATCATCTTTGCTCAGAATACACCCAGGCGAAGAACCAAATTGAACCTCGGGCAGCATTCTGCTGGTTCTACAGGTTGGGTTGAAACATAGTCAGCAGGGTTGTCAAAATTATCAAAATTATCAGCTGTTCACCTCGATGGACTATTGGCGGACCCCTTGCAGTCATTGCTAATAGATGGAATGACCTCAACTTTTTCTACTGTGTCAGTGCCTTCAGACCCATAACTCTACATAGTGCCCTGGCTGCCCCCAAGAAATGTGTTGATTTCCTTAATTGATATGTATGCCCCATCATTAATCATACAAAGCTTCACTTTGAGGTTACTAGAGTCTGGCGCAAGCAGTTTGCATCTCACAGTCAGTATCTTTCGCTTCAAATTGATAAAAGCCACAGAGCTTTGTTGTGAAGAGGCCATCGTGGCTGTTGACTGCAGTTGTTCCACAAATTGCTGGGCAAGATTAAGTGGAT
Organism: Ambystoma mexicanum; assembly: GCF_040938575.1. NCBI lineage: Eukaryota > Metazoa > Chordata > Amphibia > Caudata > Ambystomatidae > Ambystoma > Ambystoma mexicanum. The sequence goes on from NC_090928.1 coordinate 1,002,011,541, forward strand.
AGAATGGTGCAATTAACAAAGTGAGTGAGTCACAAGACACAGGACACTGAATACAATTTCTTCACCTTAACAGACATTCGATACAGCTGTCACGATATATACATTATGCTGCACCAGCAAGTCATGGATCTCTCCCCTTGCAAATGAAGGTTGCGCACCAGATAACACTTTTTATTATTACAACCAAATTCTTTTAAGGAGGCCTCCATCCCGTCTCACACCCAACCTACACCAGCACCCTTGATCCCAATAAACCAGGATCTAGGCCGGTGTGTATCAATAAGATATTTATTAATGCATTATTTAATGAAAAATGAAAATCAACCAATTACACAGCCATCAATGTTGTGGCAACACAATATGCAATAATCTCAACAAAACACCCAGGTTAAGATATACTATTACCGTTAATTCTGTTTTTTTTAATGACAGAAGAGAAAAACAACAATTTACCACAAATCATAGCACCTACAGTTAAGCACTCCCCCCTGCAACACTAACCCCCAAACATCAATTAAACTTGAATCCTTTGAATGGAAGGCAGTGGCAAGGAGTGAAGGATTTGGGGTGAAGCCCACCACCACAAGATGAAAGCCAGCAAAGAAAGGGAAAACCTGTTTTTGGAGCAAAATGGAAGAATGGGTTTTTACTATTTCTCACAACTGCTAGGGGACAGAATAGAAGAACATTCCTATTGCTTACACTTAAGAGACAGGCAAAGTTTAAGAGAAGACTAATCAGCACACCAGGGAAAATATAAATGAAGTAGGAAAATCAGTTCTTGGAGAAAGCAAATGCAAAGGGAAAATACAGTGGCAAATGGAAATGCATTTACACAGAGGCTTATAATGACAGGTAGGCTTTGGGAAAGGGTTTAGCTTACAAGAGGAACATCTCCGGTTTTCAGCAACTTTAATGACTATAACAATTAAATAAAAACACTAGGAACAAGATTGTTGGTTTTGATTTTCAACAAACCTGATCCATGAAATTCAATGGGCGAGTTAATTGATTTACGTACAATACCTACTAACGATTTATACAGACAAATGCAGGGTTTTCTTAATGGGGATATGCTAACATATACAGGCAAACACAAGATTCTTCTATGGGGAGATGACATAACTACACAGGCAATTTGGGGTTTCAATGGGTAAATATCGGATGCACTGCTACAAAAATGAAGGGCGTATGCATTTTAGGGTTGGGGTTATTACTACTTACATAGCAAGCCTTTTTTTAAGATTTAGGAAAACCGCTACATTTCAGGACACTCTGGAAAGAAAGGGCAAGGGGTCTGATCGCTGCACTCTAAAAGATGCTAAGTTTCAGCAGCCTTTCCTCTGTCCTCCTTTTTCTGCCTTCCTTGTTTTTTTTGTGTCTCTCTCCTAGTATAGTCCCCCTTATCTAGCAGAAATTACATCACTAATTTTACATTCCAGGTGGATTACCCTGTAATAATCCCTGCCGCTAGGATTGGACAGTTACCATGCCTCTATGCGCCCCCAGTTAGGATTGGTTCAGGGGAGGAGAGCTCCATCTGTCTTTTTACATTTGTCATAATCCTTTTGTTCTCCTTACAACTTTTTGGCAAAAACTAGTTTTGTGTCAAAACCTCATAATTGTACTAGCCACTGCCATATAAAACATATATTCTGTTTGAGCTGATCATGGGAATTAGATAAGCCAAACTCCAAATCCATACGATGTAGCATGGCTGTGTGTCACATTTTTTTTGTTTTCATAAAATGTACAACAGTTATGAATACGTAAGTTATCAAGCATTTTCCTAATTTCATTTTCAACCTTTTGACCAATTCTCAGAATTGTCACATTATTCCCTGTGCCCTTAGTCCCCACAGGATTCGGCACTGGTGGGCTGGACTGCAATCCTTGTTGTAGGTGGGGGTATGGCCTGACCCACAGCTGAACACAGAGGCCCTCCTGGGCCAAAAGCAAAGTGGGAGCGGGACACAACTCCCACGCCCTTAGTCCCTGCGGGTTTTTTTGAATATGGTGGGTAGAGCTGATGGGAGTTGTACTCACAAACATTTGGAGCCAAAGGTTGCAGACCCCTGTACAACTCCCATCAGTCCTAGTCTGCATAGTTAGTGGTGACAGATCTGGGGAGTTGTGTTCCACAACTTCTGGAGAACAGCCGATTGCAAATGCCAGGTAGAAAGTTTAAGTTGTTGCCAAAAGGATTTAAATGCTGTTTAAGTATTTAAATACGCCACCATAGGGTACTTGGAATTTCCATTCATACAAACAAAATGAAAGCCAATAGTAGAGGCTTTTGTATAATTACATATTTGTTGAGTGGGCAGTTATTGGTATCATATGTCAAAACCATTGCCAGCAAATTGCCATCATACGCCAGGTAATATATTTATGTGGTCTACTACTCGCAGCGTATATCTGCTAGTGTGTCGTATGAGAAGACACTCATGTTAATTACCAGATATTGCCTTGATATGAAAGGTACTCACACCATATTTAAGCTTTGCCATTATATAGCAAACTGGCCATCTCCTCACATCATTTACCTTTTTGACATCTCCAAGACATTGACATGATACTTGAAAGTTATTGCCTGAAAATGTCCAGGTTCACTTACCATATGCCGGGTATTGACATCATATGTCTACCAGGCTACAGAAAACATTTCACAGATGTTATCATTGTAGTCTTGTCTACATGGTTCATTACAGGGCCAGCCAGTGAGATATTTGAGAACACTGTCAGGCCGATTCATGGAATAAATGTGCGCCGAAAATTCCGGCGCAGAGGGGCCAATACGTGCGCTGCGCCGAAAATTAGCGAAAAGCGCAGGGAAACCAGCGCACGTCGATTCATGGAAGCCCGTGCGCAAGAAAAGCAGAGGACGTGCGCTGAAAAAGCGCGCGGCGCAGGCCGGCGCACAGGTCAACCAACGTCGTGCGCCACGGCCACTGCGCTATCACTCCGAGCGCAGCGCACAGCTCTAAAGTAGGCGGAACACAGGGCGGGACACTCGGAATGGGGAAGAATGTGGGCGGCACAGGGAAAGTATAGGAGGCAAGTGCGCGGAACGCCCACACGCTCGCATACAACACGTATTCATGGAATAGAATAGGGCAAAAAAGCGCACGCTCAAAGCAGCGCACAGGCACAAACAGGCACAAACACGACCGCCACAAGAAAGCAGGCGGTAGCGTCTCTGCGCCTGCAAGAAATGTGCGCTAAAAGGTGCGCCAACAAATAGCACCTATATACAGACATGATCAATGTCCAATACTGTGGCCCTCCAGGACAAATGACGTACAAAGGGGTACCCACAAACACAGACACGCGCTGAGAGAAAAAATAAACGTGTGCGTGCATACCGGGGTGCGCGGGAAGTTGCACACGCGATATGGCCGGGTACGTGGATTACAGGGGTGCGCGGGAAGTTCCACACGCGATTAGTCAGGGTACGTGGATTGCAGGGGTGCGCGGGAAGTTCCACATGCGATATGGCCGGGTACGTGGATTTCAGGGGTGCGCGGGAAGTTCCACATGCGATATGGCCGTGTACGTGGATTTCAGAGGTGCGCGGGAAGTTCCACACGCGATATGGCCGGGTACGTGGATTTCAGGGGTGCGCGGGAAGTTCCACACGCGATTAGTCAGGGTACGTTGATTTCAGGGGTGCGCGGGAAGTCCCACACGCGATATGGCCGGGTACGTGGATTTCAGGGGTGCGCGGGAAGTTCCACACGCGATATGGCCGTGTACGTGGATTTCAGGGGTGCGCGGGAAGTTCCACACGCGATATGGCCGGGTACGTGGATTTCAGGGGTGCGCGGGAAGTTCCACATGCGATATGGCCGTGTACGTGGATTTCAGGGGTGCGCGGGAAGTTCCACACGCGATATGGCCGGGTACGTGGATTGCAGGGGTGCGCGGGAAGTTCCACACGCGATTAGTCAGGGTACGTGGATTTCAGGGGTGCGCGGGAAGTTCCACACGCGATATGGCCGTGTACGTGGATTTCAGGGGTGCGCGGGAAGTTCCACACGCGATATGGCCGGGTACGTGGATTTCAGGGGTGCGCGGGAAGTTCCACACGCGATATGGCCGTGTACGTGGATTTCAGGGGTGCGCGGGAAGTTCCACACGCGATATGGCCGGGTACGTGGATTGCAGGGGTGCGCGGGAAGTTCCACACGCGATTAGTCAGGGTACGTGGATTTCAGGGGTGCGCGGGAAGTTCCACACGCGATTAGTCAGGGTACGTGGATTGCAGGGGTGCGCGGGAAGTTCCACACGCGATATGGCCGGGTACGTGGATTGCAGGGGTGCGCGGGAAGTTCCACACGCGATATGGCCGGGTACGTGGATTTCAGGGGTGCGCGGGAAGTTCCACACGCGATATGGCCGGGTACGTGGATTTCAGGGGTGCGCGGGAAGTTCCACACGCGATATGGCCGTGTACGTGGATTTCAGGGGTGCGCGGGAAGTTCCACACGCGATATGGCCGGGTACGTGGATTGCAGGGGTGCGCGGGAAGTTCCACACGCGATTAGTCAGGGTACGTGGATTTCAGGGGTGCGCGGGAAGTTCCACACGCGATTAGTCAGGGTACGTGGATTGCAGGGGTGCGCGGGAAGTTCCACACGCGATATGGCCGGGTACGTGGATTGCAGGGGTGCGCGGGAAGTTCCACACGCGATATGGCCGGGTACGTGGATTTCAGGGGTGCGCGGGAAGTTCCACACGCGATATGGCCAGGTACGTGGATTTCAGGGGTGCGCGGGAAGTTCCACACGCGATATGGCCGTGTACGTGGATTTCAGGGGTGCGCGGGAAGTTCCACACGCGATATGGCTGTGTGCTCCCAGGCATTACCTGTACACCCTCCACGGCCCCTGCAGGCAGCACACACCACAGGGAACTACCCTGCACACCTGCTCATGTCTCCCACCACCCCCACCCCCCATCCACCAGGGACACCCTCCACCAGGCCCCCACCCATGTCTCCCACCACCCCCACCCCCCATCCACCAGGGACACCCTCCACCAGGCCCCCACCCATGTCTCCCACCACCCCCAGCACTGTGGGGAACCTGCCAGCAGGCCCCCACCCATGTCCAACCCATGTCTCCCACCACCCCCACCCCCCATCCACCAGGGACACCCTCCACCAGGCCCCCACCCATGTCTCCCACCACCCCCAGCACTGTGGGGAACCTGCCAGCAGGCCCCCACCCATGTCCAACCCATGTCTCCCACCACCCCCACCCCCAGCACTGTGGGGAACCTGCCAGCAGGCCCCCACCCATGTCCAACCCATGTCTCCCACCACCCCCACCCCCAGCACTGTGGGGAACCTGCCAGCAGGCCCCCACCCATGTCCAACCCATGTCTCCCACCACCCCCACCCCCAGCACTGTGGGGAACCTGCCAGCAGGCCCCCACCCATGTCCAACCCATGTCTCCCACCACCCCCACCCCCCATCCACCAGGGACACCCTCCACCAGGCCCCCACCCATGTCTCCCACCACCCCCAGCACTGTGTGGAACCTGCCAGCAGGCCCCCACCCATGTCCAACCCATGTCTCCCACCACCCCCACCCCCCATCCACCAGGGACACCCTCCACCAGGCCCCCACCCATGTCTCCCACCACCCCCAGCACTGTGGGGAACCTGCCAGCAGGCCCCCACCCATGTCCCCCTGGCCCCAGGTCCTGACGATACACAATCATGGCAGTAATGGCCAGCATACCCAGCACAAACACCCAGGCAAGGATTGCATGCACCCACATAGTGAATGCAATCACATGACACAACCCCAAAGGCAGGTATGCAAAAGAACACATGTCTGTCACACACACATACACAATGGGTGCAAGTGAATGTCAAAACCCATATCATGACATGTAAGAAACCAAAGAGAAAATAACACAAGTGTAAGATAATATAAAAATGTATTAAAAACACAAATCAAGTAAACCAATAAAGCATACAACTATGTGGCAAAGTAAATAAAAGGTCCATGTCCGAGGACAAAAATGATAAACCAAAAAACAAAGGATTAAAAAATCAATATAATTTGTCCAAAGCAAAACCATGTAGTAGGAAATCAAAGAAAAACCATTACGTCATGGTGTAAACAATAAAAAAATTAAAAAATGTATCTCCCAAAATATAACAATATATACAGGAATGTTCCAGGGTCCATGAGCCCAACAGCACAAATGAAACCTAATACTAACTAATAAAATAAATATGTACAAAAAAGTGGCCATTGTCCGAGCGGTCCAAAATAATAAAAATAAATAAAGGAAACCTAGCACTAACTAACTAAAAAACTATATACAAAGGCAGCGGGCTAGTCCTGCGGCTCACTTGGTGGTGCTGGCCAGGGCATCCTCGAACTCCATGTCAATGTCCTGGAGGCGGGACTCTGTCCTGGCCCCGAGGTCTCGCAGGGACAACCCCATGTGCTCACCAAAATCCCTGCGAGCCTCCTCGAGGCACTCAGCCCGCCTCAATGCCCGATGCATGGAGATCTCCGCCCTGGCCATGGCGAGCCGCTCCTCTTCCGCCCGCTGCCGCTCCGCACCTATCCGCTGGCCAAACTCCTCCCACACGGAACACACCGCCATGCCAGGGTTGCCCTGCCCTCCGGCCGATGCCTGCCCCTCTGATCTTGATGGCCCTGAGCCATGATGCCTCCCACGTCGAGCCCGCTGCTGCCTCCGACGCCACAGCCTCTGCCAGCACGACGGCATCCAGGCTGATGGTAACCACCGACGCCGTCGTGCACATGCCCTGCCCGATGATGCCGGCACATCTTCCATCTGCTGGGGTCCACTTGCTGTGTCGTCCACCCCTGCTGGACCTCCGACTCCCAACTGTGGCAGGGATGGGATCCCCACCGAGCTGGCTGCATTGGTCGGGGCAGGTCCACAGGGGGCCATGGTGGCATCTGGGCCGGAAGACGGCAAGGAGAACGACCGTTGGATAGCCTGCACAGAGGAGGAGAGGGCCGTCAGATTGGCCAACACATGCAGGAACCCCCCGAACATGGCCGATCCCAATTGGGCCACGTCGGCACGGTGCACTTCGTGATGACGTGCGTGCTCCTCCCGGGAAGCACGCACGTCATCACGAATCACAGCCGTGCGCATCGCGACCCCAATCAGGACCTGCTCCACGCGGCCAGGGGTTCCCACGGCCGCAGGTGGAGGGGAGTCAGTTGACATGGACACCCCCACTACCTGCGGACGGGCCTGGGACGGGGCATCCCTGCTGGTGCATGGTGGTGCACTCACAGGGTCAGGGACAGCGACATGCACAGGCACCTCCACGGTGACCTGTGCTGCCTCCTGCCCCTGGCCCTGGACTGCACCACTTGCACCAGCAGGGATGCTCCCACCAGGCCCCATGTGTGCACCAGTGTCGGCCTCCTCCTCCTCTGTGCAAACCACCAACCTGGATGGCTCCTCACCGTCTCCCGCCGTAGCAGGCCCCTGTGGGGGCTCACCCACCCCTTCCGCTGCAGCCGTGGGGGCATCCCCGCCGCCTTGCTCCACAGCGCCGTCTCCGCCCTCTTCTTCACTAGCCGCTGCGTAGAGGGAGACAAAGGACACAAGCATCAGGCTACTGTAAAATGGTCCCCTAGACAGGAAGCAATAGCAGATGAGCACCCCTGTCAAAGTACACTTCCAATATGTCCCTCCACAACACATGGGTCAGTCCAGGCAAAACACACACAGTAACAGGCATGGTGCATGCCATGCACATTTCCATGCATGTCCAATTGACTCTTGAAACATTCAATGATATGTGACTCACATGCATCATGGCTCATGCATATCACATGCACACACTTCACCTCAGTCACATCCATCTGGCCCCAAACACAACGAACACAGGCGAAACAAGGGTTAGTTGGGTGCGTCACAGAATCTGTGCATTGTCACACACATGTGTCATGCATCCATGGCATGCACAAGTCACAGACACGCAGGTCAGGCACACAGACATGGCTACCATATATGTACCTGGCATCAGCACCCATCCTTCACCCCCATCCATGTCCAGGTACAGAGACTGGCATGTTCTCATGTCCTAAATCTGCATAGGGCTCCCCATGCCACATTTCAACACATGCAACAACCATGTGGGTCACACATCACTGGTCGCACATGCATTACCATGATGTCCCTGCACACATACATGCATACATGGCCCATGGCACACATACAGGCAAGTATCATAGAACCAGCACACCGCAACATGCCCTGTCTCACACAGTAATGCTTGCACACTTACCGCTCAACTCCAGACGGGCCTCCCTCTCAAGGACCTGGGCGTGGAGCGCTGGGCGTACGCGTTCCAGGACCCTCTTCTGGATGGAACTCATGCGGCCCCGGCCCCCCTCCACGAGGCGCCGGGCCTTCACAAGGGTCCTGGACCTCAAGTCCTCCCAGCGCTTCTTGATCTTCTGGACGTTGCGGGTTGCCACCCCATCCGCGTTGATGGCAACCACACAGTCGGCCCAGACCCTCTCCCGTCCTTCCTTGCTGGCGCGGGACGATCCAAAGATGGCATCATACTGCCCCAGGACATGCTCCACCAGGACACCAACTTCGGTGGCAGTGAAGCTGGTGCCCCTCTGCCCCTCTGGCCTGGGGTTGCCACTGGTGCCAGATGTCGAAGTGCCCGACATGGCAACCCCAGAGGCAGGTGTGGGTGGGCAACTGGGTCCTGGGGCTGGGCTGTGGAGCGATGTAATCCCAGTTGGGAGTCTTCAGTTCCAGCAGGGGTGGACACAGCAACTGGACCCCTGCAGATGGCTGATGTGCAGGCACCAAATGGCAGGGCACGGTGGCAGCAGGCAGGCAGGCAGGCATGCAGCAGCAGATAGCACGTGGGAGGCTGCTCAGGGCACTGGGGGGGCAGTAACTCGGCCTTCTGGGCAGGAGCGTGGTGTTCCGTGTGTTTTCGGGTGGCCAGCTTGATACGGAGTGATTTGGCACGTGAAATTCATGCACGTCAGCGTGAAATCCGAGGAAAGGGCCTTAGCGCGTAAGTGCATCAGCACGCATACGCAATTCTATTGGACCAGAGTCCCTCACCGCGTAAGCGCGTCTGACGTGATCCGCACGGGCGTTCCCCACTCAGCACGTGATGACGGAGCACACGTGGAAATACTGCACGTCAGAGTGTCATCGCGTGTAATTGGCCAAAAGTGCGCGTACACGCGATTGGCCAATGTACGTGTATTACATCGCGTGTAATTGGCCAAAAGTGCGCGTACACGCGATTGGCCAATGTACGTGTATTACAGGGGTGCGCGGGCACTTACACACGCAAGTACGTCAGCGCACCTGTATGCCTGCTGCGTGGGAATTTCCACACGCTATTGGAGTGGGAACTAGATTCCAGGGGTGCGAGGGTCACACGCTCGCCTAGAACACGCGCAAGGCATTAATTTGCGCACTTATCAATAAACAAGCCAGATGCCAGGATGAACATACCGTTCCTAGCAGCAGTGGCAGTGGGCTACCAAAGGAGGAGGAGGAGGAGAGTCAGGGCCAGAATATTCACACCCAGAACCAGCCTATTCGGGATGCCTGATGACCAGGTTTATGGGAGGTACAGGTTTCCAGCACACATCATACTGGACCTGGTCAGTGAGTGGGAGGATGACCTCACATCACCCACCCTGTGCTCCCAAGCACTCAGCCCCCTGCAGAAGGTCCTGAATGTACTGCACTTCTTGGCCACTGGATCCTTTCAGCGGACAAGTGCCATAGTGGGTGGTGTGTCACAGGCCACGCAGTCACGCTGCCTACACCAGGTCTTGAACATCATCACTGCACGGCCATCAGTCCGCAGGCACATATATCTCCCCAGGACTCATGCAGAAAGGCGGACGTGCATCCAGGAATTCTATGGTGTGGCTCAATTCCCCAAAGTGCTTGGTGCAATTGACTGCACGCATGTGGCTCTACGTCCACCCAGGGCAACAGAGCACATCTATAGAAACCGCAAGCACTGGCATTCCATCAACGTGCAAGTTGTATGCAATGCCAAGGGAATAATCACATCAGTATATGCCAACTATCCCGGGTCCACCCACGACAGCTTCATCTACAGAATGTCTACACTATGCCGGGACCTGGAGGCTGGCCAGCATGGAGATACATGGCTGCTTGGTGAGCATGAATGCCACTGCACATGCATGCATGTCAGATACTGGGTCATGACACAACACCACTAATGATACCCATCACCACCTCCGCAGGGGACAGTGCCTACCCTATCAGCCCCCACATGATGACCCCAATCCGGAACCCCACCACGCCACCCGAGGTAAGGTACAACACAGCCCACATTGCAACACGGGGCATAGTGGAGCGCACATTCGGAGTGCTGAAGTCACGCTTTCGCTCCCTTGACCGTTCTGGCGGGCAGCTGTTATATGCTCCCCGAATAGTGTGCAGGATCATAGTGGCAGCATGTGTCCTGCACAACGTTGCAACACGCCGGGGCCTGCCCGTGGACATGGTGGTGCCCCCACATCCACAACCACATGCACGCCCGCTGCGCATGGGAGGGGAAAGGGCACGGGGGGTGGCAGCCCGTACGCAACTGGTGGCCAACTTCTTCACCTAGGAATCACAGTGCTGGCTAGTGCACACTGCTCTGGCACATACCATCTGACAATCAATGATGACACTACCTGACAATGTCACAAAATTACTCGACAATAAACTGTCAGATACACATCAGCCTGAGATTGTTAACATGGAAGTGTCACTATGTGTGCACCCCTACCTACACATACACCAGCAATGCATCACAACGAGAAGACACAACTCCATCAATCAAATATGCATTGCCACAGGCGATTCACTACATGACAACATTGCCATGTCACCCATTCCCTTCACAGTCCCGCCACTGAGGACACCATGTCATGGTATGTGAGAGCAAACAAACTGGCCATCACAACATGACACCGGTGTCACAAATAGCAGTGCCCCAAATGGAACATAGCCGCACTTGAACAGCTAACCGCGCTGGAGCCACTACTACACACCTGTGTAAGAGTAATTTCAATCAAATTACACACCAACCCACCCTGAAGCCCACCCAAACAAGACACAATGCATGTAATCAATGGTAGTCTCATTACCTGATTCTGCTGGTATGTCCTCACCGTCCAGATGTACAGTGATGGCGCCACGCAAAAGTGTCAGTGCACATCTACCGACATGTAGTCTGACTCCAGAGAGTATGCCCGTGTGAAGAACTGTGTGAAATACCTGCAAAACATGAGCAACATATGTAAGTAGAGGCACATATCAAGCCATCATGCATAGTTAGGTGCAACAACAATGTACACTATGAATGTCTACACAGTATTGACTATGGACTGGCCAACAGCTCATGGGAGTCCAATGTCACCGTGTAATTTGCTGTCACTTGGGCACACCCTTTGCAAGCCCATGGAAACGGAAGCAGGAGGGGTGTGGATGTCTGCTACCCAAGCATCTAAACCAAACTCAGGACAAGCCTGCATGTGCCCAGCCACAATACAGTGTATGCCCAGGTACCCACACAAGGCAACACTCTTGGAAAAGAAAAAAGAAAATTGAGAAAAAATGGCCATGAAAGGGCCGGCGGGGGTGGGGGGGGGCACCTATGAGGTCCGAGGACAGGATGCACGCCACAATCCACCTGTGTGGATCATGGGAAACTAAAACACCCCATAGGCTTGTGGCCCACACGGCTACTCTGTTGTGGGAGATGAGTCGCTATCGCTCTGGCCAGACCCTGCAGCTGACTCAGGAGGTGGGGAGCTGCCTCAGAAGATGGTGTGACAATGGGAGGCAGCCCACGCAAAGCACGAGTTTGCTCCTCCATGGCTGCAAGCAGGCGGGTCTGGTAGTTCTGGTTCTGGGTTATAATCATGCGGAGGTCCCCATGCAGTAACTCCCGGGATGACCTGACCTCCGCACGAGTTGCCTGCATCTCGGCCGAGAGCGTCCGTGTCAGACGCTCCAGCTGCTCCTCTGTCCTTCTATGGGATGAAGCCTCAAGCTCTAACAGGGTCGACCTGAGGTGACGGAATTCTTCCCTCAGGCCTTCCCTGTGGCGCTGGGACTCCATGGAAAGTGATTCCCGCAGAGTCGCCAGTGCCGCCCGCCTGTCCTTGTTGGACGCCAACATATCCTCCCTGTGTGCCTGGCTGATGGACTCTGTAGCCTGCTCCAGTCGCTCCATCAGCCTTTCTGGGGGGACAATGGAAGTGGCCACCCTATCCATGGCCTGTGCAATCATCTCGGATGATGCTGCCTGTTGGTTGGCCATACCGTAGATGGATTGCTCCCAAGCGGTATTGCCAGGTGGCATACGGCCACCACGTTGACGGGCACCACACCTGCCTGGGGCAAGGCGGACTGCGCCTTGCTGTGCCGGCAAGGCCTCAGGCTGCAGGACTGCATTCCCTCTCTGATCTGCAGCCCCAGGAACAGGATCAGAGATTGTGTGGTGTGGCCCTGCATCCGTAACCACCGGAGGCTGAGCTGCCGACACTGACATCCCCATTGAGGGCAATGGCCCGGCTGCAGGTGGGTCGGACAGAGGAGATTCTCTCCCAAGAACACTCACCTGCGACTGCACATAGGTGTCATCCTCCGAGTCTACACCTGAATACTGCTCGGGGGAGGAACCCCCAGAGACACCCCTCGACAGCACGACCTGCAGCACTTGTGGGTTTTCACCCACAAACACACCACGTCCCTCACTTGTGGAAGGTCGGCCCGGGTTGCCCTCCTGGGACGGCTCAACCACCACATCCCCAGCATCAACAAGTGCTTCGTCCCCTGCAAAGACATGAAAGAGAAAAATGGAAACAGGCATTAGCACCATGGCATGCAACAAGGGCTGATGAACAACAGAGGCAGTAGTTCTACGACACATGTCCCACATGACTGGGAGACCTCCTATGCATTCACCATCACTGGGTCTGTAGGGGAGGCTCAGGGCATACAATGTACAGATTGGAGAGCAACGCCTGCTCACCATGCTGCCTAGCACTGCCATCACACATTGGCCGGTGATTGCCATGTCAAAGGCACATGCCATCACACACATGGCATGTGACATAGCCACCAAGTGAAGAGGGAGAGGAGGGCAACTTTTTTGGATTTCTACCACTCTGGTCCTGACATTGCATCATCACATCAATAAGTTGACATGTTGTACATGGATCTGCTAGTCCAAATTGGCCACGATGCACAGTGCCTTGTCTACATCAACAAAATGCAGTAAACAATGAGATTCCACCTCCCCATCACCTGTGAAGGAATCATATGGCATTCGTGAAGCACCGGTCCAGAAATGTATGAAGGTACAGCGGAGCACTGAGGGGTGGTGGGGCAGTAGGGGATGCCAGTCAACAATCCTACTGGTGCTGGTGTCATTCATGTCACGCAAGTGCAGGGGTGGGTGGCACAATGATGTGCAAGGGGAAGTGGCGGCTGGAAGTGCTGTACAAGGTAAGTAGGATTTAACGTCAAGGGCAGATGGTGTTAGGCGCAGACAAGTGCTGGGGGGTGGCCTATAGGGGTACAGAGACAATCATGCAGTGCTGTGGGCTCGGAGGGGACAGGGGAGGTACACACTGCATCTGGCTCGGCAAGGTCCTTGCAGATTTCTATCTGTCCTGCAGAGTTGTCACATGCCGCAGATATGTGCCCTTGGATTGGGGATCTCATCTTGGTGAAAAGGGTGAGGCGCTATTGCCTTTGGAGCATGTGGCAGGCCAGTTTGCCAGAGGATGTGCATGATGCAGGACATTCCCTCTCTGCCACCCGGCACCTGTGGTCTGGGTTCACATGATCCGAGTCATGCCAGGACTCTGCATTGGCATGGGGCTTCAGACAGGTGGTCATGACCGTGGCAAAGACATCCAGTGTACCTGACATAGAGTGGAGCATGGAGTGGGCCCTGTCAGGATGGGAGTGAGCCTAAGGGGGAGCTGGATGGGGGGGAGATTTTGGCAGCATGAGCCTCGACTGACACACACTTCATGGGTTGGAATACCAAGAAGGTGTGTGACAGTGGTGAGGGTGGCTTTGCCTGTGGTGTGGTGAGGGTGAGCTGGGAGGAGAGGAGAATGTGATCACTCCAGGAGAGAGGAGTGCAGAGATGGACGGAGAGGGGAAAGTCAGATGAGATCAGAGCATCAAGAGTGTGCCCTGCAGAATGAGTAGGGACAGACGGGAGTCTAGAGGGTGAGAGGGAGTTGCTGAGGTCACAGAAAGGTCACGTGGGGGGGTCAACAAGCATGCAGGTGGATGCGTACAGCAACAAGGAAGAGGATTTCTGTGTCTGGGGACATGAGTGAGGAGGAGAGGTGAGGACACTCAGAAAGGAAGTAGTACATTTGACCAGTTTTCCCAGACACAGTACGCACAGTTTGTGAATGTCAAGGTGTGGTAGAGAGAGACGTCACACAAGCCATTCCAGAATGGAGTAGGTCTAAGTAGGAGTGACAGTGGCAGGAATACCCTCAGGGAAGCCAAGGGCACACCCCCCCTGCACAGTAGTGGCGGGCAAAGGAGAGGGTCTCCTGAACATCAGGTAGGAGTGTGTGAAGGATGCAGACAGAGCTGGCCGTCAGACATGTTTCCATGAGACCAAGGATGTCAAGGTGCATAACCTCATGTAAGTGACAGATATCGGAGGAATGCCTGATGCAGCCGCAGTGAAAGGAGTGTAATTGTGGAGGAGGTTGACAGCCTTGGAGGACTTACGGGGAGTGCTAGAGATCAGAGGTGCAGCATGTGTAGGAGTTGGAGTGGGAGGCGGAGAAGGATCATGGGAGGGTGCAGGGAGGCAGTGCAGGATTGATGAGGAGAGAGGAGGGGGGACAGCAGGAGAGGTAAGGAAGTTGATGAGATGTGGCTAGCATTTCTCAAGGAGAATGAGGTTGGCCTAAGGGCCTTGGACTGAGATGCTCCCACTACCATGCACATCAATTGTGGCCTCTGAGGATTGGAAGGAGGCCAGGAGTACACCCCAACGGGTCCCACCATTGATGGTGGAAGAGGAGCAAGGAGAGAGGACAGGGACCATGTGAAGGGTCTATGGGACAGGCAAAGGCATGTATGAGCAGATGTCAGTGAGAGTTGGCTTTGAGTAGGCTCAGATGCACTTGTCAGCAATAGGGTGGGTCGCATTAGAGGGCAGGGTGCCCTCATTTGACTGTTAGCAAGCAGGTGTCGTGAGTAGGGCACGATGGTCTGAACTGTAGAAGTCAGGGAAGATAGACCATGAAGAGCAGCATGGAGTGTGAGGGAATGGGGCTCGAAACCAGACGGTACCAAAGCACACAGGTAGGAGGTGGATGTCAAGGCAACATCCACAGTATGACAGCATGTTGGTTGGCATTTATATACAGAGGACGCATTAGCATGTGGTATCATTGCATGTCAGGCATGTGAAGATGAAACTTGATTGGCTGGGGAAAGTATAGGAATGGTATGTAAGACATCAGATGAATAGACAGGGGAGTATGAGCAACAATGTAGTGACAAAATGCCAATTCAAGGGCAACTTCCATGGTGTAGGGCCATATGTGCACTGTTGCCAGTTGGGATAGTGCTGTGGGCAGATGGTGTTGCACTGAACATACTGGATGAGGCACATGGGTGCCACTATCTACTCTGCCACACACCCCCTTGACAGGCACCCAACATGGATGCTTCACACACACACCATGCACATGGATAATACACACATGCATGTGCACTCACCGGATGATGCCTCGTAATCAGGGAGATCTCCCACACCTTGGAGTTGTCCCTCGGTGACGTAGGATCCAGCTACGGACTCGTGTGGTGTGAGTTCTATTTCCTGTGCTGGGGACCCACCTCCAGTCACCAAGGTTGCGGCATGACTTGAGGCCAGCTTATCCTTTGCCCTGCGCTTAAGGTCATTCCAGCGCTTCTGGCAATCACTAGCTGTGCGCCTCACTACTCCAAGGGCACTTATTCTGTCAGCAATGGTCTGCCAGTGTGCCTGGCGTCTGGCATGTGTGGTCTTGGACCCTGCAACGATGACCATTTCCCTATCATGATCTGACACATACTGAACAAGTGCATTCAGTTCGGCGTCTGTGAAGCTTGGCTTCCTTGATGGGCCGGACTGTGCAGCCGTGCCTGGGGAATCAGCCTGTGCCGGACGTGCACTCTTCCTCTTGCGCTTGGAAGGGGGTGGGGATCCAGAGTGTCCTACGCCGCTGTGGACACTAGGGGCAGGAGCCGTGGTGGACTCAGTACTGGGTGTGTGGGATTGCACACTCAGCATGGGAGTAGGTGCAGGCATTGGGGGTAGTGGGATGGGGTCAGGCCTGATCTGAGGTGCATGAACTAGGACCGACACAGTCTTGGCAGGGTGTATGAGAGGTGGGGTGGATGGAGCCACACCCTGGATACGGGGGCCAGCGGATGACCTATCTGGCATAGATGCGCGTGCCCTGATGACACCAATGTGCACCGGTGCACGTGCAGTGGACCTGCTGACCTGGATGTCAGCGATGGGATCACCCTCGGACAGGTCTGCTGCCACAATGGGCTGGTCCAACAAGGGCTGATCAGGGTTGGTATCAGCCACATGACCCTCAACTGGGGGGGGGGGCATGGGTGTCCCTGACTGGTCCTCCAGACTGGGGGGGACAGGGGCACCCTGCAAGTCACAACCACGTCCCCTAGTGGATCCTCCACGGCCACCACGTGTGGCTCGGCCACCTTTGCCACCCTTACGGCTTGCACGCCTCCCAACCATGGCACTGATGTTATTGTGCGTATGGGAGTCGGTGTGCACAATTGTCCTGGGCAATTGGGTGTCAAAGGGGTTGGGTACCAGATGGTATTCGTACCCTAGTGCAGTGGCAAGGCTATATGACACCCCTGGGGAAAGATGACGGGTCACGCAACGCACAGGCACCCCAGAAAAGTTAAGGAACGTGCACAATACCCCTCCTAGACCACGTGTGCTGATGGAAAACCCTGCACTACGCTGTGGCATCCAGTAACACAATGAACGTATGCGTGTCACACGCAGCCTAGAATGACCTCTGAAGGGGTAGGCTACACACGGGGCAAGCACAGAAGTTAGATACGTGCGTGACTCACCGTCTGCCAGGTAAAAGAGCGTGAAAAATGAGCGCGTTTGGTTGGCAACACCCCCGCCAAAAGAAGATGTGTACGCTGTCTGAGGAGACAGGACAACAGTAGAAGGGGACACTGTTTGAGGGAACAGGCCCAGGTAAACCAGTACAAGAGGAAAAAGAGAAAAAGCTGTCAGAGGTAACAGGGAGTACGAACTGGAAACGCTGTGAAGTAAATCGCGTGTGAAACGACAAGAAGTACAGAATTCACCCACTCGCTCTCCACGAAAAGCACGTACAAGGAAATGGTGTTCAACACTACCTTATATACAGGCCCACACGTACAGCGTCACTTACGGCGTGTACGTGCTTGGCCCATGTTCACCAATCACACGCTTTGTCACTTCTGCGTGTGGATCCTTTTTCACCAATCACACGCTTTGACACTCCTGCGTGTAGCTCACTTTTCACCAATCACACGCTTTGTCACTCCTGCGTGTAGATCAATTTTCACCAATCACACGCTTTGTCACTCCTGCGTGTAGATCCATTTTCACCAATCACACGCTTTGACACTGCACGTGCAGGTAACTATAGACGCACATATGCTGGTGACGGGTTTTCGCGCGATTCGCTGAGTGTGGGGTTTTCACGTGCTAAATCACTCCCTATCAGGCTGTCCACGCGTCCAAACACGAAAGACCACGCTCCTGGCCAGGAGGCCGAATTACAGTCCCCCAGAGCCCTGAGCACGCTCCCACCTGCCATCTGCTGCTGCCTGACTGCCTGCTGGCCACGTGCCCCACAGTGCTGGTGGGTGGGGGTGGTGGGAGACATGGGTGGGGGCCTGGTGGAGGGTGCCCCTGGTGGATGGGGGGTGGGGGTGGTGGGAGACATGGGTGGGGGCCTGATGGCAGGTGCCCCTGCACTGCTGGGGGGTGGGGGTGGTGGGAGACATGGGTGGGGGCCTGGTGGAGGGTGCCCCTGGTGGATGGGGGTGCAGGGGGACATGATCAGGTGTGCAGGGTAGTCCCCTGTTTTGTGGGCTGCCTGCAGGGGCCGTGGAGGGTGTACAGGGTACACCTGTGAGGGCCCACCCAGCCTAATCGCGTGTGTAACTTCCCACGCACCCCTGTAATACACGTACCAAGCCAATTCGCGTGTGAGAATTCCCACGCACCCCTGAAATACACGTACCCTGCTGAAGTCGCGTGTAAAACTTCCCGCGCACCCCTGTAATACACGCGCCCAGCCTATTCGCGTGTTGAAATTCCCGCGCACCCCTGAAATACACGCGCCCAGGCTATTCGCGTGTGATAATTCCCGCGCACCCCTGAAATACACGCGCCCAGGCTATTCGCGTGTGGAACTTCCCGCGCACCCCTGAAATACAAGTACCCTGCTGTAATCGCGTGTGGGACTTCCCGCGCACCCCTGAAATACACCCGGACAGGCTATTCGCGTGTGGAACTTCCCGCGCACCCCTGAAATACACGTAGCCTAGCTTTTCGCGTGTGAAACTTCCCGCGCACCCCTGAAATGGACGTAGCCTGGGATTTGACGTGTGAAACTTCCCGCGCACCCTTGGAAATCGCATGGGCCGCTTGCCGTGATGGTCCAGTGTTAGCGCAGCCCCTTGCGCTGGTTTGTGATTTTTATGAGATTTCCCAGCGCAAGGGGCGTTCCTGGGGGCGTAACTGGCGCTGCAGCGAGTCGCTGCGCCACTGTGCGCCACGGCTGCCTGGGGAAGCTAAAATCCATGAATACGCTGTGCGCCGGATTCGGTTTTGGCGCACGCGGCTGGCGCAGACTATCGCAGGCGCACGCTGTGCGCCAGCCGCGTGCGCTACTTGTGCGCTGGATTCTATGAATTACCCTGCGTATGTTTTCTAGGTCTGCCCCAGAAGCAAGGCCAATCAGACCATCTTCCTTTGCACTCACTGCCTGGGGCCGTGTGGGATTGGCCGATCTCCTGTCCTATTAAAACAAAACATTGAAGTTCCTGGCCACGGGAGATGAGCGTGGTGTCCTGACCGCACTGTGCAGCACCCAGAGGTGCGAAAGGGCAATTGTAAGGACACAATGTTCCTCTTCAGCACTTTTAAAGTGGCAGCGTAATAGGAGCATTGACCTCCACCATTTTACGCTTCCCTATAAGGCTCTATGTTCCCGCCCATGAATTGTTTCAAGCATTGTCAGGCCAGACATACAAGCAATTCCTGATATAACTAACGCTTTTCCAAATGACTACATGCCCCATTTAATCTGTGTGCGATAACAAACAGTAATATTTTACTGATTAGGTGATGCATTCCTAAGTATCACCGAAACACCATGGAAAAGCCAAAACTAAAAAGCCCATATAAACACCACACAACCCTTTGCGGAACTATTTATATGGATGTGATCCACAATCAAAGGTCTGATGACTAATACAGTTTAAAAGTCATTAAACAACGACCTCGAAAGTGTTGATTAATACATTGAAAGTTGAATTAAGGATACATTATCTGCTTTCGGGCAGTTTACATGCACCACAATATACCTTTACAGGCTGCACCCTTTATATTTTCGTTTTTCCTGTCCTCTCACCAAGACAACTAGCAGAGCATATCTTGACCTTCGAGCACTAATGCACAGATAAAACATTTCCTTAACTGCTTCAAAGCCACTACCTGTTAGCACTGCATCCTAGTCTAGACTGCTGAACCCAATAGCCAGACTCCCAGATTGACACATTCAAACTATGACTTGTCCAAAGATTAGTTGCCGAACATATTATTGGATCCTCAGATGGGATACAACGAAATGCCACTATACCCAATCTCCAATCTACATTGTGTGACAACGCGAAAGGCCATCCAAAACAAGGACACAGCCTGATTCTCTGAGAAATGATCTGCCATGGGTGAGAGAATGAGCCTTAACATCCATGCTCGTTGCCTCTGTGGCTCACGCACTCTCAATGTTCCTATCAGCATTACACACCTCTCTAATACTCCTCCTTTCCATCTGCTAAACCTCAGTACTCCATCTTCACTGGTTCCACTGCAATTTTCCAAGCACTTTTTATGAAGTATATTTTGCATGACCAATGCTCACAACTTCATTAACATGTTCATAACTAAATCTAAATTCCTGAAAAATGCTGGGTGAAGGATGCGATTATTGTTTTACTTGTCGCATCCTTTTTTTTTGTTTTCTGCAAATGTCAACTTGGAGGAATTTAACAAATCTAAGCACGGTGATATTGCGAAACATCAGAACATTGAAATTCATTGCCAATGTGCAGTCTTGCATATTTCCCTCACTGATTCACTCAAGTTGAATATCCTCAGAATGCTGGCCGAGTGAAAAGGCATTTGGCTGTCCCGTTCCCATGACAGCAGCTCTTAATGCTAAGAGCTAATTGGAGAATTTGGGAGCATATCAAGAATATTTCCTGTTGACTGATATGATCATTTGAAATCTGTGCTCCATATGCTGATGGCATTTTTCAAGTTAATACTCATCTGATCAATGAATGACACATTTGTATACATCGATATTTTAAATGACATGATTTTACTCCTTGTAGAATGGGGAATACACCCATTCACATATACAATAATGGACCATAACCAACGTACACATAATATACATCATTTGTATACAAAAATCTAAAATGTATTTATAGCATTTAACAGTCTAAAATACCACTTCATAACATCTCGTTATACACAGAGAAGAGAAAATGTAAAAGTTAGAACAAAAGTAATTAAGTGAGATTGCTCTGCGGCGAGAACTCAGACCCGCATCAGCAAGCACTGCAGTATCGGGAGTTGCAGTAATCTTAGTGCTGCACCCATCCCACTTGCTTTTTTTGTGTGACCATATGATTCATGGTGTGGTATCTCGCCGCCAGCCACCATCTGCTACTTCACTAAATGCCATCACTGCCTGATTCTCCCCGCTCCTCGCATCCCTTTGTGTTGAGTGACACAGGCTTTTCACCACCCTATCGTATGATGTATGCTCTCTCACCGTCATTAAACAACTGCAGTCCCTCTTATGTGTCTATAGATCCTTTGATTCCAGATTTCCCTATTGCTCTTAAATATTGTGATAATATTTCACACTGCTTGTTTGTTTGTTTATTTTATTTCTATAGCGCTCAGGACCCGGGAGTATAAGGGCGCTTAGTACAGGTTACAAGGCACAGTACATGGTAATAAACAGTGATACTAGAACAATTTAAACAGCAGTTATATACAGGCAGTGGGGGTTATAGTACCTAATAGTGACAAAGGTGAGGCATAAACAATAAATACAATATATAGCTAGGTCTGACTTCAAGGTTGACTTTTTGTCAGAAGCCAACCAATGGCAAGTTTCCTGAATAAATGGAAGGATTTGGATGATTTGATGTTCAGTGGCAGGGTGTTCCAGAGTTGGGGGGCGAGGACAGTTAAGCTCGAGCCACCGGCTCTTTTAGAGTTAAATCTGGGTACTGTGAGACATAAGGTATTGGAGAATCTTGTGGTTCTGATGGAGGGTTTCGTAGTGAGTTTGTTAGTCAGGTAGGGGGGTGCTAGATAGTTGAGAGCTTTGTACGTGAGGCAGAGTGTTTTTAGATCAATTTTATGTTGGATGATGAGCCATTTGCATGTCGTTCTGGTGGCCGAGATGTGCTCACGTCTGGGAATGTTTAGCGCTGCCCGTAACGCATTATTTTGAAGGACTTGGAGTTTGTTGATTATCGCTTGGTTGGCACCTAAGTAGAGGCTGTTGCAGTAATCTAGCTTAGATTGTATAAGGGCTTTGGCTAGTGTGAGGCAACTGTTAGGGGAGAGAAATGGTCTTCAGGCTCTGATAACTTTTCCGGTATATGCAGTGGCAGAGGCGGTCACGTTAACTTGTTTAGTGAAGTTCATATTGGCATCAAGATAGAAGCCGAGTGTTTTCACATTTTTGGCGACCAGGATGTTGTTGCCATCAATTATGATGTTAGAGCAATTGGGACTTAGTTTTTGTAGGTTGTTCGGCGAGCCAACAATGAGCAGTTCAGTCTTCTCGTCATTGAGGCAGAGGCCATGTGTGGCCATCCATGCCTGAATGACGGAGAAGATTTAATTGATCCTGGCTATATCAGTATTGTAATTGCCCAAGATGGTGAGGAGTATCTGGGTGTCATCCGCGTAGTTTGTGTAAGTGACACCCAGGCGATCCAGTTTATCAAAGGGGGGCTTTGTAAAGATATTGTAAAGGGTGGGTGAGACACATGATCCTTGTGGGACACCACAGGTGATAGGGATAGGGTCTGCTGCTGGCTCCAGAGAGAAGACCCACATAGTTCTATTGGCCAGGAAGGACTGTATCCACGTGACAGCAGAGGGGGAAAAGTGGGCGGCAGAGGAGAGGTGGTTACAGAGTATTTTATGATCAACCAGGTCGAAGGCTGCTGAGAGATCTAAGAGGAGTAGGATGGCAGCCTTGCCCTTATCTTTAATTTCGTCAATCTGACTTTTAAGTCAACAAGGGCAGTTTCTGTTCCATGCTGATGCCGGAAGCCAGACTGACGTATCCGAGTAATCGGTTAGTCTCTAGGTAATGCTGAATTTGCAGGTAAGCAACTCTGTCAAGTATTTTTAACAAGAAGGGAACAGTTGTGATGGGTCTGTCATTTGTGGGGATGGAAGGGTCCAGAGTTGTTTTTTTTAGTAGCGGGAGGACCCATGATTGTTTCAGATTGTTGGGTACCGAATTAGTGGAGAAAGACGCGTTTATGAGCTTAGAAATGAAGGGGGCGAGGTCTCTTGCTGCATCTTTCATGATCTGTGCAGGGCAGCTGTCCCCTTTACAGTTTGATGGTTTGAGGGATGTTATAATTTTTTGCACTTCTAATGCTGTTACGTTTTTGAAGGTGAAGCCCTGGTTGGTGTTAGGGGTGGTAGATGGGCTGGGAATGAGGGGGCTAAGGGTGGGGCTACTATTGGAGAGGCATTCGGTGAGTCGCCATGGGCAACTCACCGACTGCCTCCAAATCAGTGAAAAATCTTGGATGCACCCTTGACTCTGACCTAACTCTCTCGCGCCAAGTCAACAACGTCTCAAAGTCCTGCCACTACCACCTTAAAACCCTTAGACGCGTCTTTCCATATCTCTCCTTTCCCAACAGACTCTCTGCCATCCAATCAATCGTAATATCAAGACTGGACTACGGAAACCCCCTATAACTCGGAATCCATGCGTACCAACTGAATAAACTCCAAAGGGCACAAAACACGGCAGCCAAATTACTACTTGCACTTGGCCCAAGTTTTGGCCAAGTTTTTTATTTTCGATTTTTGTTTGTAGGCCAGTGATTTTGTTCGCAAGGGCATCTTGGATACTTGTGCACCAGGGTTGGTCCTTCACGGACGTGTCCATAGGTGGATTGGGGTTTTCTAACTCCTTCAGGATAGTGAATAACTCTTTGGTACTGGAACTAGCACTACTTATTCTTGTATTGTAGGCTTCCTTTTTTGTGCGGATAATTTATTTTTTTATAAAGGGAAGATGCATTTATAAGATTGACTTTATGTTCCTGTGATGGATTCTTTTTCCAAGGGTTTCCATTTTGGACTTATTATTTCTTAATATTTTGAGTTCTGGTGTATACCAGGAATTGAGGTGTGCTTTAGGTTTAATTTTACGTAGTTTTAAAGGGGCAACAAGGTCAATAGCATTGGTCATGGCGTTGTTGTAGGTGTCTACTAGTAGGTTGGGGTCTGATGTGTTGGGGATCATGTTAAGGATGGGTAGAACCAGTGGGATGAGGGCTTCGGCGGTGATGTTCCACTTATTTCTCGTCAGACATGCTGGTGCAGGTGGGTGTTGTCTGTGGAGGGGGTTATTAGTACTAATGTAAAATGACAGTAGGAAGGGGTCGGTCCATATAAGTGGTTGAGGGTCCCTGCAGATGATGTTGCAGTTGTGGGCAGCGAGCCAATCTAGGGTTCTGCTTTTCTGATGTGTGGGTAAGGTGTTGAGTTGAGTGTAGTTGTGTTCGCCAAGTACATTGGCAAGGGAAGATGCTGGAATGTCGTGGGGATCATTGTAACCCAGGTTAAAGTCACCTAGAATAATATTCTGTGATAGAAATTTGGATTTTTCGGCTATGAGGGAGGTTATATCTTCCTCGAATGAACATATTGTCCCAGGGGGTCTGTATAATGGATCCAGCTTGCTTCTCAACTTTCTATGTGCCGATAGTTAATCCTTCACTGACCAACAGCTCATCCCAAACCTACTCAATCTAGCTTTCATAAGCTCCCTCTGCTTCTGAGATTTGTTTTACTCAGTTGCAGGAGCCACCGTTTCATGTGTCTCTTTTTCCTATTTTGAGAAATCTGTCGTTCAAAACCTGTCTGTCCCACTCGTAGTCTGCTAATTATGTCTCTCTTCTTCTTCCTATTTCTGAACGCCCTAATCCGGAAATCTCTTTTTCTTTTCATGAAGACTTTATAGTCAGCTCCATCCCTTCTCTGCAATATTCAACCATCCTTGTCATTTCCAAGACCAGTGTCTTTATTTATACCATACCAAGTGACAATAATATATATATATATATATATATATATATATATATATATATATATATATATATATATATATATATATATATACATGTCAACTCATGTCACCTTGTAATCTGATTTGTCCACTAACTCATTGCCTGGAATCCCACAAGCACTACGCAACCATACAAGTTGCACAATGTGTCCCCCTGAAATGTGTTCTCTCTCCCTCTCTGGCTTCTATTGCTTGCAGAGTGCTAAGGGAGTCTGCGAATAACACTTTAAATTCCAAGTCTAATTCAATGAGGTGCACTAGGGCCATACTGATTGCCATCAGTTCTAAGGTAAACATTGCCAACTCAGTTATTAATCGTGCAATGTGGAATTCTTCTCTGTCATTTATTTAATAGGCCATACCCACACTGTTTGTATCTGAGCTTGGTAAATAGTAATTGCCCTATCTTTTCATTGACAAACCCCTGCACCAATCTTTTAATTTCTCTGCCGTTCCCCTTCTTTTTGGACACCAAACCTGCTAGGCAGGTACATAAGTTTGCTTTCATGGTAACATGGTTTTACGTGTCTCAAGTATCTCAGACCTTCAATCTCCTTATTTCCATTCATTTCTTCGTGTGCCTCCAGCCATCTCTGCCTTAATGCCAGTAAGACAGAGATCCTTCTCATTGGGACCCCCACCCCTGCGTTCCCTCTCTCACTGTGGCTGCCCACCTTGTGCCCTATTCCTTCGCCTTCCTGCGAGCCAAAAAAAAGTTGGTGTCATCTTCGACTCCTCTCTCTCCACACATCTCAGAGGTTGCAAAGAAGTCCCACTACCAGTGCCCCTCCTTAAAGGGACTCTTCCCTTTCTCACTTTCCCCCAGAAGCTAACTGTCTCCAGAGCCCTGGTTATCTCTAGGCGGGACTATTGCAATAGCCTCTTTTTCAATCTGCCTTCCTCTACTCTCTGCTCCCTGTAACGAATCCAGAACAGGACTGTAAGACTTATCCTTGCCCTCAAGGATCTCTCCAGCCCTGAAATCTCTTCACTGACTCCCGGTGGCTGCAAGAATCAAGGGTTAGACGCTTCTCCAGGCAGAGAATGGGGGGTAGATCTCTCTCTTCTGCAGGTGCCGCCCTCTGGACTGGCCTCCCTGCCCATCTGAAACTTGAGCCAGACCACCTGAAATTCTGGAAGCAGCTCATAACTTTCCTCTTCTCCTTTGCTTTCTTTCACTCCCTCCCCTGCTGACCTACCTAACCTACCTGTCTGATGTACCGACTGGTTGCGTGGCTGCCCTCAGAGTCTCATTGGGTACCAGGCTCTTTCTTGATCAGCCCCCTTGAACTGTCTCCGGGCCTACCATGCATTTAGGGGCTGTAACTGCAACCCTACATTCCCTTGTTCTCCTTGCACTACCCAGAGCCGTGCTGCCCTGGCTGCACTTACTCATAGCATTGCTGCCCTCTTTTCCCCTCCTCTCTCCCTTGCACTCCCCTCCTCATTTCCTCTTGCACTTCTCATTCTCACACTTACATGATCTGAATGAGATGAGGCCTAATAAGACGCTTGTCTCATCCTCCTTCTGTCTTCCCTCCCTTGTCTTGCCATGCATAGAAACACTTGTGTACAGGCACGTTATAAATGACTTATCGTATTATATCATATCATATCACTCATATCCAGATCTGGTGTGCCTCTAACAATCTCTGACTCAATGCCAGCAAAACTGATATCCTATCGGAATTAATGCTCCCTCTTTCCTCCATTCCCTCTGGCCACCCTCTATGGGATCTCCCCCTTCCCCTTCAGCTGAAGCCAGAAACCTTGGAGTCATCTTCCACTCCTCTCTCACTTTCCCCCCTCACACCCTGTACCTTGCCAAGAAGGCCAAATTTCAACTCCATCTCCTCACCTTTCCCCAGAGGCTTGCTCAAAGTCTCCAGAGATCTGGTACTCTCTTGGCTGGACTACTGCAACAGCCTCTTCCTCAACCTACCCTCTTCCTCTATCCACCCCCTCCAGCTTATCCAGAAGAGGGCTGCAAGACTTATCTTTGGCCTGAAGCCCAGGGACCATATCTCGCCAGCCCTAGAATCTCTTCACTGGCTCCTGGTTGCTGCAAACATCAAATTCAAATCCCTCTGCATCATCCATAAGGCTGTCTTCGACCAGGGACCACGCTATCTACAACTTGCTATCACCAAATACTCTCCTGCAAGATCTCTTCGCTACGCCGGCTCTAACTCTCTGTGTGTCAAGCGCTGTAGTAAGCAGAGAGCTGGCAGACAATCTCTGTCCTCGGCTGGCTCCCTCCTCTGGAACAGCTTCTGCCTCCCTCTCCATCTTGATCTGGATCTCCACAATTACCGGGAAGCTCCCCAAGACTTTCCTCTTCACATCCTCTTCCCCCTCTCTCTCCTTTGCTAAATCCCCATAGTCGCTGAGATTGGTGGCCTAGGCCCTTATGTGTCCTTCTGGGTCCTCGCCGTCCACCCAATCGCCTTCAGCAACCACCCGCTCCCAGCACTTGCCTGCTGGCACCCACTGTCCTGTGTTGCCTCACAGGACTGAACTTATTTTATTGGCAGGTGATCACACTTTACCAAGTAACTTCTGCCAGGCACTTATCAGTTGCTGGCAACTGACTACCTGGCACATCCCCCTCCATGGAATTCCCAGCACTTACCCCTGGCCCTGTCCCTTCTCTCTCTTTGCGCTTGCACGCTCTGAATGCTCACAAGGCCTAGTAGGACCGCCTCTATCTTCCTCACCATTGCTATTCTATTTGCCTCTTGGTCCCATCTTCCCTCCCCTGCCATGTGATGTATATGCACCTTACAAATGCAAAATAAATACATAAAATAAATGTAATGGTATGGAATACATAGGTTACCTCATTGTTCTCTATTTGTATCCTTTGTTCACACGCATCTATTTAGTAATCATGTTTTCTGTTGTTGCCTCAATGCATATACTAGGAGTACAATTACTAAAGCAATAAACCCTGACGAGTGGGGTATTACCAGGTCAAGTAATGCATTTGTAGAGGCCAGGTTCCAGGTACGAGTGAAGAAAGAGCCTTAGCGTTAGCCCTGAAGTATTACCAGAGGACGCTCCAGGTAAGTGGGGCTGTGGTGGGGATGTGGGAGCGGTCTGCGGACAGTGCGTGCGGGGGAGGGCAGGGAGCACTTCCCTGCTGTCCCAGTGGGGTATATGGAGGCCTCCCACTTCTGTTGAGGCTTCAAATGGGGACTTTAGCTTGAGATAAAGCCCCCTTTCTGAGCTTACTGATTGCCTGGGAGACCGTCTGATATTGATGAGTGCATGTTATGTCTACGGATTGGTGTGATGAGTTGAACACTTATTATTGCCATGTGTTGTAGGCCCGGCTCTCGGCCTGCTGACTCTCATTTTACTTTATTTTAAGAGAAATTATTTTACTACTTTTGTATGCCATAGCTTAATGCCTAGACCCTTTTGCTTTGCTAATTCGGTGAAATTGCCTATTCTGAAACAATGTTTTGCAGCGTCATATGTTTACACCTCTAAATGTGCATGGAATCATTGAGTTGTGGAGCGAATGATGCATGATATCATTATTGCTTGCTTTTTGATTTTCTTTGTTTGTGGTTTTACTTGTCTTCACCCTGGTGGCAAGCAGGTGTTTGATTCCTCTTCTGCCTGGGAGTGGGAGTGTCAGGTGGGAGGTTGGTAAGTGTTCCTGAGAGTGGCTAACCCAGGTAGAGAGATATGGTTCTCCAGGTGTGGCAGGACTGGTGTTTGTGGGTGAGATTGGTGGTGGTGCAGGCTGATATGAGTGTTGAAAGGTGTGCCGCAACTCCAAGGCACAGGCATTTCCCTCTTTATGAGGAATAACACGTGCCTGTCAGGAATGCTGTGTGTGTGCTTGAATGAGCGCACTATGTACAGCATCAGTTGGCAGCTGAGTAAGTGAAGTGGACAGTGGTTGTCCCTTGTCTTTAATGTACTTTTAATGGCTTTTAATAAGACTGATGCTGAGACTGAAGAATAAACCTAACTGCCAGGAAAACGTTTCCTAATGGTGTTCCCCATGCTTCTAGGGCGAGTAATCTCGTCTGTGGCACTTTCTGAGTATTAGTGTAACATATGTCCATCTGCATAGTGTAGTCTAGCATCAGACCTTGGTATGCATTAACATGCTCTTCCGATTTCCTGGCCATTCAGTGCATGTGGTTGTTCTTATCAAGGTGCTCCTTCTCTTACTTCCGGCTCTCATGCTGAGAAGCTTACGATTGCCTGGCAATCTGGTTTCAACTGTTTCTCCCGGATATTTGTACTCCTTCACTAATTGTATTGCCTTTCATTGGCCCTTCCAATGGCTCATTGCCTTTCCTCCTGGTGAAGACCATGTCTATCCTCTTTGCATCATATATTGCCAACCTCCATTTATCACAGACAAGCATGATAGTGTCCATGGCTATTTGTAAGGTTTCTTGCACTTTTCAAGGTTCATTCCCTTGGACCAAAAATGACATCACATGGGGCCTGATTCATGGAAGTGTTTTATAATGGTGATATCCCATAGGCAAACGTTCCATGAATCAGGCCCATGTGTACACTGGTATTTTCCAGCACCTTAATCAGTCCATTAAGCATCATATACTGAAGAGAATTGTGCTGACAACAATACCATATAAGGCTTCATGTTCCTCTTTACATCCTCATCACGGAACGATGTTACTGCTGCATTTAAGGGCTAGCCCAATCATGAGTTGGGTGGAATGTTTGGAGTTTTACCTCCAGATTTTTGCCAAATTCCGCTCGCTTTGGCGCTATTAGTGCAACGCTTATTGCACCGGTGCTACTAGCGCAGAAAAACCCCATTGCATCCAATGTACCCGATGGGGAATGGGGCTTAAATGCCTTACCGCTACTCGTGATCCGGAGCAAATTGTGGCAGACCGAGTAGTTGTAACGCTATTTGCATTGCCAGTATCCCAGCAGTATTACTGGTGGGATGCCGCCAAACTCGTGATGGACTTCATTGTGTCTTTTATTTGTACCTCGAATGTCCTCAGGAACCTTTTATCCAACCACACATAATGCCTTATATTTCCATTTTCCTCAGTTTAGTTAGTAGCCCTCCTCTCCACAAAATGTCCCAGGCTTTCTCCATATCTATGAAGACTGAACCCACCACCTAATGTTTACTTTGCGCTTCTTCTACTTATGTTATTATTATTTATTATTATTATTATTATTATTATTATTTATTTATGTATATACCACACAAAACCCAGAGGTATCTAGGCGCTTGTGCTTAAGAGGTTGGTTATAGTGCTTCTGGTCACAGAAAGGAAGTGCATGAGTGATTACATTATAGAGATACATACAGAGGTAATTACATCACACACGCAAATTGCAAAAGGAGTTCAAAGTGAGCACATTCATGGAGCCTAACCCCATGTTTCAGGGAAGCTGTGACACAGAGATGCAAGAGTCAATTAGAGTGGCACATTCATGGAGCCTAACTCCATGTTATAAAGTCAAGATAACACCTTCAACACCTTATTGTGCACTGTTTCCTAAATACATTTAGCTGCTTATGATGGAGTCTGCGTTCTGTCTCCAGGACATAAACCATCAATACCCAGATATTTCTTTTCCAGTACTTTCCTTATCTTTGGTGTCAAGGCTATAGGTGTATATGAGGCATAGTTATTTTTAATGTTCCTAATATTTTTTGTGGGTATTATTGTTCTTTGTGCCAGCTTTGCCCAGGGCACTGGATGGCCAAATTCTGTTAAGTGATCCAGAATGACTTCTTTACATTGTACCGGTAGTTTTTCTCAACATATATATCTGTTATGCCATTGTCTTCAGAGCCGTGCCATGCTCCAATTCTGCCACCGAGAAGTATGTGTCATACAGTTGCTCCAGTACTCTATCCTTTCGAAATCATCTACATTCTGCACCAAAAATTAATTCATTTGCCACAGTTTCTCCTCCAGAATCTGCGCTCTTGTTGCTGCATGATGCTTTCTTTCACAATCTTTGAGTTTTGTACTCAAGTGCAGTTTCATAGCGTTTGTTCTCCCTGTGTACTTTGCCTCTACTTTTATCGCCATTTTGCTATCTTCATTCCAGTCTAACATTTCCATTTTCAATGTGTCCTTTTCACTCCTTCTATGTGTTAATTTGTCTGCCACTCTTGTCAATGCCACACAATTTGGTCACACATGGGCGCTATGTCCAGATCTTTAGCAATGACACCTACTTTGCAATTGTATCACTTTTTGTACTCTGAAGAGTCTGCTTCCCTGTACAGTTCCGTTTCTCTTATTCCGTTTTTTTCTCTGACACCCTCCTTCCCTTCCACTATCTAACTGGAAGAGTGGCAGCTGCTCACCTACTAATTGTTTCTGAGTTGCCAAGTTGTATTGCAAACTTAGGGTGCAGATACCAGCATTAAATCTACATTCTCAGTATTAAGCAGGTCTTCACCTGAGGACTACCCACTAATTTCCATAGTGCTTAACTTTGTACTCTTCATCTGCTTTTGCATAGTTGATTTTTTTTGTCTATTTAACTTATGTTAATTCCCTTGAATCTTATTTGTTTTTTATGGTCCTTTTATGACGTATGTTTGCCTCCACAATCACTTGCCAATGTCTCTTTATCACATTCTTTATATTCCTAAACACTACTGCATTTACCATATGTCATACTATTTCTACAATATTTGGAATATTGTAGAAATATTTGGAAACATATCTGGACATTGGCCATCTAATTAACACATGGGCGGGGTTTGTATATACCTCGTCACCCAAATGTATTGTAACAGAGAATCACACATTCTGGTAATTCTTAGGAGCCGTCTTGCCAAGGAGGTGGACAGATCACTGTTGAGGTTTCTTTTCCCAAGCCTTGGTCGCACTCATGTCTTGAAAAGTCGCTACAAATTCCCTCTCTACCTCTACATCACTCTTTTGCTTGATCCCATGCTTTGCCTTGTGACGTTTATCAAAATCCTACAGAAGTTTCTGAGTTTGTAGAAATGTCCTTGGTTTCTTCACCCATTTCTCTGACAAGTAGTCTTCCTCCTGCGACATGTTTCATCATTTGAATATTTCCCATCTTTCTAGAAGCTTACTCTGCTATTAGCATAGGTTGTAAAATCTTTGTGTGGCTTCTCTAACTTGATTGAAGTTAACCATGGCTGTTCCCATTCCATGCGCACATCTTCCTGTGTGCTCTATGGAGTGTGTTGGCCTGTTTCATGTGTTCCTTTCAGCTTTTTCAGTCCCTGTCCAGGCTGCGTTTCCATGGGGGATCTACTCCTTCCACTCAAAGGTTTACCCACTTCTTTCCATGTCTCTCTTCTACGAGGCATACAATTCTGTGTGTTTGTAAGCTCCTTCTTCCCCTTTTCACTTGCCATGCATTTGACTATCATTTTTTTTAATGCGTATGACCTATTATTTTCTTTTTTGGCAGAATTGGTGTCATTTGTGTCATCTATTTGGTAATGTATTGCTAACAGATAGGAGAAGAGATGAGGGGTTTTAGAGGCAGGATATTTTGTCGTTTAGCAACTGGCAATGCTTGCAGCATGAATTCAACAAAATACAATATGTTATATTTCAATCTGTTTCCACCATCTTAACCAATGAGATGTTGTTTGACAAAATATGCACCAATCATGAGTGATTTAAGATACACAGATACCTTCAAAGCTGTGGCCAGCGTAGTGAGGAATCCACATGAAACATTGCCAAAAATGTATAGACTCCACTTTGAATCTGTGCAAAGTGTGTGTAGTTTTGTCAAGAGGAGAGAAAGTTGTAGGAGGAGTCCCAAAACTTTTGAAATCCAGATAGACATGGATTTGCACCAAACCCGCACAAGGAGAAGCTGTCTGGTCCTAAAAGCGTGCTTTTTCAAATTTGGTGTTAATCCATCCAGTAGATTCTTTTAAAACTACCAGAATTTAGGGAAAAAATCATTAGTGTTATCTCCATCCAGTCCGTGGACTAACTTCCTGGTTCAGTGTCTGCAAATGCCTCTCAGCCAATCATGGATATGCCTAACGTGAGGACAACGTACACACCCGAGTCAATTAAAAACATGAGGTGCGTCAAAACTTTTGAAATGGATGCCATGAAGAATTTGCAAACTTGTTGTTTTTATGAAATTTGATGGACTTTTGCACTGAATAAAGTTGTATTGATTTGCTAACTGTGCCTTAGTACATGAACATTGCAGTAAACACATATTCAAAAACATAACATTACACTTGTCAATCAAATGAAACAATCTCTAGGGAGGTGAGGGGAGATTAGAATGGGATGAGATATGTCCAACAAAAGGAAAAAATCAGGTATTTGTTCTTCTTCGATGTCCGCAAACATCTCATATGTTCGGGGACATTGCTGTGATGTTCACGAACTTGACACAAATGTTCAAGGACATCCATGCAAATGTGTGCATTACAGAGTAGGTGAAGAGCAGTTTTTGGACGGCTTATAACTTTGGCACCTTTCAACAAAACTGCATGAACTAGCAACAAAAATACAGAACCATCCTTGAATGTTTGTGCAAAGTTTGAAGGGATTTTTTCAAGAGGGGGGAAAATTGTAGGGGGGTCCCAAAACATTCGAAATCAGGACAGGCTTAAATGGGGAAACAGATTCTGCTCACAGCTACAGTTCGAAGTGTTGCACAAGTTTGCAGCAAACATGTGAGAAGAGCATCGGCAAGGACCCAAAAGCATACTATTGAAAATCTCTCATGTGTCTTATTGTTTTATTGTTTCACAATTGTCAATCTGTAGGTACAAAAAATAGTGATATAACTTTCGTGCCTGGGCAGTGGGCCTGGCTCCTGGCAAGGACACATGTCTACTCTGATTTGATTATTCAGGCCTGCAGCATGACTGAAGCTCTTGCCCCATGGATTATGGACACTGGCCATGGGTGTAAGCCACGAACACTGGCCATATTCACATTATAGGTTTGTTGTGGCCACTGATAAGGTTTTGAGGTGGGAGTATTTTACACAATGGTTTAATAGATTGGAAAGTAAATTGTAAGAGTAAACCTAATTTGCATCAGCAAGAGTTTAAAATATGGAACATGCAAACAGAACATTACTAACTTCAAAATGAACAGGACCCATAACCAAAATCGTTGTTTATCAAAGATGTCTGGCTTCAAACATCACATAGATGCATCTTGACGATAAATGCACAAAGCACATGAACTTCAAAAATACTTTTGTGCAATACAAGCATGCATTCACTGAAAGAACATCATCCATTTTTTAAAAGGATACTTCCCAATTGTAATAACGTTGTCCAACTTATTACTGCAGTTATCCTAAGATGCAGGGAAAATAAATATGCATACATTATGATCTGCTCCATGAGCATTTACAGACACAAAACACAGAAGTTGAACAGAAATAACCCTTTACTCACCTCACTGTGTGCTGTTTCTGACCGAAGCTCCTTCATGGGCTGCAATTCCATCCATGCACATGAGAATCAGAAGTTGTGTTCTGGTTTCTCTCAAGTCACCTGCCCTTTGCATTGAACTCTGTTCTCAACTTAACTGTAAATGTTGCGCACAGAAAGACAAAAGGTGTCGTATTTATAAGATTTGAATGCACAAAAAAGGCTTGGTACATCACTTATTTGGTGCCCTGAGTGCATCCACATTTTTTGTGGAAACGGGGAAACCCTGTGTTTTTTTGTTTTGTGGTTGGGCCAGTCCTCCTATTCTGTACATAGGCCTCACCCCATGATCCCTGTTTTCTTGTATTCATTCTTTTCAAGTGACGTCTGTTGTCTTTATTGTGGCTTCCTCTTCACTGTTATGCCATTGCTTCCTGCCCCCTAAACCTGCCTACATGCGCCTATGACCACAGAGACAGTGGTTGTGAAAAAATGCTTGTGGGATCTGTATTGATTGCGGAAAGATGGACGGCTATGTGGCTCACAGCAGCTGTTTTTCAGTTTAGTAAGTGTAAATGATGTGTGTGAATTATGCATGAATGTGTACATTCGGCACAGGTAAAATGCTATTAGAGTCAAGTTCGTATTTTCCGAAGTGCGTGCAAGTAGGTTAATTGAGGGCAATGCACATTCTGTAAACTGTGGGCTTATTCAGAAAGATGTCAGATATGGTTTTGGCACGCACTTGCGCGATCTGAATGACACCTGGCCTAGTAGGATCATTGTCTCTGTCTTCCCTCTGTTTCCTCTCCCTTGCCTCGTCGCGCCTTGAAACACTTGTGTATAGGCGCGTTATAAATGCCATATCATATCATATCACGCTTATGGTTTTTTTTCCAATGGGTTTCGTGTAAACTGTGCAGTCGGTGCGCAAAACTGCTTCACTAGGTATGAGATTCCACCAGATAATTAAGACGGTTCACGTATATAAAAATATTGTTTTATCAATGGGAAAACGTAAAATCAAGCGTTCCTATTAGTATTGCCATACTAATGCCAAATGCACTCACTGTGCAATGCACATACACCCACATCCACACACACACACGTGCGCACGCACACACACACAGTTACAGATCTGTGATGTCTTACTTAGTGAAGTATTCACAACATACCATGGTCTACATATACAAATTTATAAATAATGTGCAATGTTAATTGCGCACACCTAAACCCATACCTTTTATGAACAGGCCTGTGTGAAGGGGCATATTTTCGAAGTCACAGTGACTCATTGATGCATCTTCTTAGGGAGAGCGGATCACCTGCGTGGAGGAGTTGCAGTGAATGGTGTGACTTTCCTTTCAAGAAGTAGGGGTTGGTGTCGCCAAAGCCTGTGGACGGGGATCCCTGAGGAAAGGTGTGGCTGGGTAAAAATGCTTAAGGGTTTAATCACGCCCTGTTTCTATGGGTCTTTTCACCTACTCCGGCCTCTGCATCATATTATCCTTAACAATAGTGCAATGAAAAATTCCTGAAAGGCTTTTCATTTAAAAGAACCAATAAGAAACTTTTATTTTCAGTGCATGGGAAATGTTTTCATGTAAATTAAAACAACGATATATTATGAATCCCAAATGTCCAAAATGGTCATACAACAATCATGACATTTTGTAAAAGTGATTTAAAGTGATGTATTCAGGAGCTCCTGGAAGATTGCATCCTCTGTTTGATATGATTGTCTAATCCACTAACCCAGCTCTTCCTGATTTTCTCTGTAATGAATTCAGTTGTATTGTGGTTTCGGATCGACAACATCTACTGAAGAACATGATGAATAAGTTTCCTTTTAATTTACCAAGATGGACACTTTATATGTGTCCTCAAGGGACCCATTTTAGGATTGATAGTGGGTGATATTGAAACAGATTGATGTTCTGCTTCAATACCCTTTCGAACAACAATGCTTGGAAAATATATTATGTTGTATGTAAGTATTCAAGTTGCATTATAACAAATAATTATATAGGTAAACATTATTATTCTGTCAGCTGTCAGCTGCCACTGCCCTGCAGTGATGGCAAACAGCTGGGAATCAAGAATGAAGAATAAAACAGAATAACATGAATGTTAATTAATGTTCCATTAGTACACGAATGCACTGAATATTGCCTGCCATGCGGCACATCATGGTTCATTCTTTCTCAAGGTTAACTAACGCAATAAAAGGAATCCCCACCAATACACCCTTTATGCCCCCAGCTATCATTTCCCAAGAATGTTTTAGGTCCCAGGAATGCTATACTTCCCTTTAAAGGCATCACTGTCACCCAATCCCATTAGACTCCACCAGGCCTTCTTCCTGGATGTGGTCAGTGATGCTAAGAAAGAAATTCTACAGCCTCTCCCCACCCTGTCTCCTTGACCTTCCTTCATGCCACTGTCCCTCTCTATGGCTGTGTTTGTACATTCTCATCCATAACTTTCTCTTCATCGCAGCCCCTCCACCACATTGGGATGTGTTCCAGCTCCCTGTCTCCATCCCTCGTCCACCTGAGTCCCACTCGTTCTCTTCACATTCCTTCTCCCTGCCCAGCTCCTAATCTCTGTCTGTACCACTCTCCTCTCTGTCCCCATGCACCAATCTTCACATACCCTGACAACTAAAGCAGTGGTATGACTCCCAGGAACACCCCTTGACTACCTTGTGTCATGTCCCACAGAATTTCGTTTCTAGGGCATTTCTACATACCGCCTTCTAAGATATATAAGTATGTTATCTGCTTTCTCGACATATCTCAATGACATGCAGACATCATTCTACACTCTGCACTATATGAAAGTTCTCCAACCAAATTGAAGTTTATGTTATGCCTCGGATATATTGATATTACTATGACTAACCTTAATAATATAACAGCCCTGATCAGGATGCAATTAATAGTATACTAAAGTCAATATTGCCCAATGAGGAGGTCAATCTGAGGTAAGAATGCAATGTGAAAATCGTCAATAAATTCTGAGATGAATGCAAGAGGCAAATATATCACCAGTTAACACATTTCTGGGAGTTATGAAAATAAAAATTGCAGAATTAACTACGAGGGTTGCCCATCAGTCTAATAGACCTGTCACTTGTTCACTAGACTTGTTATTCAAATTACAGTGGGATGCATCTTGACGGACAAAGATGATTCAAAGGTTTGGACCAAATATGGACCAGATCAAGTTTCATCAAAAACGCCTTATCTCCACCATGTCTAAAAAGCAAGCTATCAAACAAAAATCATGGACCCTAATTTTCATATTAGAACAGACAAACAAAATAGTTTAAAATTCTCCTTTTTGTATTACATATACTTCTTTTGGCAGAGAAGACGCCTGTTCACTTGCAGTACATAGGTCATCATTTGCTATTTACATTGGTTTGCATGAAGAGTCTAGACACAGGATGACAGGTGTTTTGTGCTGCGCTGGCTCTCTTAAGGCTGTACTCTAATGTGATCATGTTTGTTTCTCTCAATGTTTCATTCTAGAGGCTTATTATCTGTTTGTTAAGGTTCAAACAAACACTATTCCTAAGACAGCACTTCCAATGCTGTTCATTATCATTATTTTTATATGTGCACAAGTAAATTAAAATGTGAGCTTTGAAAATATATGTAGTGAAAAAGAAAAAAACATTAGAGGAGTGCCTAACAAGGATGTTTGTAATTCATAATGTAAAGAAACATTAAAAAGCAGATGTGCCAAATCAATTGGTTTTTGGTACAACAAATACCTGATATTTTAGTGAGCCACACTTTGCATCAAATTTATGAAAGTTCAACTGGAGTTTTACTGCTCGTGCTCGTCATAATGACTACAAAATGGTAAAAACAGAAGGTGGGGACCATCATAAAAAGCATAATAAATAAAAAAATACAGTGTAGAGCCGATTTAGAGCATAAGGGAAAGAAACCATCACTAAGATAAGTAATGATCCAGATATACCTGTGAAAGAAGTGGATAGATGTGAAAACAACAATTGCGAAAACAGTTGTCTGCATAAAAGAAGCACATCTCCAACTTGGAGATTCTGATTTCTGTACCAAGATAAAAGAGGTTTGATAGATTCTTTAAAACAAAATCTCTGGAAGGAACATGGATAGTTATGCCCTGATGAGTACAAGTACATTTTCATCCATAATCCCAAAATGGCAACTTTGAATTTCTTGCCAAGGGTGCACAAGGGTGGAACATGTGTAGACCAATCATTAGTGGATTTGTGATGTCATCTTTGATGTCCTGGGTGTTAGTCTTAACACTGCACTGTGGTGGCGTGAGTTATGTTTGTTTAGCGTACGATAACTGGTGAATTTCTGGGGGGTTTCGGTTTTACTTGTAACCATAAATTCCTTTAACAATGTGTTTTCACTGAATTTCATAGGTTTTTACCAGTGCACCCTAATGTGCTACAACTTCCTAATATCATACTTAACCCCAATATATCAGCATTTTCAGCCAATCTAGAAAGTTTAAAGTATAAACATGCCATTCTCCACCTCCTAGCAACATTTTTAACACTTCTATAAACTTTCTGCAACACACAGCATGATGACGTGTTCACGAACGGGTCGGCGCTTCACGGACGGTTCCATGTTTTGCAGACAGTTCGAAACTGCATTTTCAGCTGATCTAGGAAGTTTCAAGCTACAATGTACCCTTGCACAGCCCCTGCATCTATTCTTAATGATTTTCCATCTCCAATTCAGAAGAGACACATGCTTGGAAGAATATTAGCACAAATGCTATGTAACTTCAAACATGGCATCAGCCATGGTCATCCCTCCTCCCCAGGAGCCACCACCACCAACACAACCACCACCTCCAGCTGGAGGGCCTGGACAAGGGAAAAAAGCACCATGATGCAGAAAAGAAACAAGAGGACCAGGAAGATGAGATAGAGGAAAGGCCAGCCTCCAGCACCCAGAGAAAATCATGGGTGTGGCAGTTTTTTACAACCATTGGGGATGTACCGAAGGTTAAGGCTACAAAGGTTAAATGCACTGAGTGCAACGTTGTACTCAGTCGCAGACAACCTGGGCAGTACTCCTATGGGACCACCTCCATGCGTTGTTACACCAAATCCAACGGCCAGGATGCACTCAGAAAGGCTGTTCCTTTCTCAGGAAGCTGAAGGCTGTTTTCCTCTACCTCATCTTCCTCAACCACTACTGCCACCACACAGGCCACTCCTATGGGGTAGAAGATCCCACCATCAACCTTGTAAGCCATAAAAAGCCTGTTGATCCATATCTTTCAAAGACAAGACTACTCTGTATATACTGCAACACACCACTCTGCAGGGGCCCAGTTCCAAAGTGCTTTCAAGGCTGCAATCAAAGAGCATGAGAAACACTGCCCCCTAACTTACATTTAATGCATGCCCAACATCTTGCCCTATGCACCTGCCCATCCATATCAGTGTTTGGTGCCCCTTCCCTCATTTCCTTCCGCCACCTTACTTACTGGCCTCTACTACTACTACAAAAAATAAATAGAAAAACATCAAAAAAAGATTCCTTTAGGAACCACTTTTCACACTTAAAAAATAGAACTACAAAAAATAATCTTATGGTCTCCATCTACTTTACATTTCTCAGTAAAGTAGTTAGACTCAATAAGATTCCCTAACATTTCCATTAGCAATTCATGTTATGCTAATGGGAATAAAGGCAAATTGTATACTAGAGAAAAAGATAAAAATACAGAAACTATTTTCTGTCCCAAACACTTTTCTCTAGCATACAATAAACACCATAATTCATGGATCGTCATGACTAAAAATGCTCTCGGCAGTCCCCTTTCCAGGTGATGCAGCTTATTTGAAATCTTCGAATAGGGTTTCCATAGTAATGACCATTTTTCTTGAAAGGCCTCTACAGAGTGCATGATGGTCTCTTTCATTAGGAGCTGGTGTTCCTAGGATACTTGGAATCAGGATTTCCCAGCTTCTGCTTGTTAGGCTGAGCACCGTAAGCCATGAGAACCCCCCCCCCGCCCACTTGGCCCTCGAACCACTGTGGTGCCACCAGCTAATAAATCCTACCTACACCTCAGCCAGCTTGTGGACCACTCCCAGATCCCTGTAAGCAATGGCTGCATTAGTCGCACATACTAAGTTGACTCCTCGTCATGTGATACTTTACATAAGACCTGTCTGAGGAAGTCAGCAGCACTACATAGTTTCAGGGGGTGGTGCTACCCTTCATGGGAGAGAACAACATTCTCACCCAAAGACTGATTACCAGATTCTTAGAGTACTATCACAACTTCCCACACCAATGATACCCAACCACCAGCATTTGCATATATCTCTAAATGCTGAAATGACACTGATGTATTTACAGTCTGTCTTCTGTCTTATGCTGTTTCCGTTTACTGTTTCTACCTCCTTCCCCACCAAATGCAGGTTTAATGTATATCTGTACAGTATGACTGTGTAAAGCACTCCACAATGGCACTTCTCAATCAATCAATATGCCATTTGTCCAGTCTTTTAAAACACTTTTCATTTTCAATAAATACCAAATCAAATGAATATGGTATATTTGCCCTTCCCCTGTCTTGATCTTTATGATGGCGTGCTACCCAGCCGCGCGCGTCATGACTGGTGGGCCTTAAGCTGGCCACATCATACCTAAGTCTGCCTTTTGTCTCTGTTGGCCACCACCCCAAAGTCTATACTTCATTATAATAGTTTTTGTGTCACATGTGATTGATGTTTTCGTTACCCATTTTCACAGGTGGGTTTCCCATGCAAAGAAGACATTACCAAGTGTCGGTATGCGCACGATCCCATTACAAAACATACATCAGATAATTGACAGGGAGCTTTACCGAACCAACCCCTCCGCCTCTCGCACTTTCCAAAGCTCGCGGGGAACTGAATATAAACATTCATACTCCCTGGCATGGCTCCTTTTTAGGGGTACAAACAAAGACTGCTAAAGACAGGCTTCGTGTTCCCGTGCAGAGTGACTTCAGTGAAGCTGGTCCATCATTCGTGGTCATGTGTGAGGGGCTTGCACGAAGTGAGGAGCCATCAATCACACTACCCTTCCTTT
Organism: Ambystoma mexicanum; assembly: GCF_040938575.1. NCBI lineage: Eukaryota > Metazoa > Chordata > Amphibia > Caudata > Ambystomatidae > Ambystoma > Ambystoma mexicanum. The sequence continues at coordinate 1,002,052,788 of NC_090928.1, forward strand.
GTAAGTGCAGCCAGCACCCAGGCAGCCTGCAGCACACCCTGAGCCTGCAGGTGATTGCATGCTGACACCGCAAACAGAGAAAACGGTTCTGCAAGACAGCACAGAGCAAGACTCTGCACTAGGTCCAGATGCATTTCACACGCATCTAGCATCATGTTCTTCTACCTGCTGGATGCTCGATGGACTGGCCGCATCTGTATAGTCCATTCCCACTTTGCTGCATCTCCTACAAGGCTGCTGTCCATGGGCAGCCACTCTGTTTGGTTAATAAACGGGGCATCTCAGAGAGTAATGTCTATATTCAGAGCAAAAACGAATTAAGAATGAATAGCATTAAAGATATCTCAAACAATCGTTTTCTGCTAACGCATTTTGTTCTTGCTATTTCCTTTTCCTTGCACTTGTCTGGCGTAGAATATTCCGTCGTTTTGGTGCACGTTTTGCTGCTAAAATCGTGCACTACAAGCTCTCCTCAGTATTTGATAGAGCCATAGTAATTTTATTACAATGAAAGTATACTTTTCATATTATTTTTTCCTTCTTTGTTTCGAAAAGCTCCCACATAGAAAAGTCAATTTTATAGTGGATGTTCTTAAAAACTTTTTTTTTAATATATATTTAATATTTTTCATTCTAGTCAGGACCCGAAATATGAACGTGTTAAATGGAACACGTGCATTGTCATGTTTTAACAAGAGACTGCAGCCATTTCAACCTTTTTTTCTTCAAATGTATATATTAGTTGCAAATATCTAAAAGTATTTACATTTTTAAAATAGCTTGAAAGTGTGATTCCCGGATGTAATACAGAAGAGAAAAATAATCTTGTTTGGATATTTGTTTTTTACACCCTCTATCTTTTTAATTTTTCGTAGTGGCGGCACCTGACTTGCTGGATCCTAAATCTGCCACTCACAACTCGAAGCCCAGGCTTTCCTTTTCCACCAAGCCCATAGTGCTGTCGACTTTCGAAGACAGCGATATAGCAGCCAGTGTCATGAGATGGAAAACGGTGTCCACGATATTCCTGGTGGTGGTGCTGTACCTCATCATCGGAGCCACTGTCTTCAAAGCACTGGAGCAGCCGCATGAAAGCTCGCAGAGGACCACCATCTTGATTCAGAAGCACAGCTTTGTGTCTGAGCATGCGTGCGTCAACACTACGGAACTTGAACAACTCATTCAGGTAATGATGCAAACAAAATGGCGGATTAGGCATCTGCATATTTGTCTCTTTTATGAATGAAAGCGCAGCACATACACAAATGCGTGCTAAAAATGGTATGATAAAATCAAACTAAAGGACAAATTAGTATTATGTAAGGATGTGTTGGATTACTTTGGCATCTCTCCATGGCTAGATGATTGTCTGCCATATGTGACTCACTACCCCTTGTTGGAACATTTCCTTAGAGTTGCTGGTCACTTTACGTATAACTGTATATGCTTTGAATGTTTTCCATTTAAAAACATGAGACGCAACAGCTACACCTTAACACTGTCATTTACTGGTGTATCAGTGTAAGATGACAAGGTGTAGAGGTATCGCGAGAGCCCCGCTCTCGCGAGATCTCGCTTGCGCGATCAGCTCCGCCCCCGCGCGCTACGCGCGATTACGGGACGAGCTGAGGACGCGGAGAGCAGCGTCTTCCCGGCTCCTCCGAGCACGGGAGTTATTTCACGAGTTTTGCCGCGGATTAAAGCCACGGCACCCAAACCCCTGTTGGCCACGTTTGGCCCAGTTAATCCTGGACATTATCTATGCTTCAGTGATCCAGACATGCTGGAAATAAAGTCCTGGTGAAAAACCTGCCTGGCTCCTGTCTTCCTTCAGGCACCATTATACAACATAAATTGGCGACGAGGATCACCACAAGAACCGCGCAGAAACATGCAGGGAGCCACACCGCCACCACCCTTTCTACAGACATCAGGTAGGCCTGCCATTCCTTGGCCACAATGGCAGCCCCTGTTCACGACCTACGTGGAGGCAATGGGTGGATCTGGATTCTCAGCAGTGAGACGCAGGGCCATGTTACTTAACGCCTTAGGGGTGGAAGGGCAAAGAATTTTCGAGGGCCTTACCCCGATACCAGTAGATGACGTCAATGACGATGTGTTCATGGAGGCCGTTAGAAGAATCATTAAGAGGTTCGCCAGCAAAGAGAACACTGTACTCCATAGAATAAGGTTTTACACTCGGAAACAGGAGCAGTCCGAACCCGTCGATGACTACGTCACGAAGTTAAGGGAACTAGCAGCCCTGTGTAACTTCGGTACCAACGCGGAAAACCGCATATGCGACATGCTAATCGTCCATACCAACAGTCGCAAAGTCCAGGATAAGTTCATCCTCGAAAAAGAGTTACAGTTAGAAAAAGCCGTGGAAATTGCCAGAGCGGTACAGGAAACCGCGGGGAGAAGGAAAGAGTTTACAGGGGCCCAAGTCCCCACTGAAATACAAGCAGTTGGATTCCGTCCAAGAAAGGAAAAATCTACACTAGACACGAGAGAGTCAAGAAACAGCAAGAGAGAACCCCTCAAGTGTCATAGGTGCTCCAGCACCAAACACCTGGCATATGACAGAGAGTGCCCAGCCAGAGACAAGGAGTGTTCAATCTGCAAACGCATAGGACACTTCTCGATAGTGTGTCGATGGAGAAACAAGAAGGCCGCGAGCCTCACCACAGACCACGCAAAGGAAAGGGAATCCTCGTCAGATGAGGAGGGGAGACCCACGGTCATAATGGTGAACAGCACCCGAGCCAGGAGAGAGAAGCCTCACTGCATCATCAGAATCGATGGAAGAGAGACTCGGGTTATGGCAGATTCCGGGTCGGACCTCACCATCCTACCCCTTCAGACATATAAAGACATGGTGGGTAAAGAGAAAGTGGAAGTGCTCACCACACGACACAAGCCCACGGTGTTTGGCGGGGCCTCAGTCGAACTTTTAGGGTATATCAACGGAAAAGTCGAATTCAAAGGAAGGGAAACCATCACCAGAGTCTACTTCAGCCATGAAGGGCCTGCAGTATTGGGCTGGGATGATCAAGACAAGTTAAAAATCAGACTGGATCCCAGCACAGAAGATCAAGTCCTATCAGTCCATACGAGGAATGAATCTGTTGTCAAGAGCGATTACCCAACACTTTTCTCGGAGGAGCCGGGGCACATTAAAAGTTTCATTCACAAGATCGTGCTCAAAAGAAATGCCGTCCCTGTCAAGCACCGGGTGAGACCAGTACCGGCCACAGCAAGGGACACCCTGAGGCAACAGCTGGACAAAATGAAGATGGAAGGAGTGATAGAAGAGATTGAAGCGTCCGAATGGCTGAGCCCAGTCGTCCTGATAAAGAAACCCCACTCACAGGAATTAAGGGTGTGCATAGACCTGCGCAGCCTAAATTTAGAAGTCATCACGGACAACTACCCGCTCCCAAGCATAAACGAACTCATATTATTAATGAAAGAGGCCAAAATATTCTCAAAGCTTGATATGAGAAATGCATATCATCAGATACAGCTCCATGAAGAGTCGAAACCACTTACCGCATTTATCACGCCCTTTGGCACGTTTCAATTCACTAAAATGCCTTTCGGGTTGTCGTCGGCTGCGTCGGCCTTTCAGCGCATGATGGACGTCCTACTCAGGAAAGTCGAAAATGTAGTATATTTTCAGGATGACATATTGGTTTATGCAAAGGACAAGCAGACGCATGATACCACCCTCAAAGTGGTTCTCAACAAACTACAAGATGCAGGAGTGCGTTTACGTCACGAGAAATGCTCGTTTGGAGTAAAAGAAGTGGAATATCTGGGGTACAAAATTTCGGAAAAGGGGATCAGCCCGAAAGAAAATCTGATGCAAGCCATCACCAAAGCTCCTGAACCAGCCACCAAAGAAGAGGTGAGGTCTTTTCTGGGATTGGCTGAATATTACGCGAAATTTATACCAAAGTTTTCAGAAACCACGTCACCCCTACGCGATCTACTCAAAAAGGGGACAGAATTTTCTTGAAGGGAACCTCAGAAGAGGGCGATGGACACCATAAAGCAACACATCATGAAAGCTCCATGTCTGCAACCCTTTAACCCAGAGTGGGATACGGTCATTACCACCGACGCCAGTGCATACGGATTAGGAGCAGTGCTAACGCAGAGGAGAGGTGACACCGAACATGTGGTGGCCTTCGCGTCGAAGGCACTATCAGAGGCGGAACGGAATTACTCAACGATTGAAAAGGAAATGCTAGCATGCGCATGGGCAGTCGAACATTTTAGAACGTATGTGTGGGGCACAAAGTTCAAGCTGGTAACAGATCACAAGCCGCTCATCCACATGCTCAGCCCGGGAGGCACCAAAACATCCACGCCCAGGCTAGCTCGCATTGCAGCAAAACTACAAGAATACACATTCGAAATCCATCACATATCAGGATGGAAAAACTCGCAAGCCGACTGCATGTCGAGACTGCCAGAGAACAAGGAAAGGGCTACCACATTCCTACATGGGGAATGCATAGTCGCATCCATATCAGACATAAGGGCCCCAGATTACCTGGAACTCAGTGAAAGACACTGGGAAGAAGAAGACGGGAAGGACCCAATCATGGCCAAGATACGCAATTGGATCAAAGAAGGCTGGCCCAATGAGAAAATGCTGCCGGAGGGCATGAGAGCATATTGGAAGGTGCAAGATGAGTTGTCGGAAACGGAGGGAAAAATAATATGAAAGTATACTTTCATCCCCCCCACAGGAATGAGGCGCACCATACTCTGCAGGGCCCACGCGGGGCACCTCGGGAACACGATGACTCGCCGCAGGGTGAGAGAAGCTTACTGGTGGCCGTCCATGGACCAGGAAATACGCGCCATGATAGAGCGCTGCCATGAATGCCTAAACAGTGACAAAAGACTTAACGTCCGACAAGCGCCTCTCATTCCCACGGAGATACCAGAAGCGGTATGGTCCAAAGTGGGCATTGACTTCATAGGGCCCCTGGAGGCGATGGAAACGGAACATAAATATGGCATAGTGCTGGTCGACTACTTATCTAAGTGGGTCGAAGCCGAGTTTGTCCCGAACATAACCACAGAGACGGTCATAGAGGTACTCACTGAAATATTCCAAAGGGAAGGCCTCCCCAAAGAAGTCGTCACAGACAATGGTGTGCAACTAGTATCCAAAGATATGGAAGCATTTTTGAGAAAGAACCACATCAAACAAAAGAAAGCGGCCTTGTATCACCCCCAAGCAAATGGACTGGTGGAGAGGGCGAACAGGTTCATAAAAGGGGCCATCCAACTGGCAACAGCGTCAGGAATGAACCCCCTCAAAACTGCCAAAGAAGCCATAGCGGCTCACAGGCTTACGCCAAATGGAATTACTCAAATATCCCCATTCAAAATGTTGAGAGGGAGGAGTGCGGCATCCACCCTCATTCCTCCATGGCTGGCGAAAGTAAGGGAAGATGAAGCAGTTGACATGACTGAAGTAGTATGGCGCATGGAGAGAAACAAGAAACGCATGAAAGCGTGGAGTGATGAAAGAAGAAGGACGAAGCAAGCGCCCAACATAAGAGAAGGGGACTGGGTCAAAATCAAACTGCCAAGAAAGGACCAAGCCACGGGATCCCGTTACAGCAGGCCCATAAAAGTAACTCACCAAGGGACCTATCACGTCCGCACGGAAGACGGGCGCTCGTGGAACTTGGAAAGGGTAGCATTATACCAGAGAAGGCAAGAAGAAGCGAGGACCCAAGAGACACCCCACTTAGAAACCGAAAGAGATAATTGGAGAAACGATGTGCCATTTTTCCTCAGGTGCTGGAGATACATTTATTGAAAGAATTTCCTCCAAATCTTCCACAAAGAGCTGCCCCTTGAGTGCTGCCCGACCTCTGACATTCCCCATAAACCCTCCCTGCAATCCCCCTGATTTTCCGCCTGAGACAGGTGTGAATGGTAGAGCAGAAACAGAAAGCAGACTTCCTCAAACGTAGGTTGGGCAGTACCAGCAATTCGGTGTTTCCCACCAAGGGCTCAGAACGAAATCAGAGGCAACTAAACTTTCCTTTCATTGTCGATAATACCCTAAACCCTAAGGGAAAAACAATCATTTAGTTATGTTTTTTCATGGTTTAATTTTTTTATTGTCATGTTAATACTTAAAAATATGTACATGTCTTTAAAAAAACATTCGCATATGACAATATTTCCTGAGTTAATCACATCACCCACAATTCTCCACAAGAGTAATGTTGCGAAAGCCGTTGGGGATGCCTATAGATAAATACAATCCACGCCTCTTGCGCCATGTCCTCATGAGTATTTTTGCTGAACACTGAGGAGATGTGACATTTTCTGCATTGCTTTTGATGGCACTGTTTGCTAAGCAGAGCTCAGGAGAGCTTGCCCAGTGCCAGGAATGACTTCTAAGCACCACAGAGAGATCCATTCTGTTGTTACTGAGACATCTGCAATCCCATGTCGGCTTCACAAAATACACCAATCGCAGTGAGAGGGGAAAACCTTATGTGGAAACATTTTCTCTGGTGATCTGTGTTTTCAAGATGAACTGCATTTTCAGTGGCATAGCACAACGTGACACAGGGCCCTGCAACATTTCGTGGACAAATGTTGAGCCCACTGCCCAGTGATACACAAAGACCTTTGGAGTCATTACAAGGTTACCGGAATCCTGCCTGTATCGGAAACTGACCTACAATTTCCACGGCCTGATATCCCTGAATTTCTGGGAAATTACAGTTGGCGGAAAGGGCGGTTTTCCCCATTCCATGTAGTCCTATAATGCTGGTGTTACCGGTATCGGTATTACCGGTGCCAGTAATACCGGGAGAATTTTGCCGATGGGGGCCTGATTTACCGCCAGCTCTTGGCTGGAGATAAACCAGTGACCTCCACTGGACAATCTGTAGTTTGACCGTGTGGTAAAAATGCTGGTAATGGAGTTCCCGCCACTTTTACTGGCAATTTTACTGCACTGCCAAACTTGTAATGACCCCCTTTGACCCGGGAAAAGGGGGCCCTGAGCGTCTTCACCACCTGTGCCACAGTGTGCAATAGTGTCTCTGGGCAACTGAAAACAGGTTTATTATGGAAATCCTCGTGACTATGTGATCACATCTGTTAGTATTGTGCACTCTCATAGCGAGCAATTTATGCAAGTTAGTTTCACAGTTTTAAAATGTGCTATGATTCGAGGAGAAAGTGTACATGTTAAGATTGCGATGTTTACAAATGAACCTCTGTGGAGAAAAGTGCCCCACTGCGACGGCAAATGTAAGTGCTGATGAGTATGTGCTGTTTGGCCACGCTTAAAAACAACATTGCACGTTTCTATGTGAAAGTAGTTTTTACGGGACGCTTATCTACAAACATGCATCCACATCACAAATGGCGTGAAGAACCACGTGTACCATACTGCTTGGTTAATTTATAAGTGATCTTCTTCATGGTATGTTGATGTAACCTGATTTTCGTTTATGAAATATGTGTTTAGGTGTGTTGACCATGGCCATTGCTCGGCCTCCTTGAATTCCATTCAAGAGCAAGCCATCAAGTTGTGTTTGTTTTCCTTGGAATCCTGGGACTTGTAGTTTTGTCTTTTCCATTAAAGGTTTACAAGCCCAAATTCAACGAGAAAAGGGAACCAGGTGGCTTGTTCACTCATTGAAGGGGGACACTTGAGAGCTATGTAAAAAGATGCAGTACCTTCTATTAGGCTCCATACTAGTTGTAGATGCACAGAACATTTTCTGGCAGGGCATCTTTTACTGAATCATGATTGCCGCTGTCAGCCAATCCACCTGTTATGATGTGGCACTTGGCGCATGCGCTTCAACTCAACCCATGTAAGACATGATTCTAGCTGTGCACTCCTTCAGCATGCCATGGCACAGACTTAGGGCCTGCTTGACTTCAGAATCATTTTGCACGAACAAAATACAACGGGCGCTTTTTCCGCTTATGTCTGCACTCAAAGTACGCGTGCATGGTGAGTCACCAAGAATCCAATGTGACCAGTGCGTAATTATCACCTACACAGATTGCACATGCAAATGCATCCCAATTCACAAAAAAACTGAGCAAATCCTTGCAGAGACATTTCACAGGGAAAGGTGAAAACGGACACAACATGATTACACATTTTAATTGGTGTTAAACAGTAGGAGAAGTAAATCATTTTCAGCTAAAGATGATACAATATGGCTCGTTCATCCAAGCAGATTTTTCCAGGCGCCCAATTTCATTTACGCCAGCTTGAAACATGGGAAAATTGCGGCCACCGAAAAAGAGGGAATGGATTGGTCTATTTTTGAGAAACAGGAAGCACTACCAGAGTTGGAAGATGAGTCCCTTATTTGCATTGCCTGACTATGGCCTTGCTCCAGCACTCCCATTTTGCATATGCAAATGAACTGTAGTTGTGCAGAAATTATGAAATTATGGCACGGTCTACACACCTGCACTTTCAATGAGAGCCTCACAGACAGTATTTGTTTGTGAATCAGGCTAGTTTTGCCGGTTGAACTTTGCTGCCAATAATTCATTTGTGGCTGCAAAATTGCTTTGTGAATGCAGCCCACGCTTTCTCCAAAAGCAAATGCAAATTCAGTGTTTGTAATACCTTTGAAGGATAGATTGCCCTATTGCAGCGCGTACACAACAACTTCCTGGTCATAAGAAATAATTTGCTATGCCTAAAAACAACTTAAATTCTGTAGGAAAGAGGTCTATAGACATGTATCCTTAAACAGGGGTTTACATTAAGTTATGCAGCCTCTGTTAGGATGCCATACCTTCATTTATGTGTGAATCTTGGCAGGCACCACTAAAACAACTGGTGTTACTGTAATGTTACAAGCATTTACCAGAAAAGTCCCAGAATGCATGACTCTATTAACACAAACTCAAGAAACCAATTTGCTTACGAGCAGAACTATAGTTAAATCTGTTGCGGAAAACCATTTAAAAAATGTACATCACTAACCCACAAGTGCATTTATATATATATATGTATATATATATATATTTTTACATGGCCACGGTAGTGGCCATGTAGTTATGGTTAAGTTGCTGTTTCCATAGGAAGAGCACTTTTTTGGGCAGCTTATAACGTTGCTCCCCCTGTCAGATTCCTCACCAAACTTTGCAAAAAAGTATATGGGCCACTCTGAATTTTTTGGGAAAGTTTGGAGATGTTTGGGCCAGTGGGGCCAAAGTTATAGGGGGGGTCCTAAACCGTCTTTTTTTCCCAAAGACTGAATGGGGGAAAAACTTTGTGCACGGCTACAGGTGAAACCGCTGGAAGGATTCTGACGAAATCTGCGGCAGGTACAGGGGCTTGGTCTTAGAAAGCGTGCTTTTGTAAATTTGGTAACCATCCGTGCAGTATGTTTCTTTATAATTATCAAAAAGTAGGTCTGAAATAATTAGTGATATCTATGTTCGCTCTGTGGTCACACTTCCCTGTCGGTCGACGAACAAGATACCGATTGGCTAAGGGGCTGGCGTCATGACCGCGGACATGCAACGTCTCTGCCCATTGGCTGCTGCGAGACGTGTTCGTCCTCAGATAGTTTGGATGCGCCCGACATCTTGGATCCACGGAAAGCGGAGCAACAACCAGCGTACACATGCTTTTTTCATGAAAATATTTTGCTGTGTCACAGAGCATTGGGAAAGGTTCAGACAGTAAGACATGGGTGATCAATGCATTTGTTCTTCGGTCGTCATGATGTAATATCTATGGACACCTTGTACGCACTGTAAATGTGGGGTGTAATAACGATAGCACTTCAGTCCATGTAGTGGGCAGGACATTTGTAACACTTGAGTCCATGTACTGGACAGGAAATTTGTAACTATTGAAACCACATGCGTATTGGTAGGCAACATTGAAATTGACAACATGCAGTGAATGCATTATTTTTTCCAATGGCTATTATTATATTCATTAGTACGCCGCCATGGGTGGCACATGCTACGGTGCTTGTCGCCAGGGGCTAGAGTCTTAAACTATGGGTGATCAATGCATTTGTTCTGGTGGTCGGTCGTCATGATGTAATTTGTATGGACATCTTGTATGCACAGTACACTTATACCTACTTAATGACATAGGTTCTATGGCCTCCTTGTACGCACAGAAAATGAGGGGTCCAATAAGGCCAGTATTTGAGCCCGTGCAGTGCCCGTGGGAGTTGTTACATTTGTAAGGACACGTTTGTGTTAGGGAACATTGAAATTGACAACATGCCGTGAATGCATTATTTTTTCCAATGGCTATTATTATATTCATTAGTACGCCGCCATGGATGGCACATGCTACGGTACTTGTGGCCAGGGGCTAGAGTCTTAAAATATGGGTGATCAATGCATTTCTTCTGGGGGTCGGTCGTCATGATGTAATTTGTATGGACATCTTGTACGCACAGTACACTTATACCTACTTAATGACATATGTTCTATGGCCTCCTTGTACGCACAGAAAATGAGGGGCCCAATAAGGCCAGTATTTCAGCCCTTGCAGTGCCTGTGGGAGTTGTTACATTTGTAAGGACACGTGTCGTGTTAGGGAACATTGAATTTGACAACATGCCGTGAATGCATTATTTTTTCCAATGGCCATTATTCTTCACATTTTATTGGCATTTCATACACCAACAATGAAACTGTCAACAGGACAGAACTCCCCCTACCCCCACCTCTCCCTCCCCTTTACTTGTTGCATTTTGATTGGCAAGTTGTGGGGAGTGCGTGCAGTCTTGGGAGCATGGCCGAAGGCCATGCAATAAAGAACAAAGTGGTAAGTAGTAGACTTGGAAGACACTGCACACCCATCCCATGTAAGATCTACATACATACAGCTAGGAGGGAAGCCTCTGGGCAGAGGTGCTGAAGGATAACACACCTATAGAATAACCCCGGCTACCACACATCACCAAGGCAGTTGGGGGGAGACCCTGCACTCTTGGGTGCATGGCTAAAGCCCATGCACGCAAGAATTAAGTCATAAGCAGTGGAGTTACAAGTCAATATGGGTGTGGTGAAATGGGCTAGTTGTGTTGATGCCCTAGTGTCTTACCTTCATGGCTGTAGACGATGGTCCGAAAAGTAAATTTATAAGCAGCTAATTGACAAGGACCATGGTTTCCATATGCAGTGATGGTTGTGGATAGGAACTATACTCCTTGTACCTTCGTTGTAAGGCGTAGGTGGTAGGTTACTCACCAAAGATGGAAGGGCAGCCTACAGACATTACAGCATATTAGTACCATAGATTAGACGTGCAGATTCCCATGTGTTGAAAATGGCTGCCAATATACTTACTCCTTACTTTGTTCAGATTCCACATACTTTTCTTTTATTGGCTATCGTACTTGGCAGAAGTATCACTTTTTCCATTTCTGTGATGAAAGAAAAAGGTGTGTTAGTGTTTGCATTTTGAAAAAATGTACTACATTGCATAATAGACAGTTAACTTTTTTTTTTACCCTCATATTTAGTTTACAAACCAGTGTACTGTGCATTGCGCTCAGTTTCTGTGTTAGCTTTTCTAATCCTTGTGTCTGGGGAAAACAATCCTTGTCGGATTATAAAAACCCTTCATTTCCTATGGTACTAACTACTTCATTTTTTGCTTTCAGTGTTTTCTTCATCTTTCTGATCAATGTTATGTGTGTTGCCTTCCTGCCCATTTTTAACAGTTAGATACCAGTAGACGTATTCTAACTGTGCATTTGTTCCTACAGATTTGTGATATTCATTCATTTGTGTCGTTGTCATATCCTGTTTCCTTTATCTTTCCCATTAATGCTTTCTTTGTTGCCTTCCTGCCGATTTTTAACAACATTTAGATACCTATAGGTGTATTCTACCTGTGCATTTGTTTCCAACAATCTGTGATAATCATTTATTTGTGTCATTATTCCATCCTGTTGGGTAGTAGATACGTGTGGGCGTATTCTAACTGTTTGTAGTCTTTCACAAACTTTGTTGACAATTTTGAAGTACACATTATTTCGTACATTTTGGCTTCAAGAACATTAAATACGCATTTGTTAGGTTAGCTGGCAACCTTTGCTTTAGAGTATTGGTGCTATCATTACATTCAAACCATCCAGAATTCTTTTTAATGTATGCAGTGTAGTGACCTGCATTGGTTGTAGCTCCTGCATGGTAAATTATTCCTACTGTTGTAAAGGTTTTCTTTCCAAGTGACACTTGACCGTGTGTGAATCCAGTCAGTTTGCAGTTGTTTCTGGTGCCATCTGCATTATAACGTAGAAGCATAAGTATTATGTAGGCACTATGTGATTGTATCAGTAAGGTAGAGTGATTGTCTGAATTGCAAATACTACATAATCTGCCATGGTTTGCATTTTGTACAAGTTGCTGAAATGGAATGCTCTCACTATTTGGTATGGAAACATAAACAAATCGCTCATTTGGGATTTCTTCCTGCATCACTTTGTTACAGAGAGTGCATGCATGTTTCCACATGTACGAAATTGGGAAGATTTCATTTACAGGTATGCTTTTGTTTTCCAATACTAATAGTATGTACATTAGACATTCTTGTGGATCTTCATGTGAGTTCATAGTGAATCTCACCATTCCAGCACAGTCGTCCAATTGTTGCCTTACTCCATGAACACTGTATGTGTTGTCAGGATTGCTTGTTGCATTTCTATGCAGCACTAACATTTGCAAACACAAGTGGTCTGTGCTGGGCAGGTAAATATTGTTAACAATTGGTGGCAATTGAAATAGAATATTCATTGCTACATTTTCATAGCAACTTACCCCACTTTAATTTGTAAATTTGAATGGGCCAGCAAGTTCTGTATCTGAGTGCATTTTTCGGTTTTTCTGTTGCTTCTTTGCCGACGTGCCTGGTTTACATTCCCTAAGAGGTTCTTCTATGTTTGCGGCAATTGATGAAACTTTAGCTTCTTTTCTTTTCTTTGCGGAATTTGCTGTTGCGTTCTGTTGCATTTCTGTTTCATTGACTTTTCTTTTACCACGTTTCACTTTATCTGGAACAAGGTATTGTTTCAGATGAGGGGTGTACAGTGAACACAATCTATTGTATTCTAGAATGCAAGGAATATCAGCTTTGACTTTACTTGAATCAAAGTTTATTAGCAATAGACCGTCAAGTGTACGTAAGCGTGATAATGCTACGTAGCTCATGCCTTCCTTAAACACTGTCTTTCCTATATCTATCAATGCTTTCTCTAGGGTAAGACCATGGGATTTATGAATGGTAACTGCATATGCAAGAGTTAGAGAAAATTGCTCTCTACGTACATACATGTCTTTGAAGAGAAGGAATCGAGCAATTGAACGCCCTATCCTTTTCACTTCTGAAACTTTATCAAAGCGAATATTTACAAACTGAATGCTGCTATCATGTGGGTATGATTGAAAGCCAACAACTGTGCCCAGTGCTCCATTAACTAGCCCTTGCTCTACGTCAATGTTACGTTTCAGCATTACTCTACAATTTAATGATAATTCAATATTTTTTCCAAGCCAGCTGTGTTGGAGTTTGAATTTTCTAAACTATTTAGTCTTGTTGTGGCTTGCTCACACATGGGTACTGTCATACCATGTACGTCTAGTTTGTCTGTGGCGCTAATTTCTATTATTGCTTGCATTTCTTTCTTTAACATTGTTTCATTGAATTTGAAACAGCTTGCAAGAGTTGGCATTAAGGCCATACAATTGACATTTTTGTGCGCTATTTCTTCCATAACATCAGTTGCACATTCATTATTGCCATAAAGTGCATGTATATGCCGGTTTTTCAATATATCGTGTGCTTCTTGCGATAATACACCAACTCTAATACTTTTTAAGATGTTGGCATAAGTGAGATCTGCAGATTGCCGCATGTTCTCAGTTAATTCTCTGTATTGGAAATGTTACCAAAGGTTAACATTACCTACGCTACCAACAGTTTTCCGGCAGAGTTTGTGGCCTAAGGTTTTAAAAATCGGTTCCCCTTTCAGTGGTGTCAATTGTAGAAGATCTCCGAAAACAACAGGGTTTTTCCCTGCAAAGAGTTCTTCGTTATTACTTTTAGGTACTTCTTGCAATCTGAGATGAATCAAAGCCAACATTAGGTTGGAGACCATGCTCACTTCATCTATTAGTAGAATTTTCATTTGTTTCAATACTCTACGTAATTCCATTGCAGCTTCTGCAGAAAGTTTGTAGTAGTCTAATTTATTTTGATGCTCTACTGGAAGCAGTAGTAATTGTTGTAAAGTCACACCGCCTATGTTGTAGGCAGCGAAACCTGTGGGGGCTGTTACAACAGCTGACAGTTTTGTGTTTGTCAATTGTTGAAGGAACTTGCTGATAATTTTGATTAAGAATGTTTTCCCTGATCCAGCTTCACCACTGACGTACAGCAGTATAGGTTTGTAATTTTGGCAGGTACATTCTTTATTTTCGTGTTGTACACCATGTACAATTTGTTTTTTTATGTCCTCAAAAATGGTGTGCTGATCGTTGTTAAGTTTTGATTGCTGTACAGTTAAGTCTTCTGTATCTTCATGATACTGATACATGGTGTTTTCTACTTCTGCCATAGCTACTTCAGCCTCATTTGCTATTAGTGGTTGGCCTAATGGTTCTTGGCTTCCTGTTACAAAGGTTGACTACTGTCAGAAGAGTCTTTATCTAGTTTTGCCTGAATTTCTTCTTCCTGTTGCTACTCATTGTGTAACATTGTTTTGTACTGCGTAAAGTTCACATCGGTGATAGTGCTTTAATTTGCTTTGAAAGCATCTTCATAGCACTCATAATTATCTAGTATGTCTTCCTCTTTTCTTTATGGTTTGAAAAGTTGTAACAGAGACATGTAATATAGTTCTTTCTGTTGAGAAGTTTTTAATGACAATTTCAAATGATTAATTAAGCTTCGTTTGTTAAGTTTCACTAAGCTCCCTTCACAATTAGTCACTCTATATCTACGTTTGCTTTCATCGGGTTTTACATTATTTTTATATGCACAGTTTTGAGCTATGTGGTATAGACACATGCTTTCCAGAGTGGTACTCCTGTTCGGATAGTATGTGTCCAGTAAATTGTATTTTAGAATGTCTTGGCTGTTGGGATCATTTCTGGCAATTGTTTCTATGTACTCATATGATTTTAGCACCATTTTTCTAGATTTTGCAGGACCAAGACTGAGCCATAGTATGTTGTCTGATTTTCCATACAAAACAGTGCCAGTTAAACAATCTGCTGCTTCATAGGCCCCGCATTCTCTATGAGAGAGCATGTTTATGCCTAGGCTGTACAATTTCTGTGATAATGTTTTGTCTGATGCTAGGTCATCCCAGAGGTCTAGCAGCTCTGTTTTTTCTGCTTTTGTTAGGTAGGCTGTAACATATTGTGCAACAGCAGTTGAATTGTCTGCAATGTACTGCACATCTATGTTTGCATTCCATAATAGGGCAATGATTGCATTGTAATCATTGATATATTTTGATTCTTCCCTTCTTTTTATGAAATACGTGTTTTTAGGTGATTTACCTTTAACACTATGTCGACATGAAGTTGTTTACTTCACCTGTTTCTGTAACTGGTCTAGGGAAACCAAAGCGGCATCTGGTGTAGTATTTATCTTTGTTTTTGTATTTACAGTGACAATATTTGCCACATTTGTGTCTTTGAAATTGTAAAGTCTGCCCATGCAGCTCACTATGTGTCTGTTGTGAATGGATTTCACATGTGGCATATTTTTGGATAAAATGCAAAACAGTGCTATCACTGTCGTGCCCACATTTCGGTGCACCTTTGATCCATAACAGCATTTGAATATGTGGTGCTCCTCTCGCTTGATATTCTTTTCTCCAAAAGAAGTGTTGCACTTCTCCAAGGGGAGGGACAGTTTTATTGCAAATACAGTGTAGCATTGCAATGAAACGATGATGGAAATATCTTGAGACATTAACTGGATCTAGAGAACAAAGTTCTCCAGGTGTTAATATATCTATGTTGTTTTTGTTGCTGTTTGCTATGCGTGGGAACTCATGTAAATCTTCCCATGCATATTCTGCACAACTTAGCGTAACAAACCAAGTTGGTGGTCCAAGGTTTCTGATCATGCAACGCACGTCTCCATGCCGTCTGAACCAGTACTTCTTTGTACCACGCATGTTTGCAAACAAATTTGTTATACTTGATTGTAAAACCTCATCTTTTTCTTGTACTTTTTGTATTAACTGCGTAGCTGACATATTTTGAAAGTGCGTTCCAGATTTAAGAATGTGTGCAACTCGATAACATAGTGTTGCTAATTCACTTTCATAGAGTAGGTGGAATATGTATTCCACATTTTGTCTAAATCTGGGATCTTGCGAATACATTCGTAATGAGCGGTATTCTGATGCCCCAATCTGAGTGGGTCTATCATCGTATCTCCCACCTTTGCCAGTAGGAAATAGCAGTGGAAAAGCACGTGCTTCTATACTTTTTTCCCAAATATTCATTGGTGACCCTTTGGTTTGTCGCATTTGGTAAGTTTCTAGTGCATCATCTATGCTTTCATTGGAATGCAATGGATGAATTGTGTAAAGGTCCAAAAGAGTGGATACTGTAGCTGGACCCAGAAGTTCGAATTGTCCAGTTTCTGATGGCTCTTGAATTATTTCAGTTGTTTGCCTTAAGCTTTCATCAATATTTATTTCCTTGTAGCACTCATTATTGTCTTTTAGATATTGCAATGCTTGTCTAACTTTGTGTAAATCCACTAATTGTTGCCACATTTTTTTATCCTTTGTTGGTACTCCATTTACCAAGACTATTAAAGAATGCTCTATTGAACGTTCCACTCCTAGAGTGTGTATGTTTTCCGTTAGATCTAATGGCAAGTAAACTAGTTTGCCACAAATGCCTTTCAACAATTCAGAGGAAGGTACTTTTGCTGTTTTTGGATGAAGGCGTATAATTGCTTGAAATGGGTGAACTGTTTGAATTATTATGCTCTCATACAAATTGTGCTGTTGCAGGATGTTTGGTAATGGAAACAATTCCAAATTATTTGTAATAGCACGTGAAGGAGTGTGGTTGTTGTCTAATTTTGCAGTACAGTAACTGCAACATATTAGGCGTTCAGTTATTTCATATTTGTTTTCAAATAAAAGGTACAAAGCTAATTCAAACCATTTAGAGTCTTCATTGTTTTCTATTTTGTATGCTATGTTCACATTTTTTGTGTTCCTTTTGTAAAATGTTCTGCGGCAACACACACACACATGGTTTGGTACTTCAGCCGATGACCTTTTACATTTTACTATTTCTTTTTTGTATGTGTGTAGTAGAAGGTTGCTATGTGGAGAATTGTCGCTACTATGTTCTAAAACTGTTGCATTTTCTATGTGGCTCTCACTTCCAAAATACTTTTCAAAATTCCATTTCTTCTTGTAGGTATTTGGGTGTACCATGTAGAAGAGTGGTATTTAACTTGCCTAATTCTGAAGCTGGACTTTTTGCATAGTATATTTTATACACTACATTTCTTACATTGGAATGATGTACTGATATTCTTTTGATATCATGGAAGGTACTTTTGCAAATAGGCCCAGAAATGCAGGCTAATGAATGTCCTTTTAGTCCTGTGTCTTTCCGCACCGCACAAATATCCATATTTTGCAGCACTTTCATTTTACTTTTGTCTTTACCTTTTACATATTGATTGAGGAACTGATGTAAAGATTTGAAAGCTTTGTTTGGAATGGCACACATTGACATGCACGGCCATTTGTATACTGGACAGTGTGGTTCTGCTGAATCGAGAGGTAATTGAGAGTTTTCAGGAGATAGTTTTGTAAGCAGTGTTTCTTGTTCCATGATGGTAGTATTGATTTTCTCATACCCTCGTCCACTGCTATGGATGGCAATTTTGTTTGTTTGATTTTGTTTGTATTCTTCTTCATTAAAATATGGCTCTGTGGTTGTTGTGTGACTCCATTCACCACCACAAAATTATTTTTGTTCACATTCTGTTTATTGCTGAGTTTCTTTTGTAATTTGGTACTTAGTTTTGTTAGTGCTTTCATCCTATTTAACACTAATATGAACAACTTCCTTTTGAGAAGGATTGCACTGTCCACGAGGGCTTGTAGAATTAACTTTCTACAGTACGTTTTAAGGGGTGAGGATGATTTTGGTCCTCTTCTTAGTAGATTCTGAAGCACTCTGTGATGAAACATTTTTGCTAAAATACTGTTTTACTATGGGTTCTTCTTACACTATCAGGATTATTAGGAACATTGTTAGCTGTACTGGCAGCCATTTCTTTGACAACATTTTTGTGTTTTGTGAGACTTTTTGATGGAGGAGGTACAGTTTCGGTAGTTGAGACTTCCTTTATTATGTTACTCAACTGCATTAGCTGGTTTGTACCAAGATTCTCTACCCACTACAACAGGTGGATGCTTACATTGGGCACCTTTATTTTTCTTTGCTCTAATTCTGCGTTCTTTTCTACGGAGTTGCTTTTTGGTAGGCATTCTTTGGTGTCTGTTGAGAAAAAAAAGTATACTTTGCTCTGTTGTCCAATATATGTGTGCAGTGTGCATGTGTGCATAAGTCTGATGGGGAAGCTCTTTGTCATGGTGTGTCAACGTACAGTGAACTCTACAAATCATTTGGTAAGGCTACTTTACTGTTTGTATGCTACCACAATGTGCTTCAGATGAGAGTACAAAGTGGCCTACTTGTGACGAGATCCATTATTAATAACCAAAATGCCAAAAACTTGCTACAGCAACTTCTTTTCACAATCTAACTTTCTAAGGATTACCTATGTTATTTCAGTACCAAACACAGCCATTGTGCCTGCTATTCTTTGTTCAATAAATGGATATGTGTAGGTAGAATGGTTTACAAATCAATGCTTGCTTTGGTGCCCAAAATAAACAAATAACCCACGCAGCTTCTCTAACGAGTAGTTACAATATAAAAGTTGTACTGTACTTACTTTTTTGTACAAGATGACCAGGTTTCTTTGGATATGTCGTCTGCAGTGTAGATGCTGTTGATTCTCAGGAGAGTGGTCTTCACTGCGAATTAAAAAAACAAAATCAATTACTTTGCGTGTTTGCAGCAGTGATGATACTGCAGACATTACTTGTGCTTATTTTGTCAGAGGATTGAACTTTCATATTTCAACCCAGTGCACGTGCACATTTAACTTCACTCTGTGAAGTCTTGGCATAGTACTTGCAATATGGTACTTTTAAGTCCTTCAAAATAACTAAATCTTTTAAGGGTATGGAAATGCCTTGTTCTTTACAAAGTGTACTATGCATAGGAGAGAGGTTTGTAAGCAATAGGGCAAAGTACTAGATGGGGAAACATTTTGTACTTGTTAATGAAAAGCACAATGTCGAAAAATCGGGAGACCCTCAGAAGAAAATGTCAGCACTACAATCAATGATATTTGTGATGTCATCTTTGATGTCTTGGGTGTTAGTCTTAGCAATGGACGTAGATGGTGCGAGTTATGGTTGCTTAGCTTACTATAATGGGGGAATGTGCAGTGGTGTTTGGTTGCACTGTGAAGTATAACATTCCTTTAGTGACATTTTTTCACTGATTGTACATACATATGTATGGCAGGGAAGGAAAAGAAAGGGGCTAAACAAGTGATGTCGTCATTGATGTCAGCAATGACATTTGAGATGACATCTTTCATGGTCTGGGTGTTAGTGGCAGCAGTGCACAGGGGTGGTGGCAGGGTTGGGGGCTTAGTTTACCATAACTGGTGAATTTCAGGGGTTTTTTGGTTTTAATTTGAAGCATAAAGGGGAGGTGGAAAGTTGTTTTTAGTGAAGTGTACAGGTTTTTGTTAGGGCAACTTAACCATATCACTTTTTTTGTAGTGATATATATATATATATAAATATATTTGGATTTATTTGCTAATGAAATATTTGCACCTAAAATGCTGATAAATAGACAGTACATTTGTTACGTGTTTTATCAGGGACCCCCTGAACCAACCCCCCACCCCCTATCACAACAACCCCAATGCAAAATTTTGGGACAACAACCAGGCTGCTTTTGTTCTGAATATTCTGTTTTAGTTAAAACAGTGAATCACAATCAAAGATGGTCCCCTAAAATTAATGCTGGGAAAATCACCCACAATCTTCTTTACAACTAGACACAGGCCACTTACCCACAGAAACAAAAACATGACCTGCCTGTTATTATCTCTCTAAATAGAACCAGAATACATACAAACATTTATTCCTATACAATGAAAATGTTGCTGCTGATTCAAGAAAACTCGATGCAGTGAAGAGTCAAATAATCCCTGCTTATCGGCTTCCATATATTGTAGTACTTATATCAGCAAATGAGCTAATATAATGCACTTTATTTTCTCTTACCCTATTAACAACTGTTAGGATCAGAGAAAAACTTCATACAATAGGTTTCAATTGTTTTCTCTAACACCACCGAAATGTTTTAGCAATAGAAGAAGATTTTATAGCATACAGTGGTATCTGATGATGCTGTGGAACTTTGTGAGGGAGAGAACAGAGAGAAGGTCGAGAATGGGTGGACGAAGAATGGTTGGAGCAAGGAGAGGTTGACAGGTTTCAGAGCTCCATGGTCCAGCTTACTAAGATTAAAAGCTTACCTAATGTGATGTCCCTATGTCAAATTAGACATGGCAACAAACGAGGAGCATCGATGTATCCATGTGCCGGGTGAGAATTAACCGCAACAAACTGCACTGAGGAGCTCCATGAAGCACCGGTACCCGAGAGCACCTTCATGGAACCCGACATGGATATAGAAGGCGGCTGGGTCAAATGGCCAAAAGTCTGCACCTGGGAAAGTAAAAGAGTAGAAGGAGCAGAAAAGCACCAAAAGTGAGTGGTGAGTGACAGAAACAAGAAACTTAATATGCAGAAAGCATGTTACCTGTTGCCAGGCAACAAAGGACAAAATGTTATGCATTTCATGAAGAGGACCAACACAGCCTCTACGAAGGAACCATGTAGAAGTTCCGTTGCCCAGCAACAAAAGGCATGCCACAGCTAAGGGGCGCTCAGCCACTTTGGTGCACAGTTCATTAAGCAGCACCCAATGCTGACATCTGTATGGACAATGTTATTTTGAAAATGAAAATGGTCATTTAAATTAGCATCATTTTAATGGAAATGAAAGTGTCTCCTTCCCACTTCACTTTAAGAATATGACTAAGAATTTCTCTTTTTACATAACCACGGATTGCACAGGACTAAACATTTCAAAATCCTGGCAAATCTTTGACTATGTTGTACCCACTGTTAGGGTGAATTCTCCAGAATGGCTAATTTCCCTTACCTACTGAGTCCCTCAGCAGCTTTGCTGGATTTGAGGATTTATTTTTTTCACCTGGTAAGAGTGTGAGCCTTTTTTCCCACTCTTACATGTGTTTTGCTGTGTGTGTGTTTTAACATTCTTGTCTTCATAGACTGTGGAGCCTCACCTACTCCATAGGCATCATCTTTTTACTGTGTGTTACACAGCACCTTCAGTCCTGTGACACAGGGTTGTCTTTTAGACTTCCCAACTCAGACTCCATTTTCTGGGACTGACTACTGTCTCTCAGAACAGGTAAAGTTGCCATTAACCTTATTAGTCTTTTAAAATCCACAAACCCAGTACACCCTATCTTACATAGAGTACTGGAAAGGGTTAATACTTATCCCTTTTTGTTTGTTTCTCTTGGAACATTGTTTCGCTCCCTTTTCATCAAGACTTGGCGGGTGGCAGTGGTAATTACCCTATTTTTCCTACCGCGGTTATCTTAAATAACCTTGGTATTGTTTTAGCCTATCTTGGTAGCCTCGAACTTAAACCCGCTGGACCATATACGTTTTTATACAGTTCCGGCTGGGTTTATTCACCATTTCTTTTTGAAAATGTCTTTCTCGTGTTTTACTCTGCACACCAAACCAGGTTTGGTTCCTTTGTTCACCATCTTTCGCTGGCTTCTGCACAGAACCCCTCCTTAGGTGCCTGAAAGTCTGGGTAGGCAGGATGTGAGGGAGGGGTTTTAGGACCCCTGCCATGGGTTCGTTTGGTAACCCAAGTCGCACTCCTGTTTGATTGGCTAGGTGGCTGTCCTGGCAGGACATCCTGAAAGAGAGTGAGGGGTTGGGTACTGGTGGGCCCTGGCCCGGCAGGCTGTGAGTTGAGAGGGCACGGCAGTTTAGTGGAGATGGATGGGAACTTGTGCTGGTGCTTGCTCTGGTCTCACGCTTGGCAGAGAGTACATTCAGTGGAAGCGATACTAAACAATTGCAAAAATAAAAAGCTGGACTTCCGTGAGAACAAGGCTCGCATGGAGCTGGCAGGGGGAGGGAATGTTCGGGGCTCTCTGTGCGAGGTGCTGGGGAAGGGAAAGCTGAGTTTGCAGAGGGATGATTTTTTGGCCTAGTAAAAGATAGCATCTGCTCTAATACAGAATGACGTCTATCGCGGGGCTGTGGGCTGCATTACGCATGTACATCTCTATTTTATATCGTAAGACAATTTGCTGAGGGGTGGGGGCCTCTACCCCTTGGCCTACATATGATCTATTCACCGTGGGAATGGCAAGGGGGTGGGATAGAACCACCTCCTCCCAAAAATTTTACAGCCCTGTCCTCATTCACTGGCCTTGCTGGTAAAGGATTCCCTGAAGATGTCTCATTTGCGTTAAGGGTGTATCTAGTTCTAGTGACATATATGTAAATGGGAAGGGATTGATATGCTCAATTTTGGTTTGTCTTTTAAAGAGACATGGCAGGGCAGCCCCAGGCAGTCTTTGCCAGGTAAGCTCTGTTCTGAGTCCATCCGCTGCTTCCAGAATTAATCTCAGGAAATGTGGTTCTGTTTTAGGCATGGCTTCTGCATCAGTCTTCCTCTGAAAAAGCCTCCTAAAGGGACCCTGCCCTGCTACCTCCAAGGAAGAATTCACGTTAGCACTTCTCCAGTTGGACAAGGACCGTCTGCAGATTTGCCAAACACTCTCCATGTTCTCTATTTGTTTCGGCTTAGATAGCTGCTAAATTTCAAACATGTAGCATCATTTGATGCAACAGCTTCCCATTGGTCTGGCTTTTAAATTGGTTCTGTTTAGATACTGGCAATCCTAATTATCCTGCCCTTTATTGTGACAGGAAACATGCATTTTGTCATGCGTAATGGTAAGTTTTGCCCCCTTACTTCTAGAGTTATGGTCAGATTTATATTCAAAGCCATTTTGTTATCATAATTTCTGTTTTGAATGTATCCATTTATGGAGGTTTATATTTTTGAAACCACTAAAAAATACTGAATCCATAGACACGCAACATACACCAATAGTATACCATAGGAGAACATTATTGAAATATGTAAATATATGACTTATTCATAGTCATTACTATATTGTGTTTCATATAATGGGGAATGCTTAACTGCTTCCAAATCTGTTATTGCTTTTTAAATCAAACAGAACATAAAGAAGCTATGAGCAAATAGAGGATTTTATTATTTTTGCCATGTTGCATAAAACCTTGCAATTTCTTTTTTGTTATTATGTGCATTGAGGGTCCCAACTAAGCTAACTATGAACTTAAGGCCCTTTGGAGTCCCTGCCATCAAAACAGACATACACAGATGGTATTGTATGACCAATCCATAAGTCAAAAAATCAATAATGTAATGGAAAGTAATCACTTTGATGCATTAGGACCTGGAAACCAGACCTAATCATAAAACTGGACAGAGACCAGGCCAAGCTCATCAAAACAGTTATTACACTGCCTAAATGAATTTTAGGGAATGTGTTTTCCTGCAATGGCATGTATTATTGTGGCAATAATCCCCGAGCCGGCTGGCCATTACCACCTAAGGTAATACCCCCAGGGCCCACATACTTAACCGAGGCCCCGGGGGCATTACCATTACGCGGTAATGGCCCGCCGGTCAGGGGCTTAATGCCATAAGTATTCTGGGGTTTTTAGCCACGGAATACTAATGACGTTGTTATACTTTTCAAGCAGCATTTATTTTGCTGTTTGAAACGGCAGCCACTGCAGTACGCGTTAGTTCTACAAGGACTACAACGCATACACTGCTTTATTACTGCAGATCAACAGGGTGCCATTTGGGCCTAGTTGTTCCGTATTAATGAATGGGGTGGTGATTTAGGAGCCTTTCAGACCCAGCGTGCGATGCATGCTAATGTGTAAATGGGATTACACTGTGGTAAGGCTTGCAATTGAGCCAATCCACATTCAGTGTTTCCTGTGGGATTGGCGCGACGGGTACTAATTTAAAATAAACATATCCTCTGAATGTCCATCAGTGTGTGCTGCTCGGCTTAATGGATTCATGTCAACATTACACCAGAAAGATGGACTGGGAACTGCTTTTTAAAGGTATTTTCGCCCAGTAAGAACACAGGGCAATGGCGTATTCCTATTTGTGTTAAGCAATAGGCGATGTAAATTAATTTGATAAGTATAATGTATAATGTATTCTAAAGTACAAGGTGGGGTTTCTTGCACAATTATTTGCAATCTGTGATTTATTTATGTAATGTGGTTGAAAAATAATGAAAACTGTTGGCATTTACATTGGCTTACACATGTTGCTTCTGAAAAGGTTCAATATAGAGGTGAGTATTGATACACAATACATTTTGTATAGCAAACTTGTGTTGCATTTACATTAGCTATATTACACATTACAGATTACACATGATTGGTTCATAGTTTCAGACACATTTGTTTACAGAGGACTGCAGTTGGAGGCCAGGAGCTAGATTTGTGGGGTAGGCGGGTCATAAGCATGGGTCTTTAACACTTGAATGGTGGTGGTATTACAAGGCTGCATTTCACCTTCTGAAAGTAAAGGAAAAAACAGGTCTGCCAGACATAAACATGCAGTTTGCTTTAAAAAGCCAATGGCTGTAGGAAATTTCCAATGTATGACACCTTTATTAGTGTAACCTTTTTGTTTTCAAATAATTCAGGTCCATGAGACTGACCTAATAGGACAATATGCTGGTCTTCCTGGGCATTCAGCTGATTAGTTTTCTTCTTATAGACTGGTCAGAGTTGTCCTCAAGCATTGTACCTCATGGCCCAAGGGAGCACCCTTTGTTTTTATTCTATTTGGCTGTCCAGATTGGGGTACTTTGATGTCAGATACCTGGCATTCAGCTTCAGAAGATAAATGGGTTCATTGCTGCAGGATGCCTGCTGGATAGTTCGTAACACTTTGCAACGTATTTCTGATCCAGTGTGAGCCAATGGAGTGAATACATGGTAGGTGTTTTTTACTGTTTGTCACTTTTGTGAAGTAAGTTAATAGACATATCTCTGGGATCCTTTTAGCATAGGCGTGCACCTCCCATCTGCAACATGGATTGTAAGCAATGATCAATCAATGATGATCGACCTTACTAAGGCCTTTGGTTTGGTAAACAGAGCAACATAGTGGACTAAATTAAGAGGCTGGGGCATCCCCGAGGGGCTGCTTGCAATTATAGTTGCCTTCCACCAACACACAACGTTTAGAGTAAGATTGACTCTTGGTGGAGACCTCTCCTCTGAAATTCTAACCACAAATGGAGTATGATAAGGGTGTATCTTAGCTGAATACCTATTTCATCTTTACTTATCAGATTTGGCAAACTTCCTATTAGCTCATTCCCTTGTATGCCCAAGAATCGGTAAACATCCAGTGCATTTAATTGCATATGCCGATGACAGAGTGCTGATGGTCCATACACCCATCGGCTTACAGCATCTTCTTACAGCCATGGAACATTATGTGAAAATGAACGAGTTTGTGATAAATCCTTCTAAGTCAAACATTATGATCTTTGGTAATAAATTAAAAAGCAGGAAAGCACAAAATTGGCGTCTGAATGACCGGATTCAGCCAGTTGTAAAAAAGACCAAATACCTATGCTTTAACCTTAGAATTACACAATCATTGAAAGATATGACTGAAGACCTTGAACCTAAAGTTATATAAGCCAGCACATTTTTTTGGGAAAAGTCTCTGTAGATTCTCACTGTCTCCTTTGTTGAAGTTTTATAAAGGGAAGGTGATTCCTGCAATTCTGTATGGGATGGAACTGAACCCGAGTGCCCGCAAACTGAAGTGGGCCGTAATAGAAAGTCGTTGTTGGAAAGAAATCTTATGCCTGCCTATGTCTCTTTCGACTGCTTGCCTTAGATATTAATTGGGTTTATACTCATTCCAATCACAATTTAATTGGACATTCCTACTCATATATCAGTCTATTTTAGATCCTTGCAAACATTCTATATATGAGAACATAAGTGAACATTTAACTTTCAAGTTCTTCCAAGAGTGAGTTTGTATCCAATTTAGAAAAAGATGCTGTGCAAATCTTACTGAATTGTGAAAGCGAGACAAACGCAGATGAAGTAAAACATGCTTTATTACGATCTGATTGGATCACAACTAGAACTTTATTTAGTGATATAAAGAGTAGTACAAAATTCGATGTTTTCGAAAAATCCATCAAATACATGTTACCCTATTTAAGAAGGTTTCCCAACCCTGAATGGTGTGCTGAATTACTAAGGTTCCGGTTAAATGTTGTGAAGACAAATTAAACCTTGAGAATTTGGCAGAATCTAGATCCAAAAGAAGGCGAATGGGATCTCTGCGGGGAAGGTCATGTCCAAGACATCGGACATCTCCAAATAATGTGCACAGCCACACTCTCTGTAAGAGAGAAAGAATTTGCAATAATTGGGCATCACATAGATTTTCTTGGTACCCAAGACTTCTGGCATAGGCTTTCAGCTGGAAGGGAAATCTTCTTGTCAATAGAGATTTTGAAACTACTTAATGAACTAAAGCTTGTTACAATAACACTTTGTGACCCTAAGCAAGAGGTATGTATATTTCTAGCTGTACCCTGTTTAGAGAAAATTTATCATGTATTATGATGATGTATTTTAGAATATTTGTACTGGTTTTCTCTTGTTTATGCCTTGTTGCCTTATAGTAAAATCTGTGTAAAAAGTAAAACCATGACTAAATGCACAATAAAAAAATAAAAAAAAGAAATAAAACAAATATTAAAAATCAAGTAGTAGGATGTTGTGATATAGTCTGAAAGGTCTAAGCATGAATTTGTTACTGTACATCAAGTGGCAGAAATGTATCATCATTCATTCTGAGTACTTTAATGTAATGTTTTATTCCAGCAACAACTGCCAGATCATTGTACAAAGTGTATTACAATGTGCTGGACTTAATTAATATGCAACAGTACATTATCCAGAAAAGCAGTGATTCTTTTATGTGGTTCGAATACTGTTTATGGTTGATTCAGCTTGATCATGTGTTGACTCCACCCGCTTTTCAACTCAGAGAAGAATCCCTCAGACCTTCTGGAGTCTTCTGGAGGATAGTGTTAGAAAAGTACTCTACCATTACAGGAAAATAGGATTTGCAATGTATGCAGAGATTAGCATCGGCTGGTAAAGATATGATCAGATTTACAAGCCAGCTTGAAATACATCCATGGCACTTAACATGACATGTTGATCAATCACCATAAAACCCAACATGTGCGTATGACTAATTGTGAGAGGTCAGACATGTGAGCTGGACAACTTGGTGAAGACTTTTCATGAGATGCTATTTTATTAACTCAAAAGGGTTTGACAAACACCTCATTATCCATAACCTAAAGAGGATTTCCCTGCCTATCAAAATAAAGTAGAGGAAACACTCTAAAAACAAAAAGGAATATGTCCCTCACACTTGTGCATACATCAGACTCATAATAGATATATGGCAATTCAAATAATACAGAAATAACAGTTGTGTGCAACATAAACTTTATAATTGTATATCATTGTAACCTACGGTGGATCCCCTTCCCCAGATTCAAAGGAGGATTTTTAATCAAAAGTTCAAATTGGAAAGTTCTGGTTTGTAACCAAGTTCTGATTATAAAGTTCTTCCTGCTCCAAAAGTCTTTCACTTGGACTTTATCCAACAGTTCAATTAGACAACAAGTCTTTATGTCTCCACTTATAGCAAAACAATTCACCACAACTTCTTCTTCTTAGGAAACAAAGCACTTCCACCATTCATTTTTTATCAACAACAATTTGATTGTCAGGATGATTCTACACTAGTTCATGAAACACTTAAGTGGTCTTGCCACTTCATCTTCTTCACAACTTTTAACCACAACACAGGACAGTACTTCAATGTTTTCTTCCTGGTCCACTAACTTGCCAGGACTACCACTAGAAAGTCCCTATCCTGGTATACTCGCCTGCCAGGACAAAACTCCCCCAACACTACCACAAGTACTTCTGTGATGAGGTTCATTTTAAATAATTTGGGAAATTATTTGACTTTAAACAACTTCAAAACTTATAACAACTTCTGAAATGACAAGTGGGGTACCTAGTACCTGGTGTGCTATAGCCCTCTACAAGGTTGCTGGTTTCCAATGACTTGTTTGAGAGTGATCTATGTAATTTAGATAAGTGCTAGGCTGTGGTTCAGGAAGAAGCAGCGGGTTACCCCAATCCACCCACAAATAATGTGGTCAATGAGCTATTCACCTCTTCCACACTCTACACTCTTCTTGTGAGATAATGGATGCTGCAATAATGCCAGGATATGGATTGCCTGTTAAACAGTGCTCAAGTTTATTGGGCAAAATGTTTTAATTAATCTCCAATTAGGAGCCTATATATCTGAGACAACAAGATCCACTGTATACTTCAGTATAGAAAAATCATTAATTCATAGTTATAACATTCGACCCTTTAAGGAAACATACACAAAATAGTCTCAGTGTCATGAACAGGATGAATACCTGTGAAAAACATATACATGTTTGCCTAAATATCATACGTGAAATTGCCAACACGTGTTTCAACCCGAAGGGTCATCATCAGGGGCATACTTAATGCAGCTCCTGAAATTGATTACAGTTCAGTCCAAATCTTAACTAGAGCACATACGTTGTGTTTTAAACATTCATGTAAGATGATGCCACAAGTGGTGGAAAAACAAAGAAAGAAAAAAACTATTTAGAGTATTGTGTGATCTCCCGTGGAACATCATTAATATTTTCTCAATGTTTGCAAGATAATTGCATCAACAATTTAGCTGCCTCATATTCACTGTCTGAATGACTCTAAATTCAATTACTTGAAACACATACTTTAGACATCTGGGTATTTGAGAGACCTCAGACAGGTGGTTACAAAAGTGAGCCTCCATCTCACAAACATAACACAACAGTTTGCCGTATTTCATGTAATTATTGGATTAAGGAGAATCATTCATTAGGGGCAAACATGTTAGAGTTACCTGTTGCTATGTCTCCCTGTGATGCGCACCATTTAAAATGCAACGGTTCATATAACCTCTTTATAACATCACTCTGCTCTGGTCAGATTTCTCTTTAACTTTCCCTGATGCCCATAGGTGTATACTGACACCCTTCCATGTGGCATCCTTCCACACTTTCAGTGTGAGGGTACATTTTATATGGTTGTCTGAGTACATAATGTCTCTCATAGACTCAATGTGGTATGAGAACAATACAGGGGGTCCCATTTACTGTTCTTCTCCTGCTGTTCCAGTATGATGGCAGCAATGGGGCAGGAGCGAGGTTACATTCTTCCACCTGCTCCTCTACAAATTGCCCTCTCTTAGCTTTGACAATAACATTGTCCTTTATAGTAATAATTATATCCTTTCCTTTCTTGATTGTTACAAAGATTTTATTATGCCACTTCAACTTCTTTACAGAAATAAGGGTATTAATGTTCTGCTGTACATATATATTATTGTTCTGTTGATTACAAGTGTTTTCACTAACATAAATGTGGGCAACTTTGTGAAGGGAAGTCTTACTCTTGATCCATTATTGATTCGGTTTCCTATGTTGATCATGACAGTTTTCACAACCAACAAAATGGATAGCTTTGGGAAAGGACACCTTACTCTAACAAGCCATTACATATTCTGGCATCATGGAAATATCTTCCTCTGAGGAAGATAAATACTGAGTCTCTCCCAAAGTCCTTCTATTCACTTCTCCTCCCAGGTGTTCCTTCTGGCTAATATCACCCCCAGGGTTAGGATCAGGTAGCACCTGCCTTCCCCTGGCCACCTGGGAGGATACTTTAGGTAAGATATTTTTGAGGACTCTGCAGGAGTCATACACTAATGCAATGGGAACAATGGTCAAAGCCTCCCAAAGAGCTGTATATCCCTGACTCGTGTGCTGAACACAAGACTTAAAATTGAATCAAAAGAGCAAGTTTAGGCATGTATGCTTGCCTCATTTTAAAACAGCACCTGTTACCATTGTCCTTATATGCAGAAGTGATTATTACTCATTAGGTGGAAATGTGTTTAAAGATCAAAGACTCTTCTTCTATTTGAAACCAAACTCGATGTGATCTAAATGTGTATCTCCAAATACAGATTCAGTCGTCTTTGTTTCCTTAAGTTTGCATGTTGCTGCCCTGAATAATGTTAGAAAAACAATCTTGCATGCAAATCATTTGTGATTCATTTTGGCCCCCAACATTTTCTGATCACAGGTTTAGAAACTGTAATCATACAATAACAATTGGGGTTGTGTATCCCTTAGGAGTGTCTAACAATGAGGTACGCCAAAGGACGAACTTGGGCAATCACATACGGTGACATAATTATGACATAATCTGGGCATTTTGGAGACTTTAATATTAGTGGGAGTACATAGGAGTGGTGGATTTAATCTCCTGAGGCTGTTAAGAGGTGCCTTTCAGCCTCTTCTATTTTTAGTGTCAGGAGAGGGTGGGGGCTGCTAGGGGGTGTAATATCCAAATAGAATACCTTAGTATAATTGTGATAAAAAATGATCTACTGCGAATGCCCAGTGAGACTTGATTGTGTATAGAAAACATGTCTGCGTACACATATGATATAGTATGATAGGTTATTTATAACACACTTACCACCCAGAGGTTTCTAAGGACAGACGCGGGGATCGAACCTGTGTTGCTCCGTGTCATCTTGCTTCTAAGGCAAGCGAATTGCCACTGAGCTATCCTCCTGAGACAAATCAACTTCTGAATCCTCCCAAGTGTTCCTTCTGGCTAATACCACCCCCAAGGTTAGGATCAGGTAGCCACTGCTACCTGATCCTGGTGTATAGTGAGGGGTTGACAAATTATTGCTCATAGAAAAGAGATTACAATACTTTGGTGTGCTAGTGTGGGTTCCATTCTGATCACATGCTTTTTAAACCTGAAGGAGATTGCATTAAAATAAGCACAAACATACTTGGTCTGTGGCGAATGCTGTGTAAAATAGAAAATGTTTACCTGCTGTAAGAGTGTAGCATTCCATAAGGGATATTTAAAAATCACCAAAAGTCTTTACACAGATGTACTCAACATTAGATCATGGCATGAAAGCAAGCTGCACCATGGCCTAATGAGGATCAGTTGGATAATATATGTTCTGACATTTCCATATTTAGAGTAAGTTAAAAGCAGTCATTTTGTAGTCCTATAAAATGGTGTGAAAAATCGCATGCAACCCCTCATTATGAAATTGCACAGTGAGATTCAAATGTGATTTGAAAGGGAAGGGGTATTTAAATTTGTTTACTACACTCTCAAAAGCATTCACTTAGTTTGGTGTGTGTGTTCTAAAATTCTGTGGGCCTCATTACGACCCCGGCACTAAACCATGGTGCTATTAGCACCATGGTCCATGCCGGGGTCTGCCATGGTGAATGGCGGAATTACCGCTCGATTCCAAGGTTCGCGGGGCGGTAATTCCCCATTCAACATGGGCCCTTCCCCATTCCCATTTTTGCCCCATAGGGCTCAATGGGAATGGGGAAGGCGCTAAGTGCGGTGCCGCAAATTGCGGCACCGTACTTAGCACCAAGGACCCTTTGTGGCACCCTACTTTAACGCCTGCTAAAAGCAGGCGTTAAGGTTGGGTCCCGCAAAGGGAACTCGTAATGAGGCGTTAAGGGTTTAACGGCGCCAACACCTTTTACGGCGCCGTTAAACCCTTAACGCCAGGGTCGTAATGAGGCCCTGTGTGTTCTGATTTGATAACATAGCTTCCCTAAATCAAAACCATCCAAATGTTAATGCAAATTACTTTAAGCCACAACACTGGAACTAAATGGGAAATGAGAGACATACAACAGTTCTCTGATTCTGTCATTTGCTAGCATTATTGGGGAAAGTAAAATTCTTTGATTCATTTATAAATCTGACTTTATGTGTAATTTGGAGATGTTTTTTGTGAAGTAGGATTTTGAGCTACTTACAAACAAATTCTTGAAGTGCAACTAGAATACCTAGTGCTGTTCCGAACTTAGAATAGAAGTGGGGGATTAACCCTCTGGGTAAAAGGGCTGCCAATACATCAACTGGACTGCAAGAAAGACTTACAATTTATAGTACTCCAGAAGGTATCCCTGAACAAAAGCAGAGGAGACAAGGAACTTAAGTCATGACATATGAAAGAAAGGCTAATCTGCCAACTGCGATCGACTGAATTTGGGCTAAACATAGACCACAAGATGATCTCATTTTTATAAATGGTTATTATTTGAGTATATTGAGTAGTTATGTTTAATTATATTTTTGAAAAGTGAAACTCTTGATGAACCCATATTAATTATAGTTAAATATGTGATGATCTTATGTTTTTTAATGGTTATTATTTGAGTACAGTGATTAATTATGTTCAATTATGTTTTCTAAATGTGACACTCTTTATGGATTCATATTCATTTGAGTTAAATATACACTGGTATGGGTACCATTTGCTGGGCTTCAGGGATAACAGTAGACATTTGGAGCATCTATTATTAAGACCGGCCTCTCTGTGACAACAGGGATCAGTGCAAATTGAGGATTTGAGTGCTATCCAGCATTATATATACAAAAATAGTAGTATTCAGTATTTAAAAATGAATGAGGCTGTGAATTAGAAGACTTTGCAATTGCAATAGCGCACAGGAAAAAAGAAAAATGTATGAAATAGTTGCTATTCCATCTTAAATGTTTCTAGTACATGTTATTCTATCTATTATGATAATTTATGCACAAGGATTTTTCTATGTTATCACTAGGGGGAGTTGTCTCAAAAGCAAGGTTATCTATTCTAATATATTCTTGTTGAAGTATGAAAGGGCAACTTTATAGAATACTTTGGAAGATAATTAAGTAAGCACAGAGAACGCTAATACTGGGTTTTGGTTTGCATGTAACTATTTCGCAGGGAACCAAATGATTGTATAAAGGTGAAATACTGGTAACACGACTAATTCATGTGAGATTCAGTGTGAGGTTACATCACACGTTTCAGGTTGCTTCACAAGAGCACAATGACCAACCACTATGACCTTTTGGCATGAGCTGCTTATTATTAATACACTGTAACACTGTAAAATTATGATTTCATATTTTTGTCATGAGCTGTAGTAAACACGTATTTCTTGGAAAGAAAACTAAGAAAATTATGATTTTTTTCTCCTCCTTAACCAACCCGACCCTACACCATTCCGTTAATTTCTGTTTATACTCATGAATTCATATATTGTTTCTCAATGTGGTTAATGCAACGATGTCTATGTGATCTTTTTCAGTCTGTTTGAATATTACAATGTTTGTGTGTCTGTTCTCTTTGACAATTAATTTGTGTGTAAAATTAGTACAGTGTGTTTGCTTTGATTAGACCTGTTTTGAGAAAGGCCACAGTGCGCAGAAACACGTGTCAACAAGATGGGCACGCCATTTGAAAATAAAAGATTAAGCACTAATCCATATACCACAAGCTCTGGCACACTTATTGAGTACTTCCTTTGTTCAGAACTTAAGCTATATATAAAATTAATTATGGAAATGGATGCATGTGTGTGAGGAATAGTGAGATTAAAATAGGCACGTTTATATCAGTATCTTTAAGTATGCTTCCTGTTCATTTTTTAC